>NC_064773.1:11241448-11563948 GCF_011397635.1 Epinephelus fuscoguttatus | reverse complement strand
GCCAGATGATGAATCAGGCTTTTGCCAAATCTAGTCGGAAGAACAGAAGAAACTCTGCGAGTTCATTCTCTTGTTTTTATTTAATTGTTGTTATTGACTTTATTTCTGCAATAAATTCACATATTGCTGTGTTTAAACTACTGATGTTACAGTTAGCACTTGCTGCTTCGGGAGACGCCACCACTGTCCTGCCACCTGTGGCTTGCATTTCACATCATCAGCTACAGAGCAGGTCCTGATTGGCTGCTTACATTGTCAACTATGGTGGCGATCCCTGATTGGCCCCGATTGGATTTTAATTTCTGTATATGCAGCGGCAGAGGGGCAGCACCGAGTCCACACTGATATACATTACATCATCGGGATGGTCTAACCAGGCTACTTGTACATTGTCAATTAACATCCACTGAAAGTGTTAGTTTCTGCCACTGACTGGCTCAGAATATTATTCTAAGTGTCTGACAACATTATGTAAAGGATTCATACAGACGTCGACCTTTATGTTAAAGAGTGAGATCTTTTTTGTTCAACTAGAAAAAGCCCGAAATTGGCATCGCAAAACCTACCAGACTCTATTTAAATAAACAGTAGAGCTGATCAGATCAGATTGATGGATGAGAGGAGTGGCTGCTGCAGAGGAAGAGTGAATGCAAACTTGCGATTAAGTCTGGATATGTGGATTCATCACCTCTGTGCCTGTCTTCACATATAAAGTACCTCAGTGTGTTTGACCTCTGACCTCCAGGTGCTGAAGCTGGTGTCAGACCTTCGGAACCACCCTGCAGCTGTGTTGATGTCCGAGGGCCACCCGATGGTGGTCAGCTCCGATGACCCATCTCTGTTCGGCACCACGGGCCTCTCCTACGACTTTTATCAAGCCTTTGTTGGCATCGGAGGGTTAAAAGCAAACCTGGGCACTCTGAAAGAGCTGGCTCTGAACTCCATCAGGTGAGAGTCAGCTGATTTGATCTCTGTCATGCCTTTCTTTTACCAAATTACTAAACCACAGGTTTTAAGATTATAATCTGTATTTTTTTTTCTTATTGTCAACAAATCCCATGAAACAATGAATGTATCCTACTTACAAGTCATGTGTATATAATAATATAATTGTGTTTGAACAGAGTTTGATTCTGATATGTCTGAAAAATGTTGGGCAAGTGGGGTAAGAAAAAATAATTATGATGAGCCCTTGAGAAGTCAGTAGAAGTTTGGAAATATTGTCCATGAAAATGTGTGAGTGACATGTTGCTTCATCATGATGAGCATGGGCAATGTAGGTTATTTTATCCCACAGTCACTGTCCCGGTGCTGTAAATTCCCCAAAACCCCAAACCAACTGTATATTAATCCACAGCTTTAGTCTTTATTTGTGCATATGATAAAATAAAAAAAAAATCATTAACATAAGAAAATGTACAGATGGGATGAAAAATTCACTGAGGGCTTGTAAAAGTACCCCAACAAACACCAGACATTGAAATTAAACAATGAAATTAAACACAGCTGTATATACTTATCATCAGACAAATATTTTTAAATATCTAAAAATAAAAAAAGAGAAGGCAAAAGAGTACAATACTAAAGACAAAAACACCAAGAAAGAAAAAAGAAATACAATACAATTTGATATCCTTACAGGAAATACCACACATAAAAAAACCCCAAAATGTAATAAATAAAAATAAGAATTACAACAGTGCCATATCCCGTTGTTTCATAAAACTGGACCTCTGTACCTAATTGAAAACTGGCCAAAGTTACATCTGTAGAACTGACTGTACGGAAGATCAATAGATCTGGTGTGATAACATCTAAATCTTGGCATTTGCTAAAAACTACAGTGCCCAGGTACTTTAGGAAATAATTTTGCACCTCTTTAAAATTGATGTGTTTTATTTAGCCAAGTAGGATGTCCGAGAGGGCTGACTCCACATTCTCGAGTCACAAAATACTAGTCCATACCCATTGGTAGCTTTGTCACCTTCTACCTATGCCAATCCTCAATGCCTATGTGCAGTTTCACATAGATTGACCACGTCAGTGAGTAGAAAAACGTGGGACAGACAGAATGACTGACTGACAGAATGACACACTGACAGTTCCCGTGATTATGTACAGCATACCATACCATGACTTAGTCATACCAAAAATTAGAAGAAAAAAAAAAAAACATTGGGCCACAGGGGGAGCCACAGCGATCGGTCGCATTTTAGCCATTTTTAAGCATTTTTCTGTTGTTACAGCGCCACCCAGTTGCCAATTAGAGTTAAATTTCTCCAGTCACCTTGAGGCCTCCTGTTCTACATATCTACCAAGTTTAGTAAAAATCAATATGGCGGTTAGGCCTAGATAAGAAATGAGCTCTCTAGCGCCCCCACTTTGTTTGATGGGGTCAATAATGGAGGGGTCCCCTCAGATTATGTGTGGTCATATGCCTACAAAGTTGCGTGGTGATGGGTGAAACCCTTGAGATGTTATACACCTTTATGTGATGAGCCACGCCCTCCGCAATATTCATTGCCTTATAGAAGCTCAGTTTTAGTAAGTTTTCCAACTTCTGCCAAGAGGGAACTTCAGATATTGGTCCCTAGATTATGTTCACCCAGTTTCATGCAGATTGGTCAAACTTCCTAGGAAGAGATCGATTTTAAGTGTTTTTCAAAAAATTCAAAATGGCCGGAAATCTATATAAGCGGAAGTTGTGGGTTCTTGAGGCAAATTTGTTCCTCATGAGGAGAGGAATCTCTGCGCAAAGTTTCATGTCTCTACGACATACAGGGCATGAGATATGCCCATTCAAAGTTTGCAATTTCAATCGGTTGCTATAGCGCCCCCCTTTGGCCAATTGATGTAATATTGCTTCATTGGCATCCTCCCATGACCCTCTACCACTGTGCCAAATTTCACATGGATTGGCCAAGTCAGTGAGGAGAAAAACATGGAACAGACACACACACAGACAGAGTTTTCGTCATTATATAGTAAGATAATCTCTTGTTCCACACTCCAGTCCAGTGGGTGGGGTATGCACATCCAACTGGTTTGCCAAGACGAAGAAAACAAAATGGATGCTTATTTGCGATAGGAGATCTGCCATCACCTACATTTATATAGTTTGTCTTTAAAAGAATACAAAGACAGTCAAATGACGTTGAAAACAACAAACACAGGAGCTCGTCTTGCTGTCTTGGGCTTGCTATTTTCTTTCCTAACGCACATGCTGCTTCTTCTTTTCTCTTTTTTAAGGAGGTTGGTAAACAACATTATGGCACATTACCATTACCAACTGGATTGGACTATGGATCAGGAAATGTGCGTGTGTGGAATTCCAGACCAATGTGGCCTCTCAATTGTAGTATAAATGGAACAGTGTGTGCGTCTTTGCTGCCAAAACAAGTCTGCAGCAGTTCGCAGACATTCAGTGAGGAAAATGTGTCCGAGCCTTAACATTTCTTTTGTTTTGGTCTTTTGTGGGATTTGTTGACGATAACAAAAATCTAAAATATCACTGGACTTACCCTTTAAAGGTAAACTATACATGAATTGTTGGTAACGGTGTGTAAAGGGTATTGCCAGCAAGAGTGAAAGCCAACCCCAGATTCACCCCACTGCTATATTAGCGTTTTTTCTGCACTGTGTCCACAAGGGCAGAGTCTCTGCAGATAAATACACCAGCACACGCTTCTACTGGGTGATTGTAAGAGCTTTGTATGAGTTACTGTTTTGAAGGAAAATCCTGCATAGTGTACCTTTAATTTCACCGCAGTATAAAAACCTTCTTGCAGATACCTGAAACTTGCAAGACACTGAAACACAAACCTGGTGTAGAGCTGTGTCTCAGTTGAAATCTTCTCCTGGTAGTATTTCAGTGATATCTGGGGTTTTCGGATCTTCCTTCTGCAGCACGTTTCATCAAATTTGCAACATGCGAGCTGTAATTCGAAACATTGGATAATTTCTTCGACTTATTTTTAAAACGTCTTCATTTTAACACAATGAAGCCCTGTTAGACTCTCAAATCTCTGCAAAATGCAACAATCAATTGTGACATGTGTGAAAGCAGTGCTCTCAAAATGCTTTCATGAAACTGGTCCCTGAACAGTGACATCCAAAATCTAATTAACTTTACACAATGTCCATATTTGATAACAGAATGTCTAGATAAGAGCTGAAAACTTGGATATTTTTAGCCAGCAGCCTTTCCTATAATATCATTTCACAGTTAAATGAATTCGTTCTCATGAACAGTTTCTTCTGCCTGCAGGTACAGCTCCCTGCCAGCTCATCTGAAGGACACATGTCGGGTCATGTGGCAGAACAAATGGGACACCTTCATTTTAAATCATTCTTAACAACTGAACCACAACAGATCCTGTTTGACTTGAATGATTGTTATAAAAGCGCTTAACTAAAGCAAACATTTACTAGCCTTTATTTAAACAGTTCAACTTAAATGCAGCTACTGTATCATTATTGATATTGTATTCAAAGCTGTCCACAACCCATCTGTTGTCGTCATAAAAAGTATTTTCACACAGAAAAACTGCACTAGTAAAGGTTCATGAGGACATTTTCTATTCAAAACCAACCTAAAAAAAATCATTACTCAAGTGTAGTTCATATTGTGTGTCACACAAGTAAATCATCAAGTAAAATTTGTCAAAACAATAAGAGGCAAAAACAGTAATTAAATAAAAAATGTTTACAACTTTGCTCGTGCACAGTCCGACTCTTGTGAATCCAAGTCACCTGGTGCAAAATGTAAACTCCAGAGACACACAGTTGTTCCAGATCTTTCTCCGAGGTGCAGTTTTTGTGCAACAATGGCTCATTAATTGGTGGGCAGGTCCCAGAAGGGACCTGCCCACCAATCTGTTAGTGGTCTTTGATGAGATGTTGTATCTTCCAGCGCTGACCACTACACTGCCCAACAACCAGTTTGTAATAGCTGTCTTCACCCTGCGCAATTTCCAAGCACCTCTTTGTTTCTCTGTTCTGGATTGGTCCGTCCTGGAAAGAAAACACAACACACACAATGAGACACATTTCTTTTCCTCCAAACAGATCAGATTTATATTTCAGAAGTGTAATATGTACCTGTTTAAAATCCCACAGCATGTGGAACTTCTTCTGCTGGGCCGCTTTGCACTCGTACAGTCCAGGGTAGATAGTGCCGGAATCCACCAGGCAGTGGTTGCTGTTGTACTTGTGAGATTTGATTCCGCCGATGTAGAGTTGTCCGTCAGTGCGATAAAAACAGTGCTACACACAGAAGAACAATAAGTATGCACAAACAAATTAACAGTCAGTGTGCATGCAGTGAATCCATGAAATAGGGCAATGATAATCTAAAGAAACAATTGTTCGACTAAAATTCTACCTACTCTTTAACCAGTCGATTGATTGATGGAGGAAAAAAAACATTATTTCTAGATTAACTAAATCAGCCACAGTGCACTGAGCGCACTCTGCCTGGTAGCACTGTTTTCCACCATAGCATTTTTTTTTCCTGTCACAGGGCTTGACATTTACACTTGTCCAGAGCAATTAAACTCCCTGTTCAGGCAAGTGGAATGCCTCAAGCGAAAAATAAGTTTGTCACGCACAACATAACTTTCCTAACGTTAAATATCTCTGTAATGCTGCATGTGAGAGAGAGAGATTTGCTATTATCAGCCCAGAAGCTAACGTTAGCTACCCTGCTGCTCCAACAAGGGCTGCGCTGTGATCATATCCCTTTCAGAAGCTTTCTAATTCAGCCTTGAACTGCGGTGTCTGTATGGAGACTTAGTAAAATAAATCCATAGTGATAAATCTGACATTGAATGTCTCCTGTGATTATTTGTCCGTTTCCCAATTAGAGAGTCAAAAAATGTTCAAATTGCTGCACTTGTCACTGTCACCAGCCATCTGATTACAGTGGAAAAGGGTCGGGACAAATACCACAAAGACCAGCCATCATAGAGGACATCTACAAGTGCTGAACAACTGCTGTTTTCAGATAGGATAAGAAACACCTTGGTGGACACACAGCCTCATTAAAGTAACACCAACAAATGTCCGACTGATCGGACAGAGCGCAGAGATCAACCAATCGACCAACCGACCAGAAGGTGACAGCCCGACCCTGAACATACCTGAGGTGAGAAGGTGTGGCATCCATATATAATTGGTGTGTTTCCAGGCTGTGGGCCTTGGTCAATGCAGAGGTCTGGCTTCAGATCATTAATCAGCTGTTAACAGAAGCAGAAATAGAAAGTAACCATTGAAAGCATCGATTAGAAATAGTAGCACAGCATAAATATATGCTACTAGATGTTTATGCTATATACATAAACAATCTAGTGATATATCTTCTGAGGGTTTAGCCCAGAATCCACTTCCCTTCTCTGTGTCAACAAATCCCGTGATCCTCAAACAGGTAGAAATAATTCATTAGACAGGAACTATTTTCAGCTGCAGATTAATACACATTTGGTGCTCTGGTCCAGACTCATATGACAATGACAATGCTTCAAATATGGACGTTGCTGCTTATTTTAAAATCCCTCACACAGATCTTCAACCTGGCACCTCAGAACATCTGTACAATCAGCAGCCGTAACCCAAGATTACTGTCACCAACTCAATCTGACCAAATGTCTCCCCTTCTGTTCCAGAGTTAGGCTTTTGAATAATGGCCAGAAAAGGATTTTTGCAGAACATCATGATGTCACAGCGAAGCTGACCTTTGACCTTTTGTATGTAAACGTTTATCACTTCGTTTTATCCTATTAGACATTTGTGTGAAATGTTGTCATAATCAGCGTATGAATTCTTGAGTTATGGCCAAAAGCATGCAAACATGCTTTTTTTTTAGGTCACAGTGACCTTGACCTTTGACATTAAGTCCAAGTGGAATTTGTGCCAAATTTGAGGAGATTCCCTGAAGGCCTTCTTGAGATATTTTGTTCATGAGAATAAGATGGACGCAAGGTCACAGTGACCTTTGACTACCATATCCCATTCAGTTCATCGTTGAGTCCAAGTGGATGTTTGTGCCAAATCTGAGAAAATCTCCTCAGGGCACTCCTGAAGTGTTGTATTCAAGAGAATGAGATTTAGGCAAGGTCACAGTGACCTTGACCTGTAACCCCCAAATTGTAATCAGTTCATCGTTTTGTGGAGTGGATGCCTGGCCATATTTGAGAAAATTTCCTCAGGGCATTCTTGAAATCAAAAGAATGGAAGAAGGCAAGGTCACAGTGACATCTGACCACCAAATTCTAATCGGTTCATTGTTGAGTCCAAGTCGATGTTTGTGCCAAATTTGAGGAAATTCTGTTAAGGCGTCCTTATTGTGTAAGAATGGGATAGACAACCCAAAAATACACAACGCCCCTGGCCACAGCAATCTCAGTGCAAAGGCATAAAACTTATATTTATTTACGCAAAATTATCTTTATTTTTCAGATTTTCTTGTATCTTTCTTTTCTTTTCTTTTCTTTTCTTTTCTTTTCTTTGTGAATTCTTGGATAATTTTTTAGGTCTTTAAAATCTATTCAAAATCAAACAACAAAAATAACAATCAAAAATCAATCTTGATCATAGCCAACAGATGTGTGCGACTGCTGACAATGGGTGATGAGTAGTGATGGTGTGATGAAGCCCCGTGAGTGTGTCGAATCTTTCAGGCCGATTGCGTTGCCAAAAGGCCGATCGCATTGCCAAAAGGCCGATCACACGAAGCCCTGTTTAACAGCTCATTTAGGAGTACTCAGAACACTTGCTGTATTTCCCGACTCGAATCACACAACGAGGCAGTCGTGTAATTCCGGATAAATGGGACCTTGTTTGTCTTTGGTCACGTGATATATTGAAAAACGATATGGGCTTCGACACGGGCTTCATTTGGACAAGCCCCCTTTGCACACGACACAGGCCTCAGGACTGCAGTATCAGACGTAACGTCACTAGTGATAATTAGACATTGTTTGGTTCAGGAAGCCAAAAGGTCAGGAACCACCAGTTTACATGACAATCTTAAGCCAAATTCAACTGACTTACTGCTATTAGATAACCTTTGACTTGGGTGATTCAAAGAGAATCAATATGATAATTAAAAAATATTAAATTAAACCTCAATAAAGAATGACTGTGACACTTGCTAATTAAAACTTAAAATGTGGTCATATCTGATCCATATCTACTCACCGCTCCATAACCTTGCAGGTCTTGCAGAGGGTCCAACATGGGGTAAACATTATCCAGATACCACTTAAAGGGTTTACAGTTCAGCCTCTCTCTCAGCTTCTTCCTCTCTGACACATCCCCAATGTCTATCCCATGATTCTGTGGGAGGAAAAAAAACAGGATACAAAGGCCACAAAATTAAATTTAGATTGCACTATTCATTTTATTCTTCAGAACATTATTTTATGAACCCTTATCTTTTTAGATAAAACAAGCTGTAATGTATCTGATTGACCAGGTGTCATCATGCCTTACCTCTATGGGAACGTTCCAAGCAATGTTGACATTGTATTTATATTCATCCAGCCACACCTCCGCCACCCTCAGTGCATTACGCTTCACCATTTCACTCAAATCTGGGAGGTAAGGCTTTCTGGCCCGTTCAATGTGGGCAATTTTCGAGCAAGGTATAACTTCTATGCTTCCTCCACACAGCCACACCTGCCAAAACACAAAGGTCGGACATTTAAAAAGATAGATTTTTCAGGGTTCAGCACACTATATGATTAAAGTGTATTTACTGTTAGCTTATTTCTCGCAGATACCAACCTAAAAAGGAAACATACTGTACAGAGAACAACCTTTTGAGACAGTTCAAAGCAACATGCACACTGCACACTACAGCCAAACAAACCCATATTGTGTCTTATGCCTGCAGGGATAGGTTAAGGATAAAGGGCAGGTAAACATCCTGGACAAAATCACCAGCAACGGTTCACAGACAGTAACACTGTGTTATCATAGATCCTCTGACGACGTGTATGACAGATTGTTCAAAGAAATCCATGCAAACACCAAGAGAACAAAGAGCTACACAAAAAAGATCAGGACCTAAAAAGCGTTTACAGTCCTGCTAGCATATCTTTGTAAGGGATCTTCTTTGAGCTAAATGCTATTCTCAGGGTGCTAACATGCAAACAATGGCAAAGCTAACATGAGAAGCAGGTTTTGCTAACCATCTTATTTTAGCCTGCTAGCATGCTAATATTCACTAATGAGCACAATCCACAAAGTAGGAAAGAACAGGGTTGGTCATCACACTTTTTACTTTCATTTGAATCCCTCAAAAACTGTATCCTAAATAGATTCTCTTTCAACATATAACTGAAGCTTAAAATGTCATTAAGGAATGGAGTGACCTTATTCTCCTTCAGCTTATTCTGTTTATAAGATACAGACTGTCAAATAGCCTATATGTGCACTTGTGACAACCACCCCCATCACGGGGTTGGTTGTCTCTATTTTTTAATGGGGGAAAATGTTTTAAAAATGGAACAATCCTAAAAATAAATTTAAAAGTTACATTTCATTAAAATTTTTCATTGAAGGCAGCAACCTAACCAACTAACTTATCGAGAGAACATAAGGAAAAATCAGTCCTACGTGTGTTTTTCATACTTATGTAACAATGCATATGACAAGCGTCCTGAAAATCTCACCCGGATGCCGAGCTCCACATTTTCACCACCGTAAATTTTCATTCCGCCATCAAGGCTTCCGATTTCTCCAAAGAACTTGCGATCAGCGACAAGAATCCCCATGATGGACGGGCTCCTGAGGACAGAATATGTCACATTAAGAAATTTGACATGTAAACACCAACCACACTTCATACATTACATTATGTTACTTCCTTAAAGTCAGAAAAATATATGAATAATGTATATATATTTTCCTACATATAAATAGTTTTGTTTCATTTGCTGAGATTTTTGAGATATCCAATAGAGTTTAGAAATACTGAGGTCATGAGTCAAAGCCAGAGTTTTGACAACAGTGGGTCAATGTGTAGAGTGTCATCAGATACAGATAAAGTTAATTAGTTGTCTAGACAAAAAGAAAGGAGGTCAGGTCCTTCTGAAGCAGTGCTGTTTAACAATGTTCTTGATAGCACTGGATTGTGCAACGCACTGTGTCACATAATCAGACTGAGAGAGAGGAGTGGAAACTATCACCATGATGAACAGCATACAGTATCTGTCTGTAGGTTTTCTTGTAGATGAAGGCTTTGTGTCCATTCTGCACATCATACTGTTATGTACGTCCATTCAGATGTTCTCCTACATGGAAAAACAAACTGCCGTGCAGCTACAGTATTTACCAGCGTGTATGGGACTTCATGGCGAAGAGCCTATCAATCTGTTCACACTGTACACATTGCCCCAGTGTTATAAAAACATATATCAGGTACTTTGTCTGCACTTCTACATTATGCAAATCATATGTCTACAATACAGTCGGGTTATTATTATCAAGGCTTTCACTTCCTATTAGAAGCAGCTGAATTTATACAGGGTCACTGTTGGTCTAATAGTCAGGTGGGGTCCCCATGCCCAAGATTATTCTGTGTAAACATTTCTGGAAGAAGTGTTGCTGATGATCTTTTCCAAATGCTGGTAGGTAGGTAGATGGATGGATGGATGGATAGATGGGTAGATACATGGGTAGATAGATGGGTAGATGGGTAGATAGATGGGTAGATGGGTAGGTAGGTAGATGGGTAGGTAGATGGGTAGGTATTAGGTAGATGGGTAGGTAGATGGGTAGGTATTAGGTAGATGGGTAGGTAGGTAGGTAGATGGGTAGGTAGGTAGATGGGTGGGTAGATGGGTAGGTAGGTAGATGGATGGGTAGATGGGTAGGTAGGTGGGTAGGTATTAGGTAGATGGGTAGGTATTAGGTAGGTAGGTAGGTAGGTAGGTAGATGGGTGGGTAGATAGATAGGTAGACAGATAAGTGGGTAGATGGTAGATAGATAGGAAGGCAGATGGGTAGGTAGGGAGGTAGTAAAAGGGAGGTAGGTAGATGGGTAGATAAATAGGTAGGTAGATTGGTAGGTAGGTAAATGGGTAGATAGGTAGGTAAATGGGTAGGTAGGTAGATAGGTAGGTAGATGGGTAGACAGATAGGTAGGTAGATGAGTAGTGAGATAGGTAGGTAGGTAGACAGATAGATAGGTAGGTAGATAGATAGGTAGATAGATGGGTAGACAGATAGGTAGGTAGATGAGTAGTTAGATAGGTAGGTAGATGAGTAGTGAGGTAGGTAGGTAGGTAGATAGATAGGTAGGTAGATAGATAGGTAGATGGGTAGACAGGTAGGTAGATGAGTAGTGAGATAGGTAGGTAGGTAGGTAGGTAGACAGATAGATAGGTAGGTAGATGGGTAGACAGATAGGTAGGTAGATGAGTAGTGAGATAGGTAGGTAGGTAGACAGATAGATAGGTAGGTAGGTAGATGGGTAGACAGATACAGTCAGGTCCATAATTATTTGGACAATGATACAGTTGTCATCATTTTGGCTCTGTACACCACCACAATGGGTTTTAAATGAAACAATGAATACCTGCTTAAAGTGCAGACTCTGAGCAGATAATGGTGCCCCAAACACTTCAGCTTTCATCCTGCTGCTCTTGTAAGCAAGACAAGACTTCACTAGAATAAATACAGAGGGTTTATCACAAGATGCAAACCACTGGTTAGCCTTAAAAATGGAAGGCCAGATTAGAGTTTGTCAAAAAACCATCTAAAAAGCCTGTACAGTTGTGGAACAGCATACTATGGACAGATAAAACAAAGATCAACTACCAGAATGATGGGAAGACAAGAGAAGGAAGAAGGGAAGGAACTGCTCATGATCCAAAGCACACCACCTCATCAGTGAAGCATGGTGGAAGTACTGTTATGTCATGGCCATGCATGGCTGCCAGTGGAACTGGTTCTCTTGTATTTATTGATGATGTGACTGCTGACAAGAGCAGCAGGATGAAAGCTGAGGTGTTTGGGGCTACATTATCTGCTCAGATTCAACCAAATGCTACAAAACTCATTGGACGATGCTTCACAGTGCAGATGGACATTGACCTGAAGCATACTGCAAAAGCAACCAAAGACATTTTTAAGGCAAAGAAGTGGAATGTTCTGCAATAGCCAAGTCATATCATCTGAAATGAATCCAACTGAGCATGCGTTTCTCTTGCTGAAGCCAAAACTGAGGGCAAAATACCCAAAACACAAGCAGGAAGTGCAGACGGCTGCAGTAAAGGGCTGGCAGAGCATCACCGGGGAAGAAACCCAGCATCTGGTGATGCCTATGTGTCCAACGCTTCAAGCAGTCATTAACTGTAAAGGATTTGCAACCAAGTATTAAAACTGACTGTTAAATTGATGATTATGTTAGTTTGTCCAAATACTTATGAGCCCTTAAAGTTGGGGGACTGTGTGAAGAAATGGTTGTCATTCCTACACGGTTCATACTACATTTTTGAAAAAGCCTTAAATGAAAGCTGAGAGTCTGCACTTTAAGCAGGTATTCATTGTTTCATTTAAAACCCATTGTGGTGGTGTACAGAGCCAAAATGATGACAATTGTATCATTGTCCAAATAATTATGGACCTGACTGTAGGTAGGTAGATGGTAGATAGATAGGAAGGCAGATGGGTAGGTAGGTAGTAAAAGGGAGGTAGGTAGATGGGTAGGTAGGTAGGTAGATAGGTAGGTAGGTAGGTAAGTAGATGGGTAGACAGGTGGGTAGGTAGGTAGATAGATAGGTAGATGGGTAGACAGATAGGTAGGTAGATGGTAGATAGATATAGTTTGTTTAAAGTTTAAATCGCCTGGTCCGTTTGTTTTAGAGAGGAAGAGACCTCTGTGGATAATTTAGCTAACTGTAAAACCTGGACGTCCTGAAGTTATCAGAGAATAAAGGTGTGTACAGATTAACAGACAGGTTAGCGGTCTGTTTCTGACATGCCAAACAGCATAGAAAAACACTGATTTTTAACATGAAACTGATTTATTAAGTGTATTTACTGGTGTAAATTATCTGGTCCATTTATTTTGGAGAGGAAGAGACCTCTGTGGATAATTCGGCTCACAGTAAAAACCTCCTGAACAATGAAGGAATTTTAAGCAGAAGTTTCAGCTGGTTGCAATCTGCGGTCCTCATCGCTATGTTCTAATAAATCCCTCTAAATCTTACACACTGTTCCTCTAAGTGTGAAAGTAAAAGTGTTGTTGTGTGATTTGGGTGAACTGACTCTTAATACTTACTTTCCAGGTTTGGAGTCGTCCTTTAACGCGTACCACTCAGGTCTGAAGGACTCGTACATGCACCACAGAGCCCAGTCGAAGGCATCTGCAGCAGGTATGTAGGGTGTCAATGTCAAGTCATCAAAACCGACTTTGTCAAATACTGGTGTCAATATCACGGTGCGATCCTCCTTAATCCGAGCTAACAGCGGCTCTGCCCTGGACACACAATGACAGTTTAACTTAAGCTGCATCAGACAAGGCAGAAACAAAAGGTGATGACAGGTTTACTTTCCAGACTATTTGTGAATTGTGATGTTAAAAATGTCAATATCATACAACATCGACTTGTGAAAGCAGCAACAATCAATGTCTCCTCCACACGCACTTCTTTGCTATTGAATGAGGCTGCAACTCTGTAAGTCAAAGTTCACCAAAGTTGAACTCCACACGATGCTTGGCCACCTGAAGCAATATTTTATTCGCCCCTCTGTTCACATTGGATCGAACTGAATGGGAGGCAAATATTTGCCAGTGTTATTTTGGCTTGTGTGTGACCGTACCCTGACGCTGCTGTCTTTTTTGGTGACAATTAACCGTTCATCTTCCCAGGCCAGGCAACACTTAAACTAACATAGTTCTCACGCCAAAACACAGCAACACATACATTTTGGCAGTGTGAAAGCCTGTCACACGCCAGAAGCATTAGGGTTGGTGACCCTGACCATCATGTGAATGGAAGCTTTTAGTGAGAATGATTTTGTGGCATGATCTTGTCACGTAAACTGTCAACTCTATCAGATACACCACACTTGACTTCACCATAAAAGGATCAAATGGCAGGTATCGTTTGACTGGAGAAGTTTCATTAGGCTTCTACTTGGTACTGGGTGATTTGGTCTAGTGATACTCAGTCGTAACTGTAGCACAGCAAGGAAATAAGGTGACAACTCAGATTATTTTAACCAACCATTGTGCGTGGACTTCTATGTGAGCGTCCAAGATGGCCACCACGTCCCCCACAGCAGCCCTCCATCCCGACAGTCTGGCCTGGGTGAGGCCGAGTCGCTCAGAGTGCCTGACTTTCTTCACCAGGCCTGAACGCTCCTCATGGATGGAGTTGATGTATTCATCTAGTTTGTCCGTTAAATCCTCTGCAGAAAGTAAAAATAATAAGACCTCTTTTCAAGATACAGTCACACATTGATTTTAATTGACGTCTGTACAATAAACAAATTCATACATACAACTAAGAGAGTAAATATCTGGTGTAATGTGACTGAACTGACCCTTTATAATTTTGAGTAATCTCATAAATAACAGTATTTTGTCATAGCAGGTGGACCTACCATTACTGCTGTGGTCATCCACCAGTATGATTTCTTTCAGTATCCGAGCTGGTGTCTTGTCTATGATGCTGCGGATGGCCCTCTTGATCACAGACAGAGCTTCATCCAGGTAGATTAAGACGACGCTGATGGAGGGCAGGTCCTCAGGGTACTTTTTCTCAGCACACCTGTGAGGGGAAGAGAAAAAGTGGTAGTTTTTTTTTTTCCCCAGACATATTTTTATTGATATTTTTGCAAAGCAGGGAAGACAAAAAAGCAAAATAAAAAGTGATAATACTAACACTTTACAAATTACTGACATCTAAACCCGGCAAGACAAGACAAAAACAAACTTACAAAACAAGACACACAAATAAAATAATGTGAATTAACCAATCAAATTTCAGAAGGAAACTTAGATGTCATTTCCTCTAAACTTTTTTGAGGCTTTCTTAAATGTTGATTTGGATTTTGTGAATGAGGCATATCTTAGTTAGGGCTCCAACTAACTATTAATCTTACAATATAATGACGAAAACTCTGTCTGTGTGTCTGTTCCACGTTTTTCTCCTCACTGACTTGGTCAATCCATGTGAAATTTGGCACAGTGGTAGAGGGTCATGGGAGGATGTGAATGAAGCAATATTACATCAATTGGCCAAAGGGGGGCGCTATAGCAACCGACCGAAATTGCAATCTTTGAATGGGCATATCTCATGCCCTGTATGTCATAGAGACATGAAACTTTGCACAGAGATGCCTCTCCTCACGAGGAACAAATTTGCCCAAGAACCCATAACTTCCAGTTATATAGATTTTCCGCCATTTTGAATTCTTTGAAAAACACTTCAAATCTCTTCCTAGGAAGTTTGACCAATCTGCATGAAACTTGGTGAACATAATCTAGGGACCAACATCTAAAGTTCCCTCTTGGCAAAAGTTGGAAAATCTTGGAAATTGCAGATTAAATAGTCAACTGAACCCATTAAGAAGAGCAATGTATTCAGACAGAGTTTTTGTGAAATTGATAGTACGATTGCTTTATTGAAAGTACAGTAGTACCATTTCCAATAGTGGGATAGTTAGTGGGCTAAAACTGTACATTAGTAGTTAAGGTAGCACGTAGAAAGGCAGATAGTTGAAGTGTTTATATGTTGTATTGACTTAAAAGTGGGGCGCACTGATAGTTCACATGGGAAAGGTGCAGCTAGCCCTTGTTGCAGCAGCATACCATACCATGACTTAGTCAAACCAAAAATTAGAAAAAAAACAACAACACTGGGCCACAGGGGGAGCCACCACGTTCAGTCGCATTTTAGTCATTTTTAAGCATTTTTCTGTTGTTATAGCGCCACCTAGTTGCCAATTAGAGTTAAATTTCTCCAGTCACCTTGAGGC
This sequence comes from Epinephelus fuscoguttatus, assembly GCF_011397635.1. NCBI lineage: Eukaryota > Metazoa > Chordata > Actinopteri > Perciformes > Serranidae > Epinephelus > Epinephelus fuscoguttatus. The sequence continues at coordinate 11,547,955 of NC_064773.1, read as the reverse complement.
CTCCTGTTCTACATATCTACCACGTTTAGTAAAATTCGATATGACGGTTAGACCTAGATAAGAAATTAGCTCTGTAGCGCCCCCATTTTGTTTGATGGGGTCAATAATGGAGGGGTCCCCTCAGATTATGTGTGGTCATATGTCTACAAAGTTGCGTGGTGATGGGTGAAACCCTTGAGATGTTATACACCTTTATGTGATGAGCCTCGCCCTCCACAATGTTCATTGCCTTATAGAAGCTCAGTTTTAGTAAGTTTTCCAACTTCTGCCAAGAGGGAACTTTAGATGTTGGTCCCTAGATTATGTTCACCGAGTTTCATGCAGATTGGTCAAACTTCCTAGGAAGAGATCGATTTTAAATTTAAAATGGCGGAAAATCTATATCACCGGAAGTTATGGGTTCTTGAAGCAAATGTGTTCCTCGTGAAGAGAGGCATCTCTGTGCAAAGTTTAATGTCTCTATGATATACGGGGCATGAGATATGCCCATTCAAAGTTTGCAATTTCAATCGGTTGCTATAGCGCCCCCCTTTGGCCAATTGATGTAATATTGCTTCATTCACATCCTCTCATGACCCTCTACCACTGTGCCAAATTTCACATGGATTGACCAAGTCAGTGAGGAGAAAAACGTGGAACAGACACACACACAGACAGCGTTTCCGTCATTATATAGTAAGATATTCCATTGCTGCAAATATATCCCCCTAAAGCCTACACACTGAACCTTTAAAGGAAGTCTTAAAGAGTAATCAAATTTGTGTATGACCTGGGTCTCACGTATAGAGACATCATTGTGGCTACACCTGTGTGTGAAGCAGGTGTGGTTTATCAGCAGTTTATTAGGTCCCCCAATGAATAGGAAGTGATAATCACCTGCGGGGCCTGGTGTCTGGAATCTCTCTGTTGAGGGGCAGCCTGTCACTGAGGAAGGCGTTGTAGCCGTATCTCTGGAACAATCTCTCAGCCTCCTTCTGCTCCTCTTCTGACAGCTCGTCACCCCACTTGGTGAACAGATACGAGTTGGGGAACAGCTTCCTCACCACCTTCCTCTCCTTCTTCACCTCTGCATTGTCCTCTTTCACCGCATCCTTCTTTTCAAGTTTACTCATCAGGTTGACTGTTGACAGAAGAGAGTACCTGAGTATTTGCTTCACAGTTCTTATTAGTGGATGACAGATGGCTGATCACACGTGTCAGTGGTTGTCAATGCAAACAGGTGTAGTTTAATACATGTAGCCCAATTACCCGTTTAAACAAGTCAAAGTGACTAATATTAATCTAAGTATTTTAATGTTTGTTATTATGTGTACAGCTGTGTGTACTGCCAGGCTGAAATTGACCCGAGTTGCTGTGAGACTTGATTATGTAATTTGTCAGTCTTTGGGTGGGTCCAGGTCCAGTGTGTAGGATTTAAAGGGATATATTGGCAGAAAAGGAATACACTATAAAAAGTATGTTTTCTTTAGTGTATGATCACCTGAAAATAGGAATCGTTGTGTTTTCATTTCCCTAGAATGAGCCGTTTATATCTACGTATGGAGCGGGTTCTCGTCTACGGAGATTGCCATGTTGCATTGCCATGTTTCTACAGAGGCTCAGAACAGACAAATCAAACTCTGGCTCTAAATAGGGCCATTTGCGTTTTTGTGTCAGCCACCGTAGTTAGCAGCCCCTCCATGCTGAGCAGCATCGGGAAAACTGTTTTTTTTTTTTAAATGTGAAACTGCTTTATTTTTTGGTTTGTACTGGTTTAAATCACCTGGTACAAGGCGGTGTTTGCTCTGCACCATTTCATTTCATGTGCGTGACGTGGAAGTTTTCCCGGATGTTACTTTTAAAACGTTTGGTTTATAGACAAGTTTTGTCCCTGCTTAAGTTATTTAAAAATATATTTTTCGGTGCTTTTTGCCTTTATTTGACAGGACAGCTATAACATGAAAGAGGGAGACAGAGTCAATCTTAAGTTATCAGAGAAAAAAGGTGAGCACACATTAGCAGGTGCTGGGCTCATGGCTTATCTCTGACATGCCAAACAACTAGGAGAAACATTGATTTGTGATGTGAAACTGCTTTATTCAGTGTTTTTACTAATTTAAATCATTGGATTTATTTGTTTTAGAGAGGAAGAGACCTCTGTGGATAATTCAGCTACCTGTAAAAACCTCCTGAACGTCTAAATCTCAGGTTATCAGAGAAAATAAGTGAGCAAACATTAGCTCTGGGACATGCCTAACAGGGTAAAAAAAAACATTGATTTGTAAAGTAAAACTGCTTTTTTTCAGTGTTTTTACCAGATTTAACCACCTGGTCTGTTTGTTTTGAGAGGAAGAGACCTCTGTGGATAATTCAGCTCCCTGTAAAAACCTCCTGAACAATTAACACTGAAGGAATCCGAGCCAGGAGAAGCTTGAACTGGTTTCGCTCTTTAACCCTCACCGCTCAATGCCACTAAATCCCTCTAAATCTAAATCTAAAAAAAATCTCTGGTTTCAAATGTAAGGATTTGCTGCACTGTGTTTGGCACTGTTTGTTGTATAAAATAAGACATTTGAAGATGTCATTTTGGGCTCTGGGAAATTATAATGGACATTTTTTTTACATTTTGTTGAAAAAAACAACCAAAACATTAATCGAAACCGCAGATTGATAATAAAGATAATTTTTAGTTGCAGCCCTACCCATTGTTGTAACAGCATTTTAAGAATGAAGGCTTTTGATTGGACTCACGTAGTCTGCCGATGTCTGCTTCCATCTTGTTCATCCTCTTGATCATTCCCTGACCCCTGATGGAGTCGTTGTGATGGGCCCTCTGGAGTCTCTCCGAATGGATATGAACCTCCTTCTTAATGGAGCCGAGGTATAACAGCGCCAAGGCCATGGCAAAAGCCAGAAATGAGCCTTTAATCCAGCCAGATCTCATCCTGGTGCTTCTGTGCATGTCACGTGTTTTGTTTTGCCTTTCATTGAAAGAAAACGGAGGAGAAGTCTGTTTCCCTGCCTTTAACTTCAGGTGCTCTCTCTTTCTTCCCACCCCCTCCACGCACACAAACACACACACACACACACACACACACACACACACACACTTACACAAACACAGTCATGCACAATGACTCATAGCTGTGTTATCTGATATCCTGAGGTTCACACCAGATTTGCTGGACGTGTGGATTTCAGTAGTTTTCACTCTGCTGCCTCTTGGTTGTATTACCAGGTGTGTATCATCAGCTATAGTTAATTGGGAGGACAGAAAACCAGCAGCACTCTGCAGGTGGCAGGAACAGGACTGACTGACAAATCAGCTACAGCACTACTGTTCTTATCGCAAGTGTTCAGCCTCTCTGCTAACAGCATGTCTGAGAGGTCTTTCTTGGGGAGGGGGGGCTGATTGTGCTGAGAATCAGATTTTGTCTGGTTCTAAAGAAAATCCCACTGGATCCATATAATCCATATCATATTCCCCTTGTTTCCCAAGAGATCTCTGGCTCCCAGCAACAAAATGTCACATACAAACAAATTTAATAAAATATCTGGAAAGGGCTTTTCTCGCTCATCTTTTAGGCTTTAAGTAAAACAGGCTCATTTAAAGGAACAGTGTGTCAGATTTAAGGGGATTTAGCAATGATGACTGCAGTTTGCACTCAGCTGAAACGTCTCCTGGTTAGAATTCCATCAGTGTTCAATGTTGAGGAGGTTTTTACCGGGAGCCGAATTATCCTCAGAGGTCTCTACCTCCCCAAAACAATCAGACCAGATGATTTAAACCAGTTAAAACATTGAATAAAGTTGTTTCATGTTAAAAAAAAAATCAGTGTTTTTCCCATGCTGCTCATTGCAGATCTGCTTCCAACTGCGGTGGCCACCAGTAGTGAACATGGTTATCTCAATAAATGAGGACCCGCTCCTTATGAAGACAGAAACAGCACTGGAAGGTAATGAAAACACAATGATTCTTATATTCAGGCGATTATACACAAAGGGTGCTTTCACACCTGCCCTGCTTGGTTCGGTTCAATTGACTCAAGTCTGTTTGCCTTCTAAATGCGGTGCGTTTCGGCAAGTGTGAACACAGCAATCACACTCAGGTGTGCACCAAAACAACCGGACTGAGACCTTCTTGAAGAGGTGGTCTCAGTCCGGTTACAAACGAACTCTGGTGCGGTTCGTTTGTGGTGAGAACGTGTTCAGACCTGGATCTGAACCAACTGCAGTCACATGACACATTGTTTGGGTTAAACATGAGCATGTTACAGTCCTGGAGGATTATTAATGTGCACCTCCTCCTGTACTGCCTTAATATGCACATTCAGCACATCCAATGCATCAAAACATTGTTTTCTAGTTGGAGCCGCGCCTCGTTTTCAAACTGTATGGTTTGACTAAAATGAACAATGACAGCAATATAGTCCACGATGAGCAGCGCTAGATTGGAGATAGGTTAATTGGTGACTCTAATTGTCCATAGGTGTGAATGGTTGTCTGTCTCTGGTGACCTGTCCAGGGTGTACCCTGCCCAGTGTCAGCTGGGATAGGCCCCAGCCCCCCTGCAACCCCCAAGAGGATAAGCGGTTAGAAAATGGATGGATGGATGGATGGGTGCATCCACTTAATTTTCCGGCAGATTGAGGATATAGCTGAATTTCTTTTCAGCCAGCCCTGCCAAACACAATATTTATTTTTAAGATTAAAAGTTACAGTCAGTTAATTAATTTTATTTGTTACATGTAATCATACATACCATAATTCCAGTGCAGCACCTTTATTTAGAATAACTCATGCATTCAGGTGTGGAACAATGCACTGCACAACTGCAAACTCTGCAAAGACTTATGCAAATGTTACCAACAAACAGCTTCTTCTATTTGATCTTCCAACCACAGGGACGTTATTGTGCTCTTAAGCAATTTGGTAAACATTAAGAGCAAGGGGCGGTGTAGAGTTTATTCCTGCTGTAGACACAGTTTCCAGTGCTCCTGCTTGCATGCAAAATACGTGGCAAAAGACACCATGGGTCACTGAGGATCATATGTGGGCCGAAAGTCAGTCCCTCAGGCTGTTCATTGAAATGTCCTCGTTGTACACTAGCAACAGAGGATCTGAGCTCATAATCCTCTCCAGTCACGAACAATAATGAGGGCCTCTATTTACCAAACGGATGTTTGAGTGAGATTGCTGCAGGCTGCAATGTAACCACTCGGGGCATGTTTGCACCACCAATTTATGTCCACCAAATGTATTTGTTTTTGCCACTGACAGGCTCAGAGTGTGACTCTAAAGACCCTTCAGACATGGTACCTAGACCCAATCTTTCCACTGCAAACAGTACTCTTAGGGCATGTTCATACGGTTCCTTTATATTTCTGAAAACTATCATTTACACGTCACCGTCACCGAGATTTTCAAATCGGCTTCCAAAGTGAAAGTTTTTAAAAATATCCGTTTCTATGGAGACGTGTAAACAGGATAGACGGAGAAAACGATGACGTTGCAACCCAGTTTGCGCGTGCCCATTAGGCGCCCGGGAACCACAACAACAATGGCGGATATATGCTGGGTTGTTTACGTTTTGTTAGCACTTTTGGGGCTACTTACGAGCTTACAAATTAACTTAGCACTGCTGCATCAACATCACCGCTACATTGGCGCACAAAGATGTCTGCTGTGCGCAATAGTAGTAAGTGCATAGCAGCTAACTATGCTACATAAGGTTAAAATGTAGTTTATCATTGTTTTTATCACGAGCGCCAAGAGGAAAACAAATCACTGTGCATGCGCAGAACGTTATTCTATAGTGTTTGACATATGGCGTATCGCCACCTACTGGACTGGCATGCATTTTTGCGTTTTCGTGTAAACAGGGATATCGTTTTCTCAACTGATGTGTAAACCTGGAATTTTTTTATACTAGATAAATAAAAATCTGTTTTTATTTGTATCGTGTCTGTGTAATCAAGGCCTTAAATGTGGCCGGGCTCCTTCATCAGTCTGCACCTTGTTTATCATCCACAGAATGAGGCTGCACGCCGACATTTTCAGAGCAAAATAGAACAGGCTGCAGTGAGAGTCTCTCTGCCCCCCCATCTACTGCTACTTCTGTACCAAAGCATCATTCAACCAGTCCTTCTGTACTGTTCCACATGTTTCTTCACCATGCTCTCTGTCACCAATCGGGCCAAACTGACACGCATCACACACACCGCTTCCAAAATCACTGGTCTTCTCACACCCAACCTCACAGAGTTAAATATCAGGTCCATTACACGCCTTGCAAAATCAATAGAATGGGACACCACACACCCACTCAACCAATACATCATCCCATTACCCTCAGGCTGCAGGTACCAAACACTTAAACTCAGGAAAGCTCGACTCGGGAAGAGCCTGATCCCAGCCATAATAACTGCGCTGAACAAGAGATCCTGTTGACTCAAAGTGTCCACCTTTGAGGATAAAATTACTGCTAATGTGAATGGAGTCTGGTGGGTTTGGTGATGGTGATTTCAGGGCTGTTTCTGGTTAAACCAAAAAGATCTTAGTCTTTAACAAAAAGGTGGATCGCTGTAGGATCCTTTCCATAAAGTTGTCAGACACTTCTAATAATAACTTGAGTGTCAGGAACAAAAACAAGCACTTATGGTGGACGTAAATTGATGAGAACATGTCCTTGATTGTTTACATTGCAGCCTACAGTTGTCTCGCTCAATCCTGGACCAATCTTTAAAATTGTTGCTCCTATTGGTCACTTAGACATAAACACATGGGAAAATAGTGTTGAAAAATGCCAAACTTGCCCTTTAAGAAAGCTTCAGCGGTCTAATGAAGAATCAGACATTTTGGGAAATGCACTTTTGTCACTTTCTGGTGTAGTTAGATGAGAAGCTTGAGATTACTGTCATGTCTGTTCCTTTAATATTAAGCTACTAGTCCATACCCATTGGTAGCTTTGTCACCTTCTACCTATGCCAATCCTCAATGCCTATGTGCAGTTTCACATAGATTAACCACATCAGTGAGTAGAAAAACATGGGACAGACAGAATGACTGACTGACAGAATGACACACTGACAGTTTACGTGATTATGTACAGCATACCGTACCATGACTCAGTCGTACCAAAAATTAGAAAAGCTCCCAAAAACATTTGGCCACAGGGGGAGCCACAGCGACCAATTAGAGTCAAATTTCTCCAGTCACCTTGAGGAGTCCTGTTCTACATATCTACCAAGTTTAGTAAAAATCGATAAGGCAATATTCATTGCCTTATAGAAGCTCAGTTTTAGTAAGTTTTCCAACTTTTGCCAAGAGGGAACTTTAGATATTGGTCCCTAGATTATGTTCACCCAGTTTCATGCAGATCGGTCAAACTTCCCGGGAAGAGATCGATTTTCAGTGTTTTTCAAAAAATTCAAACTGGTGGGAAATCTATATCACTGGAAGTTATGGGTTCTTGAGGCAAATGTGTTCCTCATGAGGAGAGGCATCTCTGTGCAAAGTTTCATGTCTCTACGACATACAGGGCATGAGATATGCCCATTCAAAGTTTGCAATTTCAATCAGTTGCTATAGCGCCCCCCTTTGGCCAATTGATGTAATATTGCTTCATTCGCATCCTCCCATGACCCTCTACCACTGTGCCAAATTTCACATAGATTGACCAAGTCAGTGAGGAGAAAAACGTGGAACAGACACACAGACAGAGTTTTTGTCATTATATAGTAAGACAACAAGACACCGGTTAGCTTAGCATAGCATTAAGACTGGAAACAGGGGGACAGCTAGCCTGACTGTGCAATGCTAACAAAATCTGCATCCCAGCTTCTCTAACTTTTTCCTTTTTTGTTTAATTCACTATTTTGTTTCTGCATCAACAAATAAATTGTGTGAGATGAACCATAGCAGACCAAAATGTTAAACAGTATTTAGCTAATGACATCTGTCTAATCCGCAGCTCAGAGTAATCTTAAAATTGATGTAATATGTCCTGGAGACACAGCGGACAAAATCAAACTTCTTTTAAATTTTATTCATATATATGTACACAATATACAGTGTTTGCACACAATAGGAAAAGGCGGAAGAAGATAATGAGACTTAAAAACAAGGGGAAGATTCACACTGTGTCAATATGGCAGTCAAGCCAACAGAGGTTCATCCCTAATGTAAACACCCCCTGGGGCTGTTAATGATATCTCAACATCCTTAGACCCGAGTCAACACAGCACACCCCATTACTGTTTCATGACCTTTTTACAAAGCATGGTGAAATAATAGCTGGACGTGAAAGTGATGTGATAGCCCAGTGCTGAGAGCATCACTGGAATCACTTTATATGTTTAGTCATTAAAGTAGAAATTAATATGTACAAGCATGTTTTTTAAAAAGTAAAGCTAAAAGCAAACACAAACTGACACATACAGGGGCAACCACGGAGAGGTCAGTGACTTGCAACGCTGGGGTGAAGAGGTTTGACTCGGACAAGACGGGACAGTCCCAGCCGCAGACCCTGACCTGGAGACTTCACGGCTGGACCAGATGACGTGGAGCTTTTACCTACTTGAGCTGCGGAAGAAAAAAAAGGTATAAACATACTGTGAGTGCCTTTATAGGTTTATATTTAAGTATTGCTGCTGGTGTTCACCTGGTGGGTTCCATTTTGGTATTCTGCCGCCTGCTGGGCTCACAGATACTGCAGGTCTTGATGTAGGAACTGTTGAGGACGTAGCAGGCCTCTTGGGGGCAATTTTGGCTGTTGGAGGACTTCTCACTGGAGTGGGAGCTGCTGGGAGACAAAGTAGTTCTCATGATAATGAACATATTAAAGGATAACTTCTGTATTTTACAACCTGGATCCCATTTTCCCCATTGTGTCTAAGTTCATAATGGGAACAACTCTTTTTGAAATTGGTCCAGTACTAAGCCAGAGGGCTTCAATGTAACCACTCTGGGTATTTGTTCACTGTCAACATACGTCCACTAAAAGTGTTTGTTTTTGCCACTGATATGTTCAGATTATTATTAAGTGTCTGACAATATTATGGAAAGGATCCCTACAGTGACTGACCTTTTTGTTAAAGATTAAGTTCCCTTTTGTTTAACCAGTAACAGCCCCGAAACTGCCATCGCCAAGGCCACCAGACTCCATTTAAATAAACAGCAATTTTAGCATATATAGAGTCAGCATATCTTCACATCTAACTGGGGGAATGAGGGGTTTATTTCAACCGAACTAGAGTTGGTGATTGTTGGAACAGTGGAAACCTGAACTGAGACAGCTGTTAGGAGTTTAAAGCCCTTTTTAAACAGGAATTGTGCAAATTTGCAGGAAAGCCCAATCAGTCTTCATTCAGCATTGGCAGTATAAAAACAAAATCGGGGAGTGCAGCAAAATGCCGCCTACCTACTTTTGTTTATACAGAATGCATCTTTTTCGGGGCAATGGGGGGTGTGAGCAAGTAACAAAACGTGTAGCTCAGCGTGTGATGTAAACAGTGGAATGGGAGGGAAGCCGCGGCTGGTCAGTCCTTCAGCGATTCTCTCTTAAGTCGCCCTGTTCTTCACCATCCCTGTCATCTGACGGTTAATGGCCTTTTCGTTTGCGAGGACAAGGAGGGTGCGCAATTCTTTGTCTCCCCAGTTGCTCATCTTTACAGTGTCTGTCAGGTTTGCGTTTCTCTCTTGCTACTAGCTGCTTGTTAATTCCTGCTATCAGCTGTTTCCCGTTTATCCACCGCCAGTGGCTCGCACATGCGGCGTCATCAACAGCTCCTCCCACAAGTCTTCAACAGCCCCTCCCGTGGCAGAAGGCTGCCTGGGTCTTTTTAAACTAAAATGGTTCTGCCAATATGACTGCCCTACGAGGCGGAAAATTGGGCACCTTGAATCAAATCGCCAATCTGGCTCTGTGTGTCTAAACGCTCGCAGCTTGCCGCCAAAACAGCCCAACATTCGCGGAAAAGCTGGCAGTATAAAAGGGGCTTAAGTTTGTCTCTGTTGTCTTTGAATGACGTGTGTTTTGCCATGATAAAATGACTATTTGTTTTAAAAAAAATCTGGTGGGTTTGGCGATGGCAATTTTGGGCTGTGTCTAGTTAAACAAAAAGGATCTTATTCTTTAATAAAAAGGTCGCCACTTTTACACAACCTGTTCTTGGCAGTAATTCCATGGCATTATTCTACCTCACCATTTGTTCTGTATAGAGGTATGATCGTGGAATGGGGGGACAGAGCTGTCTCACCTTAAAGCCAGTGACAGCAGTAGTAACAGTGTTGAACTGACGTCTCTGTAAACAGGAACAGCTGGCAGGACAGGATGGGGCTAATGTTTTGACGACAAGTTATATGTTGCAACCTACCGCCAGGAGATTTAAAAAGCAGATAGCTGCAGTTAGCGGCTAACTCAAGGAAAAATAGCAACTGAAAATTTCCACAAATTAAACACACAATGAGTTCCACAAGGTCCTTACCTTCCGAACAGAAGACGAGATCTGGTAAATGATTATTATTGCCATGTTATGCTACTGTTATTGTTAAGAAAGCCTGCTGACGCGTCTGTTATTTGTAACACTAGAGGCTGACGCTGTGGTATTACACATCACTCCTGTTGAACTCTGGCATGCCATCTAAAAATCAGACACTGGGGCACATGATGGCTGCCTTGTTTGGTGCTGTGTAGAAAAGCATAGCTGGCGGAATGAGGGGTCTTTATTGCTGCAGTAGTGTGGGATCTCTGTGTGAAAGGGCTTCAGAAAAACACTCTTGAGCTTGAGCAGTTTTAGTGGACGTAAATTGACAGTGTGCATGGTTTTTTTTACACTGCAGCCTGTTTTGCGGCTGCAGCCCTCGCACTCACTGCTGGACCAATTTCAAAAATTGTTGTTATCATTAGTCAGTTAGACACAAAAAAGTAAAATGTGTCCAGGTTGAAAGATACTGAAGTTATCCTTTAAGTTACAAATACAGTCAAAAAGCTGAATCTTCTCCGCTGGACTTTAAGAACGTACCTGCTGCCTGTGATTTCGACTTTGACGCTTTTGATGGTTGCTTTTCCTTTTTAGAGGCAGGAGGCAGTTTGGTCTTCTCGTTCTTGGTTACTTTCTCCAACTTTTTTGCTTTGCTGACTTTCCTCACTGTGAATTCCTCATCTTCGCTCTCAGACGCTTCACTGAAATCTTCATCACTTTCTGAATCTGGAAAGGAGTAATTGATATTTTACTGATGCAAGAAAAGAAGTAAACAGGAACTAGATACTCAGGGAGGGGTGACGGGATGATCACCTGGTGTCAGCTTGGGCTTATAGTCTTCATCTTCATCTGTAAACTGTTTCTTCTGCTCCTCAGTGGCTTTAGTGGCGGCCTTTCTCTCCTTGGAACGGGCAGGTGACTCTGATGTGATTTCATCCAGGCCTAAAGAAAACAAAACAGCCACAGAAAGCATTCATACCATTTCTGTCCTTATCAAACAACCAAATTCCGGACAATGTATTTGGCAGGCATGAGCAGGGCTGGGCAATGGTAAGTTATCTTTTCCTGGTTTTACAAACTGTATTACAGTAAAGTGATGCAATTTTCTGAACTTATCAGTATGTTCTGGCTTTCCATTGTTTGCCTTTGCCCACGTCATCATTATATCCACATTACTGGCGGTTATTTACCACAAATCTCACTATGTAAATAGTTTGTGAAAGCATCGATAGTGAACCCTACAATATTTTCGCAATATTGACACAGGTATTTGGTCACACATATTGTGATGTTTCATTTTTTCCATATTGCCCAGCCCTAAGCATGAAACTACATGTGCAATAATAGATGTAGAGTGGACAATAATAAGGGGAAGTTACCCAAAACTGTCAAATCCACACTGCAGTTGGATAGGTGTACAGATGCTGGATCTGTGTTTTCATCTGCCAGAACCTGAACCATGACATCTCCTAGGGAAATTTAACATTATTTTTAAATTGATGATTCTTTAACAATAGACAGCTATACACATGTTTTTAAAGCTAAGTCATACCTTTACTGATGAGAGGCTGGTCCATTATCCCACCTGCATTATTGAGCAAGGACAGTGTAATGGCTGCTTCTAGATCTCTTTCGTACAACTTCACGTCCAATGGTTTTCTGTGGAAAACAGATTCAATGCATAATAAAGCCAGGCATAATCAGAGTGTCTGCAGGTATCAGACTCTTAAATGTAATGTTTGATGTCAAAGACTTTTTTTTTTTAACAAATCCTTTTCTTTTCTTATTCAAGTAGCGCAGGAAGGCAGAAGCAGGTTTCATGTAGGAATGTGGTTATTAGAATGAGTTTGGTTAGTTTCATTTTGCAAACAGGCAAGTGCAAGTATAAAGTAAAAAAAAAATAAAAAATTTAGGTTGAGTGGTAGGTTTAAAGCTTTGTAACAACAGAAATGTGGACTTTCATGCAGAAGAGCTCAACTCATTTTGACAAAATGAAATGAAAAGATATATAAATGAAATAAGATAAAATGTCTAGGGCAATTATTATCTCACAAATTCAAATTTAAGACATTTCAAAGACTTTTTAAACACCCACAGACACCCTGACAATGTGAAGTTGTGTTTAAAATCCTTAACTATTATTTTACTAAAACAAAACAAAACAAAAAAGAAACGTTGGATTAATTTCCTTTTTTGAAAATTTATCCCAAATTCTAAATAAAAATATCAGAATGATATACAAATTTGGCAGATATACGACATCCCTGTATTATGTCTCTCTTTAAAATGAGATCTTTTAACTACGTGCTACTGTTTATCTACCAGAGCGAGGGGAGAGGGCACACTGAGCTTTTAATCCATACCAAACATTGTTGAACAAAAAAGTCACACTTATCCCTGAGTTTATATTAGAGAATATGTTGTTCTTTGTTGGCAGCAATAGTGTTGCATGACTTATCTTGGCACTGACTTGTTTTTATAGCCAACAGATGGCTCTTATCCCCACTGCATCTCTTTCTGCATTGGTGGTGATGAAATCATAACAGACACATCACTATATTTACTTAGAAGCACCCACTTTAAACAGCTTCTTCCCTGTTAATTCAACTCAGCAGCTGTGTCAATATGGAGAGTCTGGCTATTTGTTGTAACATTAGAGCTGACTATAGACATCTTCACATTGTAGACTGGTATTTGTGCATTTTACTTTTCATATGTAAAACTGGCAACAGCAGACTGATTTTGTTGTACCATAATCATTGAGCATTTGCTCTTTTCCGCTCATTCTGACTCTGTACAAATCTCCACCATTTTAATCATCTCATTGTGTACATGATGCACATAATGTCATGTTATCTTGTCCACTACCGTACCTGTTCTTCTGGCTCAGGGTGGATTGTGAGTTGGACTCCTGACTGGAGGACTTGCTTGATGATTTCTTGTGCTCCTGTTTCACACTCTCCCTGGGCTTTTTGCTGGGTGGAGCCTTCACGCAGGCAAAATCCTCATCTGTCACAACACGAGGACAGAACATGCAGAGATGTCGGTGGTGAGAGAACACTGAGTCTATTACTGTATGTCTGTTAGTATCAGTGGATCCCAAGTGGTGGGTCGTGGGTCCTTTCTGAGTGGACCACAAGTGACTCGCAAATGTGTTTGTAATTAACACACCATATTTTGAATCTCTGGCACAGAGCTTTTATTTTCAAGTGCCGTTTCCTGCTGTAGAGTGAGTGACTAACAGAGAGCTACCTGACAGAGACCGCAAACTTGCTCAACAACATGGCCAAACACAAGTATGACACTAAAGAGAAATCTGGACCCTGTGGCTGGACCAGCTGGGAACCAGTGGTGTAAATGTTTACCTCTTCAAATCTATGGGCATCTCAAGTTTCCTGCAAATGAGCTGTAACTACTGGCACCATTTAAAAAAGGTGTTGCAGACTGGTTACAGTGACTAAACACACAAGATAGTAATAATGTGCTGACAACACCTAGTATTGCTAATATTACAGACTAATGTGAAGCCATAGTGTCTGTTTGATTGCTTGCCTGGTCAATATTGCTCAAACCAACCTGTAAGTGTGTGAGTTTCATCTACAAGACTTGTAGCTGCTCCCAGATGCAAATGAAAACATGGCAAATTTCAGCAGACTAATCATAAATAATACAACACCTACCTGTGCAGCTATTTTTAGTGTAGGGAGATTTCAGTGTTTTTAAAGTAACTGCAGGAACACAGCTTTATAGGAAGCATAAATTGATTTTAAGGGCCAAAACTTCTCACCATCATTAAAGTCGTTTGCCTCAGAGTAACTCACAACCTTTGTCTTCCTGCGTGTCAACAGAAAACAACGTGTTAGCAACACAGACATTCAACAAGCATTAACAACATGAGGCAAAATGACCACAAATAAAGACTTAAACGTGGTTTACAAACCTTGATGGTCGGTCCATTGCTTGTTAAGTTAAGAGCTTTATATTAAGCCAACGTTAGACTAACTGTTACGTGAACACGAGCTAATGTTTGCTAGCTGTAGAAGCTAACTTTGTATTAGTTTCGATTGCTAACATACGTCCGGTCACTCACCGAGTGGAATGTGTCTATTACAGTCAATTAAACTGTTAACAACGATATCTAGATAAGTTAAAGTTAGTTTTGTTACGCAACAGTCGACTAGAGCGTTTCTGTTTTGCTTTTGACCAGCCCGCCTGAACCGAGGGGAAGTGACGTATTGTTGATCAATTTCACAAACATCGGAAGCAGATTCGTTTATTAAGAAAAAGAAAAAAGTCATCTTTATGCCTCTTCTAAAAATAAGGCTCACGTATAAATGGTAAGCAGTAGATGATTTGGTGTTCAAAAAGTATAATTACTGAAGCAACACTTGTTTTATATTTTTCTGAAAAATAAAATGTGTCGAATCGGCTTCTCTCAAATACCCTGGCGTTCCTCCTAGCTTACATAGATGAGTGGACGGGGGGGCTAAATCAAACGGATGAAAAGCTGAGCTCAGTCCGTGTCAGTAATTTTGTGTTTTTGGACATTGGATAAGTGTCGAAGAAATTATAACATGTGTAAGTATAAGGGGACTTAATACTCATTGTGTCGTAATTATAATATCATTCATGTTGCTGTGTTGTGGCTGTGAACAGCTAACGGGGCTAGCTTAAGTTAAATGTACAAAAACCCCAACAGTGAAACTGTCAGTTAAGTTAATGTTACAACTGCTCATATTGACATAGGTGATAGGGAAAGATGAAAGTAACAACATTAGGAAAAGGTGTTTGCTGATGAATTAAAATAACCCAGAGTGTTTGCAGCTAAAACAATTTTAATGTGCCCTCAAACAATTCAACAATGCAAACAGATACAATTACTTTGATTGTTACAGCATAAGAACAATTCAGAACACACACACACACACACACACACACACACACAAGTTAAAAAAGGCTGCACCTTATAATTATTTTAATCTAATCTAATATACATCACATTTTTACATATCTTTACCCCCTCACTGTTTTATGTTGCCTTATGCCTGCCGTTTGAAAGCACCTTGAAATGGTTGATTTCAATACGTTTAATCCAAATAAACGGTTTATAAAGTTACTCAATACTTATCCTTAATAGTTTGGTGTTAAAGAGTATGAGAGTATTGAAAAATGCCCATCACAATTGTTTATTTTGCCCAAACAACAGTTAAAAAACCCCACACTAATCAGCTCGCTGTCATATCAGAAATACTAAAACAGGTAATCTGCTATCCTTTAGATATTTTTGCGAGAAAATAAATGATTACTTGATTATCAAAACTGTTGCACATAGATTTTATGTTGGACAACTAACTAATCAACTCAGGTTCAACTCAAGAAACTTGATATCTGCGTAGCAGGTGACACCCTGGTTTTCTAGAAGAGTTTGCCTGATTGCAGCTTACTTTATACAAGAGCCTGACTGATCAGTTTTAGCTTACTACTGATGTATTTATAAGGGCTCATATTGTGGCTGATAAGTAACAAGAAAACGCAGTCATAAAATGCCAACTGTACTTAAAGTTTTAGGCTATTTAGAAACAGTGGTTTCATTACACAGTTTGTCCAGCAGAGAGCACACAAGTTTGTTTTCCACCAGTAGAACTCAGTATACACTTTGGTCACAATTCTTTAAAACTCAGATTTAAGGTATCTTTATCAATGAGTATAAATGTTTGTTTATGGTATAACAAACATACACCAGCAGCTATTTAGCACTATTTAACTGTCAAATGTCAACATCAGTATCTGCTGTAAGAATCCAGTTTTGTTTAGGTGCTAACTTAGCTTTGATTACACATATCAAACAACAATCAGCCTTTTTAGATCCCAGCATTCATTCCAGTAAGTTAATGGTGAGGACAACATATGCTACCTGCCACCTGGTGTCTCTGTGCTTCCTGTTATTTTGAGTAAATATTTCCTCCTGCCAGTTAAAAAAGGGGACATTATGAGACAGTGCATGCCAAAAAAAAAGTAGTTACTCATCCCACACCTACAGCACCGGACTGCCAAACCCAAATTGAGTGAAGCAGGAGTGAACATGTAGGTGTTTGGGGGATGAATAAATAAACACTTCTTACTTAAAAATGTGTTTGGAGACTTAAAAAAGGAAATAATTAATATTTATTATTCAAGCTATGCAGTTTATTCAGGGGCAAAATAGTTTATTAAGGATGTACATGGCAGACACGCAGTGTATTAACTGTCAAAATTATATTTAAAATTAGTGTTATACATGGAAATACATCTTTCTGATCAGTTTTATAGACTGAAAACAAACTACTGCATGTCACATTTTACTCATCTAATCATGAATATATTTTAAAGGTCCAGTGTGTAAGATTTAGGTGGATTTAGTGGCATTTAGTGAGGACTGCAGATTGCAATTAGGGATGCACGATAATGGATTTTTCGCCGACATCAGATACGCCAATATATAACAACTCATTTAGCTGATACCTATTGATATATCCACTTTATCCTCACCGGATTTTAGTGGTCATCAAGTCCTTTTTATGGTGGTATTGATATTGTATTATATATTGGAGCAAGCTGGGTTTTCTTGCAAAGAAGAAGGTAACAGAGAGATAAACCCTGAACCAGGGACTGCTCTTTATTTAACAGTACCTCACCCTCTTGACTGACTTTCTTTTGCCCACACAGACAGGAGGTCACTAACCACCTGCACAACTTAACTTATGGTCCAATATGTCACAACGTTAACCGTAACCCATTACAACTATTGTGGAATGCATGAACAGTATTCACCACATAATAGGTAACACATCCCCAAATCCCAAATGGATCTCTTACAGACTCGTTGACTCAAGCCCTAAGCCCTCACAGACCTAGGACAAATTCAACCAAATGGGAAATGGGACACCACTTCCCCTCATGTGAATGTGCAAAACCAAGGGGAAGGGCCAAGACAAGTCTAAGGGGAAGAAATGGAATTGGTCGGAGGTCTGTAAGGGCTTAGGGCTTGAGTCAACGAGTCTATAAGGGATCTATTTGGGATTGAGTGCTTTAAAACACACTGTCTCATGCATGCTGGAAAACTCCCCCATTTAGCCCCCAACACGCCACTATATATGCTCTTATCGTGATGGCCTACTAGCAGATGGAGGCATGAAATACAGAGCTTTTCAATGTAGGCCTTATTCATTCATTGTGCAAAATAAGAAAAAGCATGTTGGAAAATTCTCATAGCATTTTGAAGCCAATATCGGCCGATACTGATAACGTGCCGATATTATCGTGCATCCCTAACTGCAAACAGCTGAAACTTCTCCTGCTTAGAATTCATTCATTGTTTATTGTTCAGGAGGTTTCTAGCGTGAGCGGTACTATCCTGAGACATCTCTTCCTCTCCAAAGCAAATGGACTATGGGATTAAAGCCGGAGAAAACATTTCACGTTACAAATTAGTGTTTCTCTGATGCTGTTTGGCATGTCGGAGACGAGCCGTTAGCCCAGAACCCGCTCATGTGTGCTCATGTGTGCTCATGTTTTTTCTCTTTTAACTTAAGATCCAGACGTTCAAATTACCCACAGAGGTCTCCTCATCTCAAAAACAAACAGACTGGGTGATTTAAAGCCGTAAAGACACCAAAAAAGTAGTTTCACATAACAAAATCTGTGTTTTCCAGTGCTCTTGTCACAGATTGGCTGCTCATTACGGTGGCGAAAGCAAAAATTTGAATGTCCCTGTCTAGAGCCAGTGTTTGGTTTGTCCATTCTTGGCTGCTCTTGGCTACACTAAAGAAAACATACTTATTATATTATAATCAATTTCTGCCAATGTATCTCCCTAAATCGTACACACTGGACCTTTAAATGAACCACACGAAGTTAATAATGAAAATTCACTCAAGTGTTAACTGTCTGTTTCTCCATTCGCAGGCCATGGCAGTATGATTTATGCCAGCAGTCCAGCAGATGGCAGCCTGATGCTTCATGGCGTCAGATCACAGAGGTACAGACTCTGACCTGCTGATTGACATGAACATGACATGTCCTCAGCCGCCCATTCGCCCACTCTCAGGGCGGAAGCAATCCCAGCTCCCTCTGAAGTGCAGTGAAAGGGAAATCGCTCCGCTTTAACTGCATGTCTAAGAGAGCAGCCGCCGTCCCCAAGGGTTGTCATTTTCAAGTTTGTGAGTGGGTGGCTGTCGGCTGCGGTTTGTCACACACTGGACCTGGACGGAGACGTTCAGGGGTGTGATGGTCCGTGTCTTCGGACCCAGACAAGGGAGGAAGACATGCAGCCATGGGGCCAAAGGGCCCTGTGGTCACACATTCCTAAACTCCTCCAGTGCTGCCTACAGCCATGACCAAAATATCAGATCCAGTCATGCAAACACTGTGGTCACAGCATCACGCTTCCATTCACACATATAGATGTTTACATTGTGCTCCAGACAGTATTGTTGCCTTCAGGTGACTTATTAACCACCACAGAAGTCATAAACAAAAGGTAACCATGAGGTGACGATCCTGTTTATCTGGCATGTCTCCATATGTGCATCTCTTTTTAACTCAGCACAGGAAATGATTTAGATTTATGTAGCTAGAGTGAAAATTGCGCCGCCTCCACTCTTGTGCTGTATGTTCCCAAACAAAGACACGTGGAGAACAGAATGAAAACAAATATATGATCCACTTAACTAAAAGTATATATAACCTCCTAGTTTAAGACTCTGGTAGAAGATTCAAACTGGAAATTGTCTGGAGTTAAATATATTTAGGCATGTGATGTTAAATGTTTAAAATAAGTGAAGTGCTTTTTGTACATTTACTTCACATACATTTGTCCTCAGTCTTTGGGAGCCTCACATGGCCAAAGTAAGAAAACAGTGAGGCACCTTAATTTCTGTTGGGACTGAGAGCTTATTTTAAAACTTAATTCTACTCAATAGTCTCTTTATTTCTTTTATCTTATATTACTGGAGTTGGGTTTGCCTTTTTTATTCTTATACAGGTAGCTAGGTACAAATGACATACATTTTACAAGAGTTAAGTAGCCCTTAGATCATCATATAATGAGCAATAAAACATAAAATGGACTTTGTCTTCAATCTCACCTAAATCACTTAAGAAACCGTTAAAGGGACAGTTCACCCCAAAATTAAAAAATACATATTTTTCCTTTTACCTGCAGTGCTATTGATCAGTTTAGATTGTTTTGGTGTGAGCTGCTGAGTGTTGGAGATATAGGCCGTAGAGATGTCTGCCTTCTCTTGAATATAATTGAACTAGATGGCACTCGGCTTGTGGTGCTCAAAGCACAAAAAAACTCAACAGCAATGTCTCTTTCTGGAAATCATAAACCGGTTACTCAATATAATCCACAGACCTTGTTGTGAGCAGTTTCATACAGGAACTATTTCTTCCAAAGAACACCCGCCATCGCAGAAGGAGGTGTACATCTACTGCCAACTTACCTAGCACCACTGTGCTGGCTAACGTTACAGCTCAGCCGAGGAGGGCACCATTAATGTTCACATCTCCCGCTGTCGTGCACATGAAAATGAAAAAGAACTACAAATGTGGAGTTAAAAAGAAACTAGTCCATACCCACTGGTAACTTTGTCACCTTCTACCTATGCCAATCCTCAATGCCTATGTGCAGTTTCACATAGATTGACCACGTCAGTGAGTAGAAAAACGTGGGACAGACAGAATGACTGACTGACAGAATGACGCACTGACAGTTTCTGTGATTATGTACAGCATACCATACCATGACTTAGAAAATTTTTTAGAAAAAAAACCCAACATTCAGCCACAGGGGGAGCCACAGCGATCGGTCGCATTTGAGCCATTTTTAAGCATTTTTCTGTTGTTATAGCGCCACCCAGTTGCCAATTAGAGTTAAATTTCTCCAGTCACCTTGAGGCGTCCTGTTCTACATACCTACCAAGTTTAGTAAAAATCGATGTGGCGGTTAGATTTAGATAAGAAATGAGCTCTCTAGCGCCCCCATTTTGTTTGATGGGGTCAATAATGGAGGGGTCCCCTCAGATTATGTGTGCTCATATGCCTACAAAGTTGCGTGGTGATCGGTGAAACCCTTGAGATGTTATACACCTTTATGTGATGAGCCACGCCCTCCACAATATTCATTGCCTTATAGAAGCTCAGTTTTAGTAAGTTTTCCAACTTTTGCCAAGAGGGAACTTTAGATATTGGTCCCTAGATTATGTTCACCGAGTTTCATGCAGATCGGTCAAACTTCCTAGGAAGAGATTGATTTGAAGTGTTTTTCAAAGAATTCAAACTGGCGGGAAATCTTGAGTTATGGGTTCTTGAAGCAAATGTGTTCCTCATGAGGAGAGGCATCTCTGTGCAAAGTTTCATGTCTCTATGATATACGGGGCATGAGATATGCTCATTCAAAGTTTGCAATTTCGGTCGGTTGCTATAGCGCCCCCCTTTGGCCAATTGATGTAATATTGCTTCATTCACATCCTCCCATGACCCTCTACCACTGTGCCAAATTTCACATGGATTGACCAAGTCAGTGAGGAGAAAAACATGGAACAGACACACAGACAGAGTTATTGTCATTATATAGTAAGATATTCCATTGCTGCAAATATATCCCCCTAAAGCCTACACACTGAACCTTTAAAGGAAGTCTTAAAGAGTAATCAAATTTGTGTATGACCTGGGTCTCACGTATAGAGACATCATTGTGGCTACACCTGTGTGTGAAGCAGGTGTGGTCTATCAGCAGTTTATTAGGTCCCCCAATGAATAGGAAGTAATAATCACCTGCGGGGCCTGGTGTCTGGAATCTCTCTGTTGAGGGGCAGCCTGTCACTGAGGAAGGCGTTGTAGCCGTATCTCTGGAACAATCTCTCAGCCTCCTTCTGCTCCTCTTCTGACAGCTCGTCACCCCACTTGGTGAACAGATACGAGTTGGGGAACAGCTTCCTCACTGCCTTCCTCTCCTTCTTCACCTCTGCGATATTCTCTTTCACCGCATCCTTCTTTTCAAGTTTACTCATCAGGTTGACTGTTGACAGAAGAGAGTACCTGAGTATTTGCATCACAGTTCTTATTAGTGGATGACAGATGGCTGATCGCACGTGTCCCTCCCTGAAACATAAATATGGCATAATCCTTATTTCATCAACAAATATTAGTTAGTGGTTGTCAATGCAAACAGGTGCACCCACCGACAGAGTTTTTGTCATTATATAGTAAGATGAGCTCATTAGACCTCTGCAGCCTGCTTCTCATCTCCTTATCTTGAGTAACCGGGTCATGATTTCTGGAAAGAGACATTGCTGTTGAGTTTTTTAAAATGTATTTTTTGGCGCTTTCAGCACCACAACCAGAGCGCCATCTAGTTCCATTATATTGGAGAGAAGGCAGACATCTCTACGGTTGATATCTCCAACACTCTGCAAATCACACCAAGACAATCTAGATTAATAAATAGCACTACAGGTAAGAGGAAAAATATGTATTTTCAATTTTAGGGTGAACTGTCCCTTTAAATCTCTTTGTTTCTATAGTACACACAACATAATTATGCACTTTAGAGCGCTCTGATTTTAACACTTGAGTTAATGTCTTTTGCCACTTAAAAGTTCCCCATTTAATAGATTTAATATTTAATTTAATATTTTATTGCTTTCCTCTTGCTGCCTTGAAGGAAGCACTTTGTCAGCACAAGGAATGCGCCCTTGAAATAAGGGTTATTGTTATTAGTATAATTTATGGTGCAGGTAATACACAACTGTAATATAAATTACAATTGCTGGTCTTAGAAATAGAATGAATAATGCAAAGGCAATCGGGAACTACATATCCAGTAGACAAATTTAAATTGACCATGTGTGAGAGGTATAGGAAAGAGTCTGGGTTAGTTAAAGCACATATATGATTTATGAAGTTGTTGCTAATGCACAGATAAATATGTTCATACAAGCAAGTCTTCCCTTGTCCAGGCCTGCCTTGTAAAATAAAAGATATAAAACAATATGCACCTGTTGTGCTTCAAGATATTAAACAAACCCGTAAGTATGATTTGGATCCACAGTCCCAGCAGGCAGTATTACCAGACTATTTTGGAATTAGACATCCAGCTGGATTCACTGGCCTAGTTGGTAGTCGTGAGGTCATCAGTGGTCTTAATTTGAGCTTGTTAGTTGGAAGTGGTCAGGAGGCAGTTTTCCCCCTCAACCACTGATGTGAATGCCATCATTATGTTCTGCAGAGCATCTCAGAGTGGTAGTTTGTGTGGGGCTCTCTCAGTCCAGTGCCGCTGTCCTTGTATGGTTGTTCCGCAGGTGGAGACTGCAGTGTTGTTATTTACATTCCACGCAGAGCGAAGAAAAAATAGATTCTTTACTTGTGAGATGTTTTAGTGAAGATCCAGAAAAGTTCCATGTTAGATAATGTGATAAAGGTACAGCAGAGGAGGTGGTTTTCCTCATTTAGCTTCTCATAAACTGTGTTGTTCTGCTGCAGGTATATTTAGTTCATGAGGACAAAATGCTCTGTCAGTGAGAATATTCATCAGTGTCCCGCACCGGTTATTAACAAGCCTCAAGCTAAATATGTGTTCATGTGTTCCTGAGTGTTTCGGATATCCGGCGGGGTTGCCGTGTCAGTGTGATGTTGTTATTGTAACCTAGAAATGGCCTTGCATCAGATGTCTTCAGGCATGGACCAGTGGCAACCACAGCACAACCACAGCAGCCACGGCTTCAGCCAGCGAACCAGAGTGGGCAGACACATCTGTCAATCAGTGGCTTCCGGAGTTTGTTTTTTAAGACCTTGTCTTCTTAAGTGCGTGCTTTCGATGAAGTTTTTTTTTTTCTTTTTCTTTTTTTTTTTTTGGGAGTACACACGCGGCAGCCACAAAGCTAATTGCAAGGGAGATGAGCGACCGGAGAGGAACAATCACAAAAAGATTTTAGTGTGGGCTTGTGACTGCACAAACTTAGGTTGACAAGTGCTTCCATGGAAGACACGGAATTAGGCCTGTCACGATAACTGCTTCGGTGCACAATATATTGTCCCAGAAATAATTACAATATTTTTGCCATTTTAAGACCATTTCACAGCACTTATACAATGATAATATGATAGCATAATAATGCAAATACACCCTGTCAAAGAGCAGTGAACAGAGAATCTAAAAAAGGCAAACACTCGTCATGTATTAAAGTAAACGGGTCAGCGTTAAACAACCGCAAAACTATATAAAAACATCCATTTACAAACTCTCATGCAGCTCGTGCAGGATAATCCAAGTCTCATTTATCCAGTTGTATGCTTAGTACGTCCCAAACACAATCATTTTTGCTGAAACACACATTAGGGAGCTTTGGTCTGTCACATTTAAAGGTATTTAGAGTATGCTAGAGCAGTTGTTCCCAACCTATTTGGCTTGTGACCTCTAAAAATGAAGCACTTGTGACCCCTCATCACAAGTTAGGGCTGTATGCTGCATTCGTGTCATACAGGAGGAATGGTAGAGTTGGGAAAGATTCCAGTGTTGAGGACCGGCGAGCATTCACGTCATCAAAACGGTTGCATGAACACAGAGTTGGTAATGTGAGAATTAGGATACTGCGAATTGACAATAAAATGTCATTCAGATCAGAGGTGTCAAACTCGTTTTAGTTCACGAGCTACGTACAGTATTTGATCGCAGGTGGGCTGGAGCAGTAAACCCATCTCATAATATAATCTAAATACCAAAGACCTCCAAATTGTTTCCTTTTTTGTAGTAATCCTGACATCACCACACCCAACTAAAGTGAAAGAAAAGAACTGTATACTTACATGAAGAAAGCTGCTTCACTTGCTCCTGAAACTTAGCACTTTTTAGCCTTCACAAGTGCATCACTATACGTGTACGAGGACTTACAGTGGGCCAGATTGGACCCTTTGGCAGGCCAGTTCTGACCTCCGGGCCATATGTTTGACACCCCTGATTTAAATGTAAGTTTAATTGCATTGAACAATTGCTTTTGGCTGATGTTAGGTGTCCATTTTGTTTGGTTTCTTGGGAGTTTCCCTGTTGTATCTAAAGCCCCGTTTCCACTGAGCAGTGTGGTTCAGTTCAGTTCAATGCACATTTTTTCTGTTCCCACTGTGAAAAGTTGTGGATGGTACCAATGGAACTGTTCCTAACCGTCCCCATTTTTGGTCCCCCCTCTGTTGGGGTACCTAGCACACAGATCAAAAGGTGGAGCTGTGAACACTGCAATCTGATTGGTCAATAGTGGACGGTCACTGCTCAGGGCTGAGTTGTGGCTGGTTTTGAGGCTTATGTAACCATTGTTCATACTGTGGAGAGTTTTATTAGTAAACTGTAACTATAAAATGAAAGGATGTTGGAGTCCGAGTAAAAAATAACTTACTTCGCTAACTGCCTGCGACTTTTAAGGTGGAACGTTCACGTGTAATGTTACTCAATTGACGACTTTAATCAATCAACACACCTTAAATTTCACTGCAACAACTTTGACCATTACTTTAGTTTTTTCTGACATACACTTTTAGTAATGAGTGCATCCTCAAGCATTTATGTATATTATTTTCGACTGGGTTACGTGACTCATGGGGGAGACTCATAGAATCCCATAGAATCCATTTCCATTCAGATATCTTGAGGTAAGAGGTCAAGGAACCCTGTAAAAACGGCCATGCCAATTTTTTTTCTCGCCAAAACATAGCCTGACTTTGGAGAGTTATTTAACCCCCTCCCCCCTCCCTCTGTCCTAGCAGAGTGAAAGAGATTAAAGGGGGAAGTCCACTGATATTACACATCAAAGTCTATTTACAGGTCTTGAGGAGTGCGACTGCATATGTGAGAGAAGTTGTACGAAGCCATTTATGGCTCCAGAGGAAGCTGCATGAAATCTGATAAATCCCCTTAAGTAATGTCACTTTGATGAGCAGTGGGCTACAGACTGTAGTCCTCTGACTCAGGCTAATTGCTCAAGGCTACATTAGTCACTATTACACACACCTGAATGTTAGATCAAACTGTCAGCTGGTGAGTTGCTTTGTGGGTAAAGTAGGTGCCAGGTTTTAACAATGAAGAAGAATACATTGACTAACAAAGACGATAACTCCTGTTCTGCTGCTGTGAGTCCGACAAGCTGTGACTCGTGACCCTTCAGATTTATCTTGGGACCCCTGTTGGTGACCTGACCCCAGTTTGGGAACTGCTGGGCTTGAGCAAAACATTTACTGCACAAGAGTAGAGCAAAGTGAAGTAAAAAAAAAAACCAAAAAAACGTCTTTAATGGATTCCTCTGTGCTGAATCATCATGACAAGATGTTGCTGCTTACGTTTTTGGCAATATCAGACTCTAGATCAGGAATCTGCAGTATGATTACACGTGTTGACAAGACGGCAGGGATATAAACAGCATCAAAGGGCCGGCAATAATTCAATGCTGCCAGTTTTACACCGTGACACCATTCAAAATAGCATCTGTTACGCAGCATTGTTTCCTGCACTCCAGCGTGGCACTTGAAGGACACATGGGGAGCAGTCTCATTAGGACGACCTTTTAACAGTGAGGTCACAGGCAGAAGGACACAAGCACATGAGACCTCAGTGACTTATGTCACATCATGCCTGGGATGCACTGCCGCCTCATTTGTTGATAGATCGGCTGTATCAGATTCTCTGTTGGGCATTTCCCACAAAGTGCTCTGCACTAAACACACGGCCATCTTTGATGACCAATAAGTGTCCACATACGTTGGACAGCAGCAGTGCACTTACTGTACTAATTCCAGGGATTTCAGTTTCCTCGAAAGGAGTCTAACTGCTCAGTAAACATATAATCTGTGTCAGATGGTGAAAATAGTCCCATGTTTTTACTGTAAGCTCAAGAAGAGTCAGGGAGTGCAAACATGAAGAACCACGTAATCTACAGCCCTGGCTCACTGGCCCATTAGTAATCAAATGAAGCCCTGTGGTTATTTTATTTTAATATTCCACTGAGATACACTACCTGCAATGCAGGGGATGACACAGTTTTCTTTACCATGTTTAGCTGAGCTTCAGGACAGCACATTATGCTTTAGATGAAGCTCAGCTCATTGAGTCAAGCTTTGAGAAGTCTTCTTCCAGATAAATATACTTCTCACAAGTTTTATTCAAAGTAAAGTGACATTGATCCCAGTTGAACCAAATGCCAGCGTCCCAGTGCTGCAATGCAGTGCGTTATCATCACTCTGACACTGGATGTCTTTACATCTGTGTGACACCAGAGGGCGATGTCCTCCTGTGAGAGGGTTGAGGTAGCAGGAGCATTTTTGTGGAGTTTTTTTGTAGTTCTGCCTCTCATTCAAAGTAAAACATGTTGCACAACCCTTCCCCAATACCCTGTGTGTCATCAGACAACATGTTTTCTTATATACAGTCCATTTATTAATCATGGGACTAAATAATCAGAAATACAAAGCATAGGGTATTATATTGAAATTTTTTAAATTATTTTTGATTAAATACAATTTTTCATCTTATGCCTACCATAACCCAGAGGACTTTGAAAAGACTTTAAAAAATCTGATGCCCTCTCACATCTTAAGTGAGGTTTCAGTCACACACTAGATTTTGCAAAGACTGGGGTTCTTGCAGGGTCACTAATTACAAAACCACAAGTAGATTCCTTTTGAGATTATTTTCCATCCTGGTCCTGGTGGAAAATATTACACCAAACTCCCTTTGTCATATGACAATATGACATTAACAGTTCTTTGTGTCTGCGAAAACACGTAATTCTTGAAACACAAGATAAAAGGTGTCATATGTCGACAGCATTCCTGTCAGTTCAGCATCAAAATAATCCACAAACAAAAACTGTTTATGTGTACAAACTATTTTGGATTTTGTCGCCTCCAGCCTCCGTTGGTTCGCTGCGCTATTTTAATAGGAGGAGACAGTGGGAGTAAGTGCTGGTTGGTGGATCATATATATGCAGAATTAAACACAGACTCTTGTTCACTCCACAACACCACCAGTTTCTCCTCCTTTTCCACAGTACAAGAGAACCAACACTTGCTCACAGTCTTGTGCCTTCGTGGAGTTTCCTCCATGTTTATTATCTACCCAGTTTGCTGCTTCCTGTTTCAGTATTTGCATGAGCAAAGACCAGAGACTTGCGATAATATTAAACAAGTTTGATTTTGTTGGAATGTCAAGTAGAGTTGGGATGTCAGGAATGTCAAATTTTTTAACAGGTTTGATATTAAGCCTGGACCAGATTGGTATACCGAATTTTACCAGTTGTCCAACTCGACGTAGCAGCTGCTCCTGAGTGGAACGCAATGACACTACAACAGCAAACGAGTCTCTGACTAAAGCGTTGCATCACGTAACATCTGAGTTGTCCACATTGAATTAATCAAATACGCACTTCTGTTACCTCATGTAAACAAACCATGTAGCTATCAGCTGTGTGCAGATCAGACTGGATATGTAACCACTTAAAAGATGGGTGAGCTTACTTGCTGTCTCCCTACGCTTGTTATGTTACTTATTAAAACAGAAAACACATGTTTTATATTGTGATATTTACTTAAATATATACCTTAAATATATACCTTATTCCTCATTCATTTCAGCGCTTTCAAAGCGAGCAACTGGACTAGATAAAAACCGGGCGTCTGACGAAAGTTCAACTCAAAATGCCGCTCATGGACTGTTAGGATAACCTTTGTCGTTGGCTTCAAATCCAAAATGTTGTCATTATGGTGTAGTATTGGTTTTATTTAGATAACTCTGTCATGTCTCCTTTCGTCACCCAAAAAACACATCAACTTTCTTGTAAGCAAACACAGCATGTCGCTGTCTCCTCTCCCACCTCTCCTGAAATGTGATCTTCTTCATGTTGCTGACACTGAACTAGTTGGACACTAGTGGCTCCATTAGTTATAAACATATTATTATGGTAATCACGTTGCTTTTTACTAATGCTATATGAGTTGGATTTAGTGCTATGATGCCATCAGAACAAGTTGCTCATGTAGGCTATTTTTTAATGTGCCAGAAGGTGTTGTAATGACAGATATAATGACAAATACTCATTCCGCTGGTTTGCATAAAATCCACCAGGTTTAAGCTCGTACACTGGACCGGTGACGCTGCTTAAATGCTGACTTGCTGGGAATAAATAGCATTAATGTTAGTTGATTCAGGAAAAAGAAAGGAAATTAATCGATTCCTGGCACACTTTTAAATAACATACTTTTAAATCTTTGGGCTTGGGGGAAGGTATCAACTATTTTTAAGTCAAAAGGCTCTAGTCCAAGTGAAGTCATGAGTCATTGGTGTTCAAGTCCAAGTTGAGTAGCAAATCTTTTATGATTCTTTTAAGTCAAATTTAACTGAGTCTGTCTCCAGGTCATGTGACTCAAGTCCACACCTCTGCTAAGAACCAATGATTTGTTTATCCCAGATAAATATTTGCCTCATCAACCTACTTTCGTCCATATCAAGTAACCAATTCCATAACTGGGCTATACATATCTTCCAGCGAGCCTCTCATAATTACCATACCAACTATAAAAAGTCTAAAAATTTTGGACTGTTGGTTTGAAGACATGCTCTCTGGCTCCTGGAAATTGATAATGTTCTACTAATATCTGATATTTTATTGATTGATAGTGATTCATGTGTTTCTTTAAATAATCTAGTGATGTAAAGGAAAGCTGTCCTGGGAAACCACAACTTGCCACTGATTCTTCTGGATCATTCTTGAATATAATTTTGTATTAGTCGCTCTGTGGGACCGGCAGAAGCTTTGATCAACTCCTTGTGGGTTTAGATTTCATCCAGCAGGGGCCGTGACAAAAATAAATGATCTGATCTTTGTTGTGCTGGCCGAATGACAGCAGCTCTGTCCAGGATGACTCACTCTCTCAGCAGCATGCCATTCCTGACGCTCTCATCTACCCATCAGCCAAATTGCCTTGATCCTCCGCTCATTGCCGCCTCTTGCCTACCCTTACTGTACGGCAAGGTGGTCGCATCCTCGGGGCTGGCGGCACTCTTTACATCCCATAGGGGTGAGAACGTGCAAAGCAGCAGGGCAAATGTGTTGAGAGAATTCCTCGCATTCTCCTGCTCGGTCCTGGTGGCCTGGCTCGGTGTTGGGTTCCTGGGAGAGAGGGAAGAGGAGCCAGGGGGGAATCGGCTGCCGA
This sequence comes from Epinephelus fuscoguttatus, assembly GCF_011397635.1. Lineage (NCBI taxonomy): Eukaryota > Metazoa > Chordata > Actinopteri > Perciformes > Serranidae > Epinephelus > Epinephelus fuscoguttatus. The sequence continues at coordinate 11,518,259 of NC_064773.1, read as the reverse complement.
CTCAGCAGCTGACACCTCCTCTGATCTCTATCTCTTCCTACTGCCATAAACCAAACTGTCTGACTTTTCAGCATGGCAGCCACATAAACAGAGCTTTCCTTGTGGTCTCAAGAGGGCTGCCAATGTTTGCCTCGAAGGAGCAGTTAGTTATGGCTAAGATGTGGCTCTGACCAAACTTTAGCCTTAATAGTCCCATAGCTCATATGTGGTACAGTAGAGAGTAAAAACAAGACATCAGCATGGAAGACATCTAAGAATATTACTTTGTTGCTTTCAGGAAGACTGTCCCCTTAAAGCTATAAGTCTAATACATTGATAAATATCCCATTGGTTATTGCTGTATTTGTCCACAGAAATTTATCTGACATAATGGGTTTGTTGGCATGTGTTATAACACTAATTGGTCTTTGTGGACCCTGAAGCAACAGGCCTTAAATCTGCTTTGCAAAACAGTTTTTAGGACTCAGGATTTCATGAATCGACAACTCTGCTGAGCTCGCACACTTCAGGGTAACCCAGCTCACCACGTAAGGCTCAGAAAACTGTTTGATCTCAGCTTGTTAAACAGACATTTTCACATCTTTCAGCTCTCGTGGGACGCAGCGTGATCACTGAGCTTAAATGTAGATCAATGGCCATGATGGGAGGCATTTACCATGCCTCAGAGTTCAGGCGATCTATGGCTTTTACTCTTTCAGCTGGGAGTTGGAGCATTTTTCCATAACTGTGGTGTCTTCGAATTTAGAAAAACAGAAAAACACTTTCTTTACATAACTGTCAATATTTTCTTTTGATCACCAAAGAGATTTTCATCAGCCCATCTTTTGTTGACAAAAAAAAAAAAAGTTTTTAAAAGAAACAAAAAGGTCTGTAGTTCATAATGTTTGGCTTTGTTCCAGGCAACTAGGGCTGCAACTAACGACTGTTTTCATAATGGATTAATTTTCAACATACTTCCTTGACTAATTGACAAATACTTTGATCTAGAAAATGCCAAAAAATGCCCACAGTGCAAAGCACCGTATATCTTTAACAATCAGTTGAAGGTATACTTCACTAAATGACCATTTCTCTGTCAGTTACTCATTTTATGTTACATTGAATTTGTGGAGAAAACTTTGTTTTTCTCTTAAGCCTCCATGGCGAACAAAGAATTCAAAAACAGAGAACATTCTTGATGAATCAAAGTCATAGGCAACCACATTTAACAACAGCAAAACTATACTATAGTCACTTGTGAGGTATAATTAAAGTCTCATTTACCCGGTCCAGGGTCCAAAACTAACTTTTTCACTTACCAGCCAGGCTAAGTGAAATTTTTTGCCAGCCAGGCAGATATTTTACCAGCCAACCAAATAATAATAATTTAAAGGAAAAAAAGTCAAGTCACTTAATGCTGCCAGTGGATGAGACTGGGGATGGTGGCGGTGGGAGTGGGAGCAGCAGCAGCAACATTAACCTCCGTCTCTTGGTCGTTGGTTGGTAAAATCTCACCCTCAGCAGGTTCTTTTGCTTTAGTTTTTTGGATTTTTGCGGGAGGCTCCACAATACCTGGCCAGCATCGCCACATGATACTTTTTCTTACTTCTTCTTCATCTACGGGGGTTCAGAGCATGGAGGTACATTAACAACAACAGCTATCCTCCTCGGCATGCTGTGATGATGTCATGAGTAATGCACTTATGTGACCAAAGATCGTCTCTGCCTGAAATACACATTACTCTGCCAGGAAACCAGCCGATAACAGCATTGTTCTCCAGTAACAAAAAATGCATTTTTCGCTGGTAAAAAAAATAACTCGTGGGGCGTCGGTAGTGCAGTGGATAGTGCTGGCGCCCCATGTACAGAGGTGATGCCTCGCTGCAGCGGTCGCGGGTTCGGTGCTGCATGTCAACCCCTACTCTCTCTCTCACCCCATTTCACTCTGTCCTCATTAAAGGCAAAAAAGCCCAAAAAAAATCTTAAAAAAAAAATAAATAAATAAAAATAACTCACCAGAGTGCCGAGTGGTCTTAAAAATTTACCAGCCAGAGACAAAATCTACCCGTAATTGGTGAGTGGCGAGTGTTAGTTTTGGACCCTGACCCAGTCGTATGCTCAGTACTTCACAAACAGACAGCCCTCTCTGATGTAAAACTGAACTAAAGAAGAAACCTATCTATACTGTCTTCAAAGCCAGACAAGCCAACAAACACCGACTTTCACCCGAGAGAGCAGTGTTCACGTCCCGTAAGATTCTGAAGCCTGTTCTTTTTTCCTAAACCCAATCGTGTGTTTGATGATGAAGGAAAAAAACGTCAATTTGCGGTGTCGTACCGACGTAGTGCTTTTATTTTGCCCGAGACTGTATGTAAACGTTAAATGTCCTATGAAAACGGAAGTGTATTTTGAAAGAAGACAATGCATGTAACAGGCAGAACTTGACACGGTGTCCCAGAACGTCAACAACCAATGCACCCAGGGTACCTTGCACTTCGCATCTAGACATGGAAAGTCCATGACCAAATGTCAATATGTGATGAGGTCGGAGTGAGAATGTGTTGGTGGGGTCATTGCATGTGCTTGTGAGTTTGAAACAGTTCAGTAACTGTTTTGTTTCTCTGGTTGCTGCTGCTGTACACATTCAGATATGGCATGGTACTGCATTTCCTGATTCAAATTACATTGGATTTTGTGCAGAATTCCTTGTTGGTAGTCCTCCAAACAATATGATGACAGATGGATGTTGTTTTGTTTTATAATATACAGTATGGCTTACTGACAGGAACATAAAAATTGCTGTGTCATTGGTTGGGATTTGTAACTGTCGTAAAAGTCACCTCAGCCTTGCTTCGTTTCCCCTTAGTCACTCTACGCCTAATTTAGCAGCAGACACATCTTTCTCTGCAAGGTGCACAAGCTGTACCCTTGAAAAGATATTTTTACTGGGAACACTCCCTTCTGACAGGCTGCTCTTTGTCTCCTCTGTGCAGCTCAAAGCTTGACACAATAATAACGAAAGAAGCAGATCTCCTCATATATTTCTGCGTGTGTTCTACTAACAAGGCATGTCTGCTAGTATCAAAGTCCCAGTGGGTTTGCTGCTTCTCCACTGTATCATGAATTTACAAAGCAGTGTAGGAAAAGAGCAGTGCAGTTTTCGGGTGTTGAATTATACATAAGCTGGTTCAGCAAAAATGTGAACCCCTGAGCTCCTTTCAGGGTGGTACTCCCTACTGTTTTACAAGCCCCTGCTCCCCTGGATCCAATGAAATCCAATCATTTATGATCGATCACAAGATCACTGCCTGCTGCTCGATAATGTAAAGTTTTGTCCCAGCTTTTGTACATATCAGTCTTATTTTATCATATAAAAGCATTTGTACAGGCACGCATTGTTTATGAAGGCTTGTGCAGCCTCAGTTGTGTCGTCTGTACATTTGGAGTATTACTGCCCGTCTATGCCAGCGATTCTGATGTCATTCCAGGGAAGTCCCCCCTCCATCTCTGGGTCTCCCCAGCTGTTGTTTCAATCTCATCTTTTAAACCCCACGTTAATAAAACCATAATTGAAAGAGCTTTGCGTCCTCCTGTATCCAGTTACTTACACTTCGGTAATATGCACAAAAGGTGTTTGTATGGCTATTCCCCCGCTCCGTTTTCTGATTGATGTGTGTGTGTGTGCACTAAATAGATCCTATAATTGCAACAAAGACAGCTGACCTGACAATAGTAAACTGCAGACACATTTCTCTTGCTCGAGTCTCTAGTTTCTGGCGTTCTAATTTAGCTCTAATATATTCAGTCGAGGCGAGTCTATAGGCAAAATCAATTTGCTGTGTTATGTGTTAAGTTTCCATTTACCTCCCTCCGTCCTCTTGTTGCCCCACTGTGACTCAGATGTTTGGATTGTTTAGTATTCCTCGCAGCACTTCGTCTCAGTCCAGTTCTAGAAGTAAAATAATTTGTCGAGGGAGTATGTTTCTGGGTTGTCAGTTTGTCCCATTTTTGTGAATGAAATATCTCAAGAATGCCTGAAGAGAATTTCTTCAAATTTGGCACAAACGTCCACTTTGACTTAACAGTGAACTCATTCGTATTTTGGTGGTCATATGCATTTGTCTCATTCTCGTGAATGCAATACCTCAAGAATGTCTCGAGGGAGTTTCCTCAATTTTGGCACAAACTGATTAGATTTTGGTGGTCAAAGATCACAGGTCACTGTGACCTTGCATCTGTCTCATTCTTGTGAATGCGGCATCTCAAGAACACATTGAGGAAATGCGATTCAAGTCAATGATGAACTGATTAGATTTTGGTAGTCGTTAGTCAAAGGTCACTGTGACCTTGAATCCATCTCATTCTTGTGAATGCAATATCTTAATGCCTTGCCTTAATGCCTTGAAGGGATTTTCTCAAACTTGGCACAAACTTCCACTTTACTCAACTGATTAGAATTTGTTGGCCATAGGTCACAGGTCACTGTGACCTTGTATCCATCTCACTTTTGTGAAAGTGATATCTCAAGATGGCCTAAAGGGAATTTTCTCAAATTTGGCACAAAGTTCCACTTGGACTCAAGAATGAACTGATTAGAATTTAATGGTCGTAAGTCAAAGGTCACTGTGACCTTGAATCTGTCTCATTTTCATGAATGCAATATCTTAAGAAGGCCTTGAGGGAATTTTCCTCAAATTTGGCACAAACTTCCACTAGGACTTAAGAATGAACTGATTAGAATTTGGACCTTGGACAGTTTTCATTATTTTCTGACATTCTTCAAGCCCAAAAATCAATCAATCATGAATAAAATCTGCAAATGAATCAACATTAAAAATAACAGTTGCAGTCATACACTAGTGTTTGTGGAAAAGCAAGGGCTCTGTCCAATTTAAAGTGGACAGTGGTTGATTATTTCTTATGTCACCATATCACAATCGACATATCATATTGACATGCTTGAAATGTGTGGAATGTGTAAAATAATATTCACGAATAAGTGAAATCTCGTGCATTTGCTTCAGATTTTTAAAAATCCATGGAACCATAATGCATTCACTGGGGGAAAAAAGGCTAGTTTTTCTCTGAATTAACGAGATGATCTCAGAATTATGAGAGAAGTTTTCATTAGAAAAAAATCTGTTGTTCTGAAATAACATGATTATTATCTCACAAATTAGAAATACAAGAGCGTTTTTTTTTCTTTTTCAGGAAACCTTTTTCCCAGATTTCTGTGATAATAATCTCATTAATTCAGAAAAAGAGCAGATTTTTTCATTTCTCAAGTGAATGCATTAGGTTTCCAGAAAAAGCAGCCTCAGCCAGTATAACGGTATTAGCTGAATTAATCTCCAGAGCTCAGCAGCGTCTCATTAACGGTGCCCACTCTCCATTGATTGAAGTTACACTCTGTCAATAACCAAGTAGTTTTGTCTATTCAGGCTGTTGGTTGCCTTGGACTGCATCGTCATGTGCTTACACAGCAAATCATTAATTTGATGGTCCAGTGTGGTCCAGTCTGTCTGCTCCAGTGGTACTGAAAGGTCCTTGATTTCTCTTTTACTTTATACATATGCATTGACTACATACACTGTATCTTTAAATATATAACAGATACTTGCAGTGTATGTATTTTTATTGACTGTCAACATGTATAATTACATTTCTGTTGCACTTTACGTATGTCCACTTTGTTGGATAAATGAGATGTTTTGTTTGTTTGTTGTTTTTCCCTTATGGGTTGCCACTGCTGTTTATCAGTAACAAGGCCTCTCTGGTTGCTAAGGTGGGCTTGAGGCTCCCTGGCAGCCGACAGCACCTCTGGGCCCCAGAGCCTGGTGCTCTATGACGCGTTGGGAATTCCCCTGAGTCCTCATCTCCTACCAGCACCCTGCAGGATGGGATGCAAACAGGGATGTAAAGGAGGGTGAACCTGTGCACTCAGCTTACTTTTATTTGCACCACATTTTTTCCACATTTAAAACTGACAAAATTTGGTATTTTTTCTAAAATAAAATGGAGCCTCCTGCCATTTTTAAACGGCCACTGCAGGTCTTCTTCAACACTCCCTTAACGGCTTTATTTCTGGACCTGAACTCAAAACAATGCCATGCATTTGATTCATGCAGGACATATTATTCTGTTAGTCGCTGGGTGTGTTACTTACAATAATAACGCGCAATCTGACCAGGCAAAATATCTGGTTGTGTAAACTTCCTGAACAAACAGCTAAGGAAGTGTCAGACTGGATTGCCATTTGCTCTCCTGTGACTGGCTGTGACTGTTTTTACACCTTCCTTCTAAATAAGGCAGCAGGCTGCCAGGACATATGACCACCGTCCCGATTTGGGTTCTGGACACAGTATCCATCCATCCATCCCATGATTGCTCAACGCCAATGAAAGTCTCACAGACTCACACACACCCTCCCTTCCTGCAGGTCTCCCATGTGAGGAAGAGCTGCGTCAGGTCAGCTGCATTTAGCCACAGGAAGACGGAGAAAATAGGTTAGATTACCTTCAAAATAAAAGCACAGAATACCACAGCTTGGGGGGTGGGGGGTATTACGGACTTGCAACCCTGAATTTCTCTCAGATGAGATTTATAATCTATGCTGTTCATACATTTTGTGATATCAAAATGACATTCTTGAGAAAATACCAACCTATTTGCCAGAAGAAATCTTTTGGCATTGTACATTTCTGTGTATTATTGGTATGTTATATTTGTGCATTTAGTTTAAAGCAAAAATATTGAAACTTTACACTTCATGATTTCAGTTTATCTTGTGACAGTGTTATCTTAACATGGCTAATGTGTACTTATATTTACGCAAGAAAATCACCTGGGTAGGTTTAGGAAAACATCATGTTTTCCACAGCTGTAAATGTCCTGATATCTCATTACAAATACCTGGTTTTGTCACCACAAACGTAGCTGAAAATGTCCCAACGTTTCTTTAACAATACTCAGTTTTGTTGCCAAAAAGACAGGTGGAATTGTCTTGTTAAAAATTTTGGTTTTGTTGCCACAAACCCAACCGAAAATGTCCTAGTGTCTCATTAAAAATATCCCAGGTTTCACTTTGGCATCCCTTGTGAAAAGTAAATCATTATTTTAATAAGCGTAGTGTGTTAAAACAAAGTGTTTTACCTCCATTGTAAGTTTATTTTGAAAAAGACTATGCATATAACGAATGGAAACTGTACATTTCCTGTGAAAATGGAAGTTTACTTTGAAAAGACACAATGCATGTAACAAGTGTAACTTGACACACCATCCCTGAACATCCAAAACAGATGCAGTATGTCTTTTGTAGGGCGTATATAGGGCTTCTGACAGCGTGGTGGTATTTGACGAGTTGGGATGAGAGCGTGTTGTAACTAAGTTGTTTGATTGTGTTGATATCTCATTGGCTAAGTCCGGCACTTTCCATTGAACTTTGACCTTTCTATTGAAGTTAATTGAATTGCTCCATTTTTCTTTGGTTGTAGGGGTGTAAATCACCAGTTTCATCATGATGTGATGTTATAACGATTCTTTAGACAACAATACAATATTTGCAAATATTGCCACGATACAATTTCCATTCAGTGCAATTTAGGGGCCTGCAATCGATATGAGACAATATTAAATGCTCATATAACACAGTCGGTTACAGAAGAAGCTGCCACCCCTTTCTTTCTTGCTTTCGGCCATAAAAGATAAAAACAACATATAAATAATGTAAATAATAGTAGCTGCTTAAGTGCAGCAAAGTTTACTTTAAACTGAGTGAGACTCAGTGGAGTGAGATGCTTATCCAGGCAGGTATGTCGTGTTTTATCTTGTAATGTGCCCTGTCTGTTGACTCGTACTTGTCCAAATTAATTCCACTCTGCAGATTTATTCCCAAGTCGTCTTTCTCTTGGCTGCTTACCTTCTGCCTTTTCAAAATAAAAGCGTATCCTAAGATGACGATATGGATCGATGTTTTCGCTTTGCATGGATGATATTGGATTGTTGATCATTGAATGGATATATCGATCCAGATCAATGAATCGTTACACCCCTACCTGGGTAATGACAAATTAAACTTCAAATTGTGGAGGTCAAAGCGGATGATTTTACATCATTTTCTTACTCATCAGACCGTTTACTGACTGTGTATGAAATCCTTTATTCAGGCTTTTCTTTACATGTTTATTTATTTAGGTTTGGAGACTGATGATGCAGAGAATCATTTGATCCTTCTGAGAGTTGGAACACAGCCACACTGATTTTTATTTTGAAAAGCACCACAGGAAATGCGCCTTCATATTGTCTGTGACTTGTCTGAGCCGAAGCCGATGTGAAGGTGCAGCACCCCCCCATCATTCCTATCAGATCTGCTGCTGCTGCTGGGGTCCTGTAACTCTCTCTCTCTCTCCCTCTCCTCCTCCTCCTCCTTTTGATGGGGGGTGCAGCGGTGAAGTCACAGTGATGTCATTTTAGGATGTGAGTGTCGGGGGGCAAGGTGAGCTGGTTTTGCGGTGAGTGGTGTGTCCCCTCCACGACCAGCGTTGCCTGTCCAGAGGCGCGGAGCGGCGAAAGATGATCATCGCCACCGGCACCAATTCAAGCTCCGACGCGCTCTGTCCCTCTCCTCCTACTCAGATCTCGGGCTATGGGGCCCTGATCTGCCTTGATCCCAAAACAAGCCTTTACCACCACCACCATGCCAAAGGACAAAAAATAAGAAGAGTTGCATTTTTAGGGCAGGTAACTTTGACCACGTGCCCCGAAGGTAAACTGGATGGCCGTTGCGCAGAGGTGCCTCTACAGTATGTCCAACGGGGCCAGGACGCACTGGACGCTTGCAGCACTTCTTGTACTGTGGACTTCTCTCTGGGGGATCGTTTCATCTTATCCGATTCCGAGCAGGACTAATGCGACTTTGTTGGAGAAGAAGTGGGAGACGCTCTTCTCCCGCTCCTATCTGGGTATAAACGGGGGGAAATCGGAGCTCAACTGGGAGAGTGACTATTTGCAGGGCATCAAAAGAGTGCGGCGACTGTACTGCAACGTGGGCATTGGGTTTCACCTGCAGGTGCTCCCGGATGGCAGGATAAGCGGTGCACACAATGAGAACCAATACAGTGAGTTGCATCCGGCGACGCGCTGGAGCCGAAAAAGAGTGTAACCCTATGCGCAGGCTGTGTGAAAGTTAGAGCGGGTCACTTGTCTTTGCATGATATTTAATAAGACGCGTCGGCATGGTTGAAAGTTTCCGAAAGCAAAAACAGTGTACTGAGCCCTTACATCCTGCAGTGCGAAATATCCTCCCAAGCCAAAAACATGACATGAATGCTTGGACCCAGTTTAGACGCTAACTTATTTTTACCCTGCGTCCCGCTGCAGCAGCACGCACACAGTCTCACACTCACACACACACACACACAGACGCCACTCAGCACCCTGTAAACTACACTCACATCATGTTTAAACTGCATATAGGTGATTAATCCAAAGGGCTAATTGAGCAGAGAGAGCATCATCCAGTCGCAATGCACCTGCAAGGTTACACCCATCACTGCTGCAGAGGCCAGTTACTCGACTTTGTGTTTGCCCCCCCCCACCCCTTCTCAGTCGCAGTGTGACACTGTCTCTGCTGCTGTCCTGTCCTAACACTGTGTCTCCTTTAGGTCTGATAGAGATCTCCGCCGTGGACCGAGGAGTGATCAGCATGTTCGGGGTGAGGAGTGAGCTGTTTGTCGCAATGAACAGCAGGGGAAGGTTATACGGAACGGTACGTTTGTGCGCAACTCCACACACACAGGCACATACACACACACACACAGGCACGCACACACATCCTGCTCAGTGTAAGATGAGTTCGTGTAGCTGCTGCATCCGTGGCTTTATGAGCGCTGTTGTGTTATTAATATGCTCTGATGATGATTGGTGAGTTTGTGTGTCAGGGGCAGAGATCTTTCACTAATACCACAGTGTAAAAATACTCTGTTACAAGTCAAAGTCCTGCATTCAGATTTTTATTTCAAAGTATCAGCATCAGAATATACTTAAGTACAAAAAGTAAAAGTGCTCATTATGAAGAATGCCCCCTTTCACAGTGATATATATATATATATATATATATATATATATATATATATATATATATATTAAAGCGCTTTAATGTTGCAGGTGGAGCTCATTTTAAGGACGTTATATACTGCCTGGTCGCTCTGCTTCTACATACAAGTACCTCAAATTATACTGAAGTACAGTACTTAAGTAAATGTAGTTAATTATGTTCCATCAGAGTGAAAGCAGCTATACCACAATGTAAAAGTATGCCATTACAACTATTAGATAAGTACTAAAGTATCAGCATCAGAATGTATTTTAAGAACCAAAGGTAAAAGTGCTTGTTTCACAGTAATATATAATGACTTTATTTACTGCTAGATAGCTCAGGGTATCAATGAAGTCTTATATTACCCTACAATCATGCATCATAATTTATTTTCTTAATTCTGTTTTGTTATTGATCTCAATCTGCAAAGTCACCAAAGTCATTAAAATAAATGCAGTGGAGTAAAATGTACAATATTTGCCCCTAAATCATAGTGCAGTAGACGTATGAAGTAGCACAAAATGAAAATACTTCAGTACGAGTACCTTAAATTGTACTTAAACACAGTACTCGAGTAAATGTACTTGGTTATGTTCCACCCGAGTAAAAGCAGCCATACCACAGTATAAAAGTACTCCACCACAAGCACTTAATACTGTACTTAAGTAAAAGTACAAAAGTATCAGCATCAAAATATACTTACAGTACCAGAAGTAAAAGTGCTCATTATATAATAATAAATTATCATATTGTAAACAATGATGCACTTTAATATTGCAGCTGGTAAAGGGGGGAGCTCATTTTAATGACTTAATATAGTGCTGGGTAGCTTGTGAATTCAATCAAGTCTTATATTAACCCTAAAATAATGCATCATAATTTATTTGTTGATTATATTTTGTTATTAATCTCAATCTGCAAAGTAACTGAAGTCATTAAAATAAATGTAGTGGAGTATAAAGTACAATATCTGTGTCTGGTTAGCAGTGGAGTAGACGTATAATGTAGCAGAAACTGAAAATACTGCAGTACAAGTACCTCAAAGTCGTATTTAAGTACAGTAACTTTAGTAAATTTACTTAGTTATGTTCCACCAGAGTGAAAGCAGCTACACCACAACTCCACTAGAAGTACTAAACACTGTAAAAGTATTAAAGTATCAGCATCAAAATATACTCACAGTACCAGAAGTAAAAGTGCTCATTATGCAGAATGGCCAGTTTGACAATAATATATATTATATTATCGTATTATAATCAGTAATGCTCTTTAATGTTGCAGCTGATAAAGGTGGAGCTCATTTTAATGATGACTTTATGTAGCACTGGATAGCTTGTGAATATTCCCTAGAGGATCAATAAAGTCTTATATTAAACTATGATGATCTATCATTGTTGTTGTTTTAAAATAAATGTAGTGGAGTAAAAAGTTCTTCCTCTTAGATTTAATGAAACAGAAGGATTGAAATCGCATAAATCATTAAAAAAAGATAACCAAGTAAATATATGTTTATTCCTCACTAAGTTAATCAAAGCAGATAATAAACATTAGTGATCATTCATCTGCAAACAGTCAAACAATAAGTGAACATTCATGATCAAAACCAACAGCAAGACAAACGTTGAACTGAGTGATGTCCTGTCTTTAAAAGAAGGCCAGTTCTGACATAGTGTCTAATGCTTATTATGTAATAATCACAAATGTAAAGTATATGTTTATTTAGGAGTGTTAAGATATCACTGAAAAATTACACTGTAAAACACCTTAATATACTTACAAAATATTTTACTGTAAAAAGACATTTTAAGTGATTGTTTTGAACATATATCATAGAAAACTAGTAAGAATTTTAAGAACTAACCTCAGAACATCAGATTGTAGTTTTAAATACCATGTACACTACCGTATAGGAGGAAACATACAGCATACAGTGTTTAGAGTACTCAAGGAGGTACTGAATGATTGGTAACTGTCCTGTTGGTTTTTAATGAGCCTATGTGAGAAATTTATTTATCTCTATTAAAAAGAGATCGATGTAATTTTATGTAGGATTAGCCATTACATCTCATTACTTCTTTGATAGCGTTCAGGGTTGAAAGTACCAACATCTACTCACTCAGTTTCTATTATAAAAACTTCTAATAAGGTTTCAAATATAAATCAATAGTCGACCAAACATTAAACGACCAGAAAGGGCATTAGTTGGCAAGATTTCATTGGTCGCTTAGTCGCAGGATAAACAAACAAACAAACGTGAGACTCTATTAGGAGCTGCACCTCGTCAAAGTAAGTCAAAACCTATATGACTGGACCATGTGGGAATTTAATTTGAAAGGACAGACACAGGAAGTGTCCACGCTCAGCAGTCAGACAGGAGTCAGGTTAATTTCCAGGACTGGTACCTGCGGTTATTCCACAGGCTAGTTAATAACATGTCGGGCAGGAAATCCAAAGTGTGGGATCATTTTGAGAAGGTGAAGGACGAACCCAAGGTGATATGTAAACTCATCTTCATTGGTCGACTACAAACATGACGTACCATCTGAAACATGGAAGTAGCTACGTGCCCATTAGCCCACAGCGTCATTAACAGGCGGCTCGCTCAGTGTGTGACGTGCACTTGTAGATAAAATATAGGCCTATATTAATGAAGGTTCATTAGTACGGTTTTGTGTTTCTCTGTAATGTAGCACAGTGTTAACAATGTTATTGATACTATTCTTTCTCACACCTTCAACTCAAACCATTGTGTCGCCCCGCCCAAAATATATCACTTAATAATTACAATAATATTGTAAACATGCAGGCGACTAGTTGACTAATGGCCCGAAATGTCGACTATTGGTCGACTAGGAAAACAACCCGTCAGATCTGAGGAGTCTCATTAATACTCCCTTTACATACGAAAATAGATACGTCTGTTTCAAACGTTGTAAACATCACTGCCCTCATACTTCCATGCATCCTTTATGATGGCACAGATACACCCCATAGATGGCACTAGAGGGCGGAATCAAAAGTTTCACACAACATAAAATGAGGCGATGGTGGAAGAGGTCTTAATATTGTACCTTTAAAGGCAGTCTTGTAGATGGCGTTGGTCTATCCAGCCTTTCAACGTTACATCCCGACATGGATAGAGAATTCTTTTGACTATATTACAGATATTGTAGATAGAAGTTTTGCCATTATTTAAATTTCTTCTCCGACAGTCGTGTCTCGCTTGGACTACTCTACACTGCTTTCACAATCTCTGGTGGTACTGCTACATTTTGTCAGTAGCTGTAAGCTTTCAGGAAATATGCGCAAATACAGATGAAATGAAGGCATGGGCAGAGGGCTCCATCCATCACTGTTGTCGTATCTAATGTTGAGCATAAATGACCACCACGACTTAATGAACTGTGGTCAAACCAGGCAGCGCTGATCAAATACGTATTAATATTCTGTCACTGCATTGCTTTTTTCTCGCCTTGGATGTTTACAGAAACGTATTTCAGTGTAGCTATAAAATGAGAAAGTTTGTGACCCAGCTGCCATGTTGAAAACAGTCGAGCCAAAAACAAGCACCGCCCACCAGCCAGACCAACTTTCTCAATTTAAGTGGGATTTATACTTGTGCATCAGCTCTATGGAGAGCCTACACCTTAGTCTACGCATGTGGCCTGCACGGTTGTGAGCATTTATACTTGTGCGGTGGTGTGTTTGTGTCACTCTGCAGTTACACCTCCAAAACACTAGTTGGCGGTGCAGGTTTCTGTGAAGTGCCGTAAAGTTTAGTTGATTCAAAACACACATGGCTGAATAGAGACAGTTGCGAACACAAGTACACAAATCAGCTTCACTATAACCCGCAGCATTCACAGACAAACACTTGTCTTTATCTGGACACACTTTCCCCACAAATATAACATGCTAACGTTATTAGCATTAGCCTATGACATTTTACATTGTATAAATTAGCCTAGTGGCTAGCGGACCTTGCCTCTACTCATATGAAGTCAGGGACAACAACAACATTTAACAAAGGTAATGTTACAAAATTACGCTCCATTACAACTCACAAGGTTCACTGACAAAACAACTGTCTTATACTAAACACGTTTTCCCAAACAAATACAACATGCTAACGTTATTAGCACAAGCCTATGGCATTTTACATTGTATAAATTAGCCTAGCAACTAGCAGAGATTTCCTCTGCTCATATGAAGCCAGGATAAATCACACACAAGACTTAAAATATTATTTTGTGGAGGCTTTATTGTCTTCACAATTTATTGTTTCTTATCTGTGAAATTAAAGTAAATTACAGCTTTGTCTCCACTGAGGGAAATGGTTTCAGCTTACAAACATAGACAGGAGGTCTGCGTCACTGCGTCGTGTTGTTACATTTCTGGGGAGGTGCACATCAGGCTATGGCATTAGATGTTCCTCTGCCAAACATTATTTTTTTCACATACTTTCTGCACTGCTGTATGGATGTTCATGTTCAGAAAATATGACCAACTTCAGCTTTAAAGCTTTTTGTTGAGGCAGTATTGTTTTACAGCTTGCTTTAATCAGCATTCAACATGTAAGAAGTTAAGCTTCTTTTCTTAAAATGGGTTTTGTAGGAAACTATGTTCATTCAATATTTTGCTTTGAGGAATATAAAGTATTGTTTTGGTGTTGGCCAGGTATCTTATTGGTACTATACCCAGCTCTAGTCTTAAAGGATATAAACTTAATTAAATTTTGTTCAAATATGGTTAGAAATAAGGATTTTATGGAGTACAATGTGTTGGACTGTCAGATATAATGTGTCCTTGTTTCCTAATGCTGTAGCTATTGTTTTACATTTGATCGTTGCTTACTTAGTTCTCCTTTGAATAAGGTAGAAAAAATTTAGTTGTCTAGTAGCCTACTTGGGAATATATTGTGAATAATGAGAGTAGAAACAGGAGGCTGCCACCTCCTCTTGTCTCCTGCTCTGTTTTCACTCTGTGTCTGTGATGAGATTTATTGACCCTCCCTCTCTCTGTCTTTGTTCCCTGCTGTTTTTAGAGAGTCTTCGTGGATGAGTGCAAGTTCAAGGAGACTTTGCTGCCCAACAACTACAACGCCTATGAGTCTTTTGTTTACAAGGGCTTCTACATCGCCCTCAGCAAGCATGGCCGCGTAAAGAGAGGCAACAAGGCCACCACCGCCATGACCGTCACACACTTCCTCCCGCGACTATGAGAGAAACTGGCAATAACTCAGTAATTTGCACATGTGGAGGTTCTTCCAGGTAACACAGAAATGCATAGTCGTGATACACACACACACACACACCGAAGGACTGCGAGAGAAAACACAAATATTTATTCTGTTTATATATATATGTATATTTGGATAGCTATCTTTGTATATGTACTGTGCTGCTTATTGTTTTTATGGACGGGGAGAGTTGAAGCCTTTGCCTGTCTCACTTTACCTTGGTGCTTGCTGTAACTGAACTATGTGTCACTTCCTTTTTTGAGATGGAGGATGAGCTATATCCTGTGCTTTTAAAGAGTGAAATGAATACTTTTTATTACCTCAAAGAACCACTTTACTAGATTAAGGGATGCATGGACTTCTGCTCAAATATCTGCTAAGTTTATGATTTTCTTTGGAAACCTTTTGAGCGCTTGATGGCTCCCTGCTCGATTATCAATATCCGGCAGTGGGGGAAACTTAAATGCACTACCTTTGCTGCACGATTTAAAGGTGCCTTGGTGTTCCCACTTGTGGCCCCCTTAAACTTGCATGTAAGAGACACCCGCCGGAGTCAGAAATAGGGCTGACACTCCGGAGAGGGCCTCAGAGAGGGGGGGGTGACTATCTCTGGTTTATTTTCTTTTCTGTAATTAGATCGATTAAGTAATATACAATCTGTGGTTGAGACCAGAGAGCGGTCGGCCATAGAGAGTGGCACAAGGCCATAAGTATGACTGTGCCAGCTAATAAACAGGGTGGAATACATATCTATCCGAGCATGGGGGGAATTTTTGTTTGGACCTAGCTTGCACAACAATCGACTGAAGGGATAGATTGCGAGCGCACAGTAGAAACCTGCTCATTGTCTTGGACGGAGCTCCTACAGTAAGGCGGGTTGCTGTGTGTGCAAAGCTTTAGCTGCTGTTGAAAATGATGTCTACTGTCCATTAAAACCAATGAAAAACACTGTAAATAGTTGCAAATGTAAAAAGAAGACTTCAGGAGCTTTTTACGCTGCTTCGTCGCAGTTGCCTGAACGAGGCAAAAAGAGTTCGGGTTGCACAGTTAGCCATCCATGATGGCGCCTGAATGCTTTGGTACGAATCGTTCCCACACGTTTTGTTTCTTTTCATTTGTCTTTGTGTGATTGGTGGAGTATGTGCGCGCCCTGGGCCATTTTCCCCCCCGTTTGTGTGTGTGCTCTGCAGCAGCACTGCAGTGGCAGCGAGGTGTTGGGAGCTGGAGGCAGATAGTTTTAATGCAATTATGGAGGAGTCAATCACGTTTCCCCGAAGGACTCAAGGACAGTGCAGCTGGTTGACTGCATGCACGCTATAAGAAATATTACTTGATTTTTTTAAGCTTCATTTTATGAATTTGGAGGGTAAACAGGGCTTAGAAGCACTTTTTTTTAATATAATAAGCTGAGCATCTACCACACTTTGTACACTCATTACTATCATGTTGATCCATATAAGGTATGGGACAATATGAACATTTCATGTCGTGGTCATCCTGCCCAAAATAATTTCAGTATCATCCTGATAATGCTTAAAACTCCTAAAATAGCACTAAAACATGCTGGAACCACTTTACCTTACATTTAAAGGAACAAATATTTTTTATTGCATCACTGACAGGACTTGCATCTTTTTTTTAGTCAACATTCATTTAAGAAAAAACAAACAATCTAAAAAAAAGTTTAAAATCAAATCATCAAATCTGTTGATATGAAATACACCAATGCTTGTTTAAGATCTTCTGCATTCTTTGAGTTTGGTGCATATGCTGTCTGTTTTTGTAGAGTCATTCTGTGTTCAGCAGTCTGTCTGTGTCCTGGTGGACATGATACTCACAATTATCTCAATAATGAAAATTCACTATAATCAACTTATCGTGATCCACATTGTGAAAAAACAAACAAACAACAACTTAAAAGAAAACAAACAAACGGGCAAATGACCTGCAAACAAAAACCATAGAATTAAAGTAAAATATCCTAATTTTTAAAAAGTCGTCCTGAGAAAAACTCATTTTACAGTTTTTCGCTAAATTATTACGATCAAACACCTTTAATGAAATGATAGCACTAAAAAAGAAAAAATGTAATTTTACTAATTTTTCCTGAATTATTTATGATAAAATACCCTCAATAAAGTGAAGGGAAAAAAAACCAAACAGGCAAATGACATGCAGCTGCCAAACAAAAACCGTAATATTGAAATTAAAATTAAAATATCCTAATTCAAATAAAGTGCAAAAATGAGTTATAGAAAAAATTTATAGAAATTTTAATCAAAGGTTGTCCTGTGAAACACTGTTATTTTTCATTTTTTTCCTAAATTATTACGATCACCTTGGTAATAAAATGATGGCACTGAAAGTTCAGCAGAAAAATACTGTTATTTTTACAGATTTTTCCTGAATAATTAAGATAAAATGCCCTAAATACAGTGAAAAAAATGGGCAAATGACTTGCAACAGTGGCTGCAAAACAAAAACCCAAAATTTCAAATAAAATTAAAATTTAATTAAAAATATTCCAATTCAAATGAAGTGCAAAATTTTTAAACTTGCAGAGATTTAAATCAAATGTTGTCCAGAGAAACACTGTTAATTGCAGTTGTGGTTTTTTTTTTCCAGTAAATTATTATGATCAAACACCTTTAACAAAATGATGGCACTAAAAGTTAAACGGAAGAGTTATTTTACTGATTTTTCCTGAATTATTTTGACAAAATACCCTCAATAAAGTGAGAAAATGGGTAAATGACTTGCAGCAGCAGCTGCCAAACAAAAACTGTAAAATTAAAGTAAAATATCCTAAATCAAATCAAGTGCAAAAATAATAAATATATATAATATTTAGCAGAGAAATATCATCTGATCCTGACATTATAGATCTTGTTAAATGATGTTGTTCTTGCTTCACTCAGTTTCTGAGAATCTTACAGCATGCATCAACCCGTGCAGTGTCTGCAGCTGTTGACTGGAAGACCTGAATCTCGCTGCCTCCATGCATTCTTGTTTAGACAGGAAGCCAAACTATTTAAATCCAGGAAAGATGCATGCGAGGGAGCCGGTCTGCTGCCTTTGTTGTTCGTCAAACGCCCTGCAGGAATGTGGATCTGCCAGGATGACAGGCAGCCTCCCACATACCTGAGCGGCCCCCCTCCTTTGAGCTCTGTCACCCCTCGCCACCCACCTCTGCTCGTCCCTTACCCCCCTCACTCACCGCAGGCAGGGACCTTGGGATTCCAGCTGTAACCCAGGAGCTTCCTCCTCTCCTTTCAGCCTTTTTTAGTTCAAGGTCAGAGTCACGGACCAGCCTTGGCCCCAACCCCAGTGGCCACGGTGGTCGGCTATATGGGTCTTACTGTTTCCGTGAAATAGGAATTTGAGGTATCTTTTTCATGCAGGAAACACTTAATTTACTGCGCACACAGAATCAAATTCAGTGAACTGATGGCTCGAGAGTTGCTCTCCAGCTCATCTGTACAAACCATAGATAGCTCTCATAGTTCCTCGCTTCACCATCTGCAGAATCTTTTCAAAGTACTCCCCGTTCAGGATTTCTAGAGCCCCACCTCTTTAAAATGCAGCTCCACAACATGCCGTCCCCGCCCCTTCCCAAGTGCTTGTCTTTGGATATTTCTGGGGAGGGGACATCTGCAGAGTTAATGCAGTGTGCGAGGAGCCGAGTCACGCAGAGCCTCACCTCTCCTCTCCTGCTGCAGGACGGCAGCCCAGCCATCCTCAGGACGTGCCCTCTGCTGCTGCTGCTGCTGCTGCTGCTGCTGCTGGGCACTGCCCCGACCCCAAACACCTTTCATCTCATACTGACACAGTATCACCTGCTGCTCAACTGTCTATGACGCACAGATCGATTCATAACAGTATTTTTCTAACGGATAAATCTCTTGCTCTTTTTGTTCTGAGGAGTTTTTGCGTGTGTGTGCGAGTGCCGAGGATACCGAGATACAAATCTTACCTGGAGCGTAGCTCAAAAGTTTCAAAAAACAAAACCGACTTGTTGCTGCTGTAGATGAGGCTGCATGAATTAGCACAGGTGTACATTTCTCGTCGGGAGTAAATCGTCATTTGGTTTTGGCTAAAGTTGCAAAACACAAAAAACAGAAACAATCCACATTTTCAGCGTTTTTAGCCGAGGAAGATGTGAAGGAGTGAACTTTGCGCATGCACAGCAACGAGCACTTCTCTCGCCCACCTCACAATCAAAGATGTCTGACGTCTGTAGCAGCACCTTACTTGATCATAAACTACAGTTTTCTCATATGTTTTCTGTCAGAAAATCGAGCTGGATCCCTAAAAGAGTGAAGGTCTGTGTCTAAAACAAAAAGCTCACCTTTCAGCTTTGACCAAAAAATTTTATCCAGATTTCTCTGTCGTCTTCTTTTTTTTTCTTTCCACAGCTTATCATAGATCAAATCTGAATTAATTCAAGAGGAGGAATATCTTTTTTTAATGCTTAATGTACTATTAGCATGCCTGGGCCCCTAGCTTAATAAGGGGTGTGTGCTTTGTGTGTATTTTCTTTAACTCCTGGTCTAAAAGGGAGTGAGCGTCCACTCTATTCCTCTCATCTCTGTTCTCATATACCTCACCCTCTGCCTTAGTTTTGGTTTGCTGATGACTGTAAATTGAGATGAAACAAACTTCAGTTATTTGTTTCTGAAAACAGACGATGCTAAGTAAGGATATTAAAGTTTTTCCTTTTATTTTTGTACGTATGTGCTGTGCACAGCAGTCTACTGTATTCCTGAGATAACAATAAAAGGTTTTTTTTTAACTGGTTGCTGGTAAAGTGTCGTTCTCTCCGCTGGATCGGCTCAACTCTGATGGGACTTTGTGTTTATCAGGGGTGGAAGAAGCACCCAGGTCTTTCACTTAAAGGTCCAGTGTGTAGGATTTAGGGCAGGCATGTTCAAAGTGCGGCCCGGGGACCAATTGTGACCCACGGGCCGACAGTAAACGGCCCACAGCTCTGCATTCTTTCCATTCACCTAATGATGGTAGGGCTGCCATACAGTTTGTAGACATGCACCAAGTAGGAACTGCGCAGATGGAATAAATTTGTTCTCATAAACAGATGATAAACCAGCAAGACATCCCTCTTCCCATCAACACTTTCCAGCTCCTCCTGGGGGGACCCGAGGCATCCCCAGGCCAGATGAGATATGTAATCCCTCCAGCACATTCTGGGTCTGCCCCGGGGCCTCCTACCAGTGGGACGGGCTTGAAACACCTCCAGCAAGAGGCACCCAGGAGGCATCCTGATCAGATGCCCAAATCATCTCAACTGACCCCTTGCGACACGAAGGAGCAGCGGCTCTTCTCCGAGCTCCCACCAGATGTCCGAGCTCCTTACCCTATCTCTTGGGGAGCGATCACACTGAGATGAATGAGATGATTTTTCTGGCGTCTTTTTAGATGGCCGTTTTTGTAGACGCTTCTTTTTAGACGTGTGTTTTTAGACACACGTAGACGCTGAAAAGTTAAAATATTTTCAGCTTTTTTGAGTGTCAGACGCCAGTAGCTAGCGCGCATTGAAAAAGCGCTTCAAGCGTTTCAAGCGTCTTTGAAGCGTTCGCGTCTCTAGCATCTCATTTCTGTGTGATCGCCCCCTTAGGCTGAGCCCAGACACCCCACAGAGGAAACTCATTTCGGCGGCTTGTATCTGTGATCTCATTGTTTCGGTCACTACCCAGAGCTCATGACCATAGGTGAGGGTTGGGACGTAGATGGACCAGTAAATCAAAAGCTTTGCCTTCTAAATTTTATTTATTTATTTATATATTTTTTCAGTGTTCACAAATTCAGATCCCAAAAACATTCAAGTTTCAGAATTACAAAAAGTAGATTCAGGTTGCTTAAATATAAGATATCAGAATTCAAATTGAAAACCACTCAAATAGAACATCAGTGGAATTTGATTGGTCAAAAATATTCAGGCTTTATTGCCTATGGAAGCCGGGATTCACCCATAGACGAAGCAAAAGTCTCACAGTGTAAAATACTCCAGCATTCTACATCTTACCATAATAAAAGTACCTGGAACTATTATCATCAAAATGTACTCTTTTGGACCAGTATTCAGCAGACGGGTTTGAAGCTCGGAGAAAGACGCGACACACTGTTACCCTGTGGACATGAACCACCTCGCCATCTTTCACTGAGGTAATGAGGTAAGGTCCCGTTGCATAAAACCACAGAGTATTAATTATTGCAAAGGGGCTGCATGGAGTAGAGTGATCAAACTCAAGACCAGTGCCAGACCGAGCACATTCAGCACCCTAAGCAAGCTTCCCCAACACCCCAACCCCCAAAAAGATATGATATTTTTGAGAAAATTTGAAAATGATTTGCAAGTTTCATCTTGTTTTTTCTTTATTTTGCACTGTGCCCCCTGTGGCGTTTACCGTAACGCCGGGTTTACACTGGACGCAGAAACGCATCCAGAGCATCTGAAGCCTCTGGAGCATCTGGAGCCTTTTCAAAGCTGGCAGCTCTCTTCCTCAGTTGAGGGTCCTCCAGGACTGGCTCGATGACAGTTTCGTCCATCATTTGTTGCAGAGCCTCACACTTCTTCTGGAGGTCCTGACTGGTCTTCTCCTCTGACTTTGATTGGGAGGCTAACTCACTGGTCTTCTCCTGCAGCTGCTTCCTCAAGTCATCTAGCCGAGCTGCAGTCTCCTCTTGTTGTTGTTTGTGCAGGAATCTCATCTCCAACCTCTCACGCTCCAGGTCTTTATTTTTAGCTCCTAGCCTCTCAATCAGCGTCATGTCTTTGGAGAGGATCGCTTTGAGTTAAGCACTGACTTTCACCAGTTTGTTCATTAGGTCACTCTGCTTTTCTTCTTCCTGATGTGTCTGTCAGCTTCTCACACTTGACTCTCAAACGGCACTCCTCCTCCAGCTCCTTCTCTGTGTCCCGGAGCTTGTGTTTCATGGTGGCCTGCTCTTGCTGTGCCTGTAGCTTCATCTGTTTTTCCTGCTGGAGCAGGTACTCGGTTCTCTGCAGGCGCTCATGAAGAGTGTCACCCTTCATAGGTAGACATCCTGGAGACTCACCCTCTGGCTTTGTGGGGGACTCTGTCTTTGCCTCCTGTGTGGTTGTGGGGGGTGGTGGGACCAGACAGAGTTTGGCTTGTAGCTCATCACACACCTTCAAGAAAGCCTGGCTTTGCCTCTTGACCTCAGTTTTAGTCTGATCCATGTTTCCTGCCATCTCTTCTCAATCTGTCTCCGGGTTGGAAATTGTTTTCAGTATTTGTTTCTCTTGCCAGCAGTGTCTTTTTCATAAAGACTTTCTCAAAGTATGAGCTCCTACAACTTGGCCCTGTAGGTGCATGTTTTAAAAATTCAAAAATCGTGCGTGATGTCATATCTTACATGATACAACAGTTAGTTCCGGCCCTGCAATCTGATTGGTCGAGAGACAGTAAAACCGTGACGATATTGGAGTACAACCTCACGGTTATTTCACTGTGTATGTATCACTCCGCCTCACAGCTGATTGCAATCAACAATCAAATCAAAACTGACGGTTAGTGTCAGTTAGGTCAGCAGTTGCGTTGCATCCCTGGAAAAGTATTTAAACAAACTTCCACCAGATGCAAATGCCCTTTATCTGAAGCCCAGGATGACAGCAGCTCACACAGACAATATCTGGTACACTAAAGCTCCGCTGGGAATAAACTCACTCGCACAGATGCTGCCGAAGATGTGTAAAGACGCGGGGACAACAGCTATCTACACCAGTCACAGCCTCAGGGCGACTGCCATACAGAAACTGTCAGATGCGGGACTTGAAGCGAGGGAGCTCATGACGGTGAATGGGCACAGGTATGATGTTGTTTTAACGTAGCCTATGTGTTAAGTTAGTCTTCTAATTAGGAGTCGGGCCCTAAAATATAACTTTTGTCTTGCGGGTCTGTCTTGCTGTGGCTGTGAAGCAACAGTCCACCATGCAGTCACCAGAAACTGCCTTGCTTATTTAACTGTTGAACTGTTGTATAAAAGCAATATCACACTCGAGCTCGTGATGTTATACTTGTGTATCGTCACGGTTGTGATTATGACCGAATCACAGCTGTGATGATATACGAGTACAACATCAGGAGATATCCAATCCCGAAACACCTCTTCCTCAAGAAAACGTCTGTCCCATGAGTAGAGAGAGCTACAGACACAGTGGAGCAAAGCTCATGACATCACACAGCCCAGAGGTAAGGGAAAGGCTAAGTTAGTATGCTATTTACAGAGATAGCACTGGCGATCTGAACCGGTCAGTGGCGAAAAAAAGCACTTTTAATGCGCAAACTTATACGGGATGCATTTGCCCCCGTTACCATTTTAGCTCGTTTCGCGGCTCCCGGTTGCATCCGCCTCCCTGAATACTGAACCAATTTTAGAACGAGTTGTACCTATGAATGATACGGAGACATACACATGGGGAAATAGGGCCCAGGTTGAAAAATACCGAAGTTATCCTTTAAGTCTTCACCTTAAGATTTCCTTAAATGTTCACTTAAGTATTTAGGTTTTCTTTTTATCTTGGTCTTATAATTTGAAATCCCTGAAAGTTAGTTGTAACCAAACACACACACACACACACACACACACACACACACACACCGAACTTCATATTTATTTATTTATATTAAAAAAAAAAATCAAATATGAGACAAATGATACAAAGCTCTAATCCTAGCAGTTGGTCTGCATTAGGAGTACCATCGTTAGTTCTTAGGGTGCTTTCACACCTGCCCTGTTTGGTTCGGTTCAATCAAACTCAAGTTTGTGCCCCCTAAGTGCAGTTCGTTTGAGCAGGTGTGAACACAGCAATCACACTCAGGCATGCACCAGAAAACCGGACCAAGACCTTGAACTTGACCAAATGAACTCTGGTGCGGTTCGTTTGTGGTGAGAACGTGTTCTGGCCTGGATGTGAACCAACTGCAGTCACATGACACATTGTTTGGGTTAAACATGAGCATGTTACAGTCCTGGAGGATTATTAATGTGCACCTCCTCCTGTACTGCCTTAATATGCACATTCAGCACATCCAATGCATCAAAACATTGTTTTCTAGTTGGAGCCGCGCCTTGTTTTCAAACTGTATGGTTTGACTAAAATGAACAATGACAGCAATATAGTCCACGATGAGCAGCGCTAAAATCAACCTGCGTAGTTGTCCCTCCATTGTGACGTTAGAAAGTGTCACATTTATCTTGCAAGTGTACTCTTCTTCAACGTTTGCTTTACTTCCTGGATTTTTCCCACATGGAAATTCTGACCAATCAAGAGCAGCTTTCTCACACAAGGCATTTGATCTGGTCCGCTTGTAAATGCTGCCGTGAGAACACGAACCAACTCTAGGCAAGCAAGACAACTCTAGGTCTGAAAACACCCTTAGAGTTTGCTAAACCTGCTTTTTGGAATGGACCCTAGCATTAAAAGGAAAAATATGTTTTTTTGATTTTGACATGAACTGTCCCTTTAAGGTACTCGCTCTGTAACTGATAAACCATGTTAGATTGTTAACACTGATGCATCAGTGTGTGAGCAGCATTTTACTGCTGCAGCTGCTCCAGGTGGAACCATTAAAACTTCTTTACATAGTTACATTTTATTTATTTATTTTTAAGAGGAGCTGTTGAACAGTTTTTCTCAAACACAATTTTTAGGAGTGTTCTTATATAAACTGATATTCAGTTGAATGTATCCTTTGCTAAAACTGAAGCATCCATAAATAGTTCAGCCAGTCAAATGTTAACATCCCAGTGTCGCCCAGTGACACTGCGCTACATAAGGCACTGGCTCCCTCTGCTGGTGAAATGGTGAAACTGTTGCGTTGGGCAGGTGCGTAACAGCAGCAAACTGAACTTCAAACTGTGACTTAACTTTCAGACAGATTAATAAAACTATGAAATAATAAATATGACGCTTAATTATATGTTAATGAATTTATTAATCTTTAAGAAACCTGGAGTTTGCGCAATTCAACTTAAGTCAAACATAACTAAGAAAATATTACATCCCTGATTTAATTAATAAATCATTTCTTTTTTTTTTTTTAACAATTCTGGATGTGTGTCCTTTATTTTTCTGTCTTTCTTCTTTATGTTGCTCAGTGCACCATGTTCTAAACAAAACAAAAAAACAGACCCAGTGGACTTTGGACCATTAGGAAATAGTCTTAGAATAATGTTTAAGGTGGATGAGTCAAGACCAAAAATAAGAGTCCAGTCTGACCAAGAGCATCAGGATAAACAGACAGAGGTGGAAGTGGCCCTTCCGCTGCAACAAACCCGCACATCTGCTTTGGGGGCGAGTTTCTTTTTTTTACGCAAAGGATGTGAGCAGGAGTGGCATTCAGGAGGCTTTAAATAGGAACTGTCTCCAAACTTTGGGACATCAGAGCATCTGAACACTTCCAGCAGCTCGCAGTAGAAAGCACCGGTTTGCCTCAGGATGGACGTCAACAGGAGACTGGGGGTGAGGGACACTGTGCTGGCGCTTCTACTCGCCGTGCTCCAGGGGTTTCATCTCGGGGAATCAGTCCCGAATCCGTCACCGCTTGTGGGATCCAACTGGGGGAACCCGAGGAGATACGTCCACCTGCAGACATCCACAGACCTCAACAACTTCTACTTGGAGATCAGATTAGATGGCACAGTGCGCAGAACCACAGTCAGGAGTTCATATAGTAAGTTTTTTTTTTTTTTTAAACACGTGTTTAATATGAAGTCCTGTCTTTAAACACATTCATACTCATCGCATGTTCTCTCTCTGCAGGTGTGATTTTACTGAAAGCTGAAACAAGGGAGCGCGTCGCCATCCTCGGGGTCAAAAGTAGCCGTTACCTCTGTATGGATTTGGAGGGCAACCCATTCAGCTCTGTAAGACAATGTTTATCTTCTGTTCAAGTTGATTGTCGTTATTAATAAAAATCAGTCCGCTGCAGTGACGTTTTAATTTTGAGTTCCTTTGATTTGGCACACTGGTTTTGCGCATTATTTTTTATTTTATTTTATTCACACATCGCTTTCTAGAAGTTTTACGCACAAACTTAAGCTACTGCAACTGTAGCTTATCTTCTAAATCTATCAACTCTCTTCATCTAAATGTTAATTTTATCTAAATTGGTCAAAACGCTCAACTTTGTGGTCATATTTAACACCATGGTGAGGGTATACGCATCATTTTACGCGCAAAATTTACTGTAACTTTGGCTTTTTACGCCTGAATTTATTCATTTGATCAATTTTTCATGATACCATTCATATAAAGTTAACAACCCGCTTATAGTCCCGACGTTAGAAGAAGTTTCATTTGTTAATAATCGAGTAGTTCCTTGAAATAATTAAAAAAAAAAAGAGTTTATGTACCGAACCAAGACAGATACGGGGGCACAGGGGTACGCAAGGATACACACCACATTTAAGTTTATTTTCAGGGTTTTTTTAAGCAAGTTTTATTTATTTATTTATTTTATTTTGTTTATTTCACTTCATCAATTTTGATTGTGCTCCAGCCCCCCCGCGACCCTCAAGAGGATGAAGCGGTTAGAAGATGAATGAATGAATGAATGAATGAATGAATTTTGATTATATTGTGGATGTCCATAAAAAATCAAGAAAAATCCATTTAAATTCCAGGTTGTGACGCAACAAAATAGGAAAAACACCAGGGCGTGAACACTTTTGCAAGTTTCTGTACTCAGATCATATCTAGGAAATAAAACTGCACTAATCTCAACCCCAATCTAATGCGCAAACTTCTATTCTTGTTTGTAAAATTGTTATCAGATCTACTTCATAAAGCCTACCCATATGGAAAATGATATTTGTTGTTATTTAGTCATATAATTTGAAAGAAAATAAAAGTTTTTTACTTAAGTTGGGCACATTCAGCGCAGCAGCCTATTTTAAGACGATTTCACCAGTATCCTGATGCAAATAAAAGTTTTTCTAACCAACAAACTGCTGTTTATTATCTTGCATCTTGATATTCCTTCACTATATTTTAATTTCTCGCCTCCCTCCTTCTGTCCTCCAGCCCATCTGCCTCAGGGACGACTGTCTGTTCAACCACAGACTCCTGGAGAACAACCGGGACGTGTACTACTCCAGCCGGACCGGCATCCTCTTCAACCTGGAGGGCTCCCGGCAGGTGTTCACCGCGGGCCAGAACCTGCCGCAGACCTCCCTCTTCCTGCCCAAGAAGAACACGGTGCCGCTGGAGCGCCTCCTGCTGCACAGGGAGAAGAGGAACCAGGTGGTGGATCCCTCCGACCCGCACAGCGTCTACATGGGTCAGACCGAGGAGGGCTCGGACTCTCGGGCCGTGCCGGAGGACGACGCCGATCTGGAGGTGGAGGTAGAGGTGGAGGTGGAGGCCGGGGACGACGGGCGCAACGTGTCCCGGGAGACGCCGCTGGCTCCGTCCACCCACGACCCCTGGAACGTGCACTCCTCTAACTCGGGCAGCCCCCGGAGCACCGGGACCATGGGGTGATCTTAGTGGTGGCTGATCCGGATTGATTTACTAAAGTGAGTCAAAGTTTAACCTTGTAGTTTGTCATCATGTCAGAGAACAAAACGCATCAGACTTTATTTTGAAAAGGAGATTCAGGATGTTCCTTCTTTTTCATTCTGACTAAATATCTGAGTCATCACTCACTCAGAAAAGCAGTTTTGATGCATAATATTCGACTTGACTTGCAGCCCCCTTTTGCACAATTTATTCCTAATTCTCTGACATCACTGCAGATTTAATAACTTAATTCAATAAGGCATGTGTGTGTTAATGTGTGTGAATTATCTCATCAATATAATGAGTTTTTTTTTTTTACATTCACAAGAAGTTTTGGTGATAAATTGAGCTTAAAAAAGGACTTTGTATTTACATCTGACTCTTCCCCCATCAGAAACAGATTACTGAAAAAGAAAATCTTAGCTTTGTGCCAAGATGAGTGATCCAAATCCATTTCCCACCTCCATCCATTACAATTAGTTGGCTCTCTTTCACACTGAGTTATAGCTCTGATGAGAAACGGCCATAAAAATTGATTGAATTATTCATGTTTGGTCTCCCTGAAGAGCTACATGATTAATTTTAGAGAGGATGCAATTGCTAAAGCAAACAAAGCCTTAGAAACTAATTAACCAAACACTGAGGAGAAGTCAGCATGTGTACCTTTTGTCGGTGGTTTCCTCTCATTGAGGTTTTTACAGCTGGTCTGAGAAACCCACATTTCAAAGTGACATTATGTCAAGACAGGAGCAGAACTTAGCCTACATCTGGAGGACTAAAGGCCCTGTCTGTTGATGTGAAACTAGGCAGACATGATTTTAAATCAAAAATATATACATGAATATACTTAAGAGTTGCATTTAGTAGAGTTAAGGTTAGGCTTTGCCTGTATTTTAGAGTCCTGCTTTTACTGAGTTGGATGTTTGATGTTTGTTTTATTGTTAGATTTTGAACCTAAAACCAAAAAACCCAAAACTTGTAAACTACAGATCACTACAGTTACAGTATTTTGTTATGTTAATGTGTCTGTATTTGTACAATCTTCCGACCTCGTGACTTGAATGAATATAACTACAGGGTAAACAGCCTTTACGAAGCAGTAATCTTGACAACAAATCTGAACTTTCGCTATGTGATTTTACAGGTGCTGGGCACCACCAGCAAACACTAAAACCAGTCCCAAAGAGTATTTATTTATTTAATTCCATTCCTTTGTTGTTATTTATGGTATTTATGAGGATGCTTTACAGTTAAATGTACATATAAGAAAACATGGTTTGTCTTTGAATGTATGAGTCGGAGCTGTGGATGAAGTGTTTGGGACAAAATAAACTATAAAGGAAACATGTCTGGTGTTGTGTCATTTATGCAAACTTATATTGCTGTGAGTTTCTTTAAACTTTGGTGTTCTCTGTGTGCTAATTTGCCGTCTAAGAGGAAGTCATGAATGAGTAAGCAGGTTTAACACTGACCCAGTTACTGAGCAGTTCCACTCATTACAGCTGAATTTCCTGCACCATCACACCTCTTCTACTTAATTAGCAAACAGGTACATGAGCTGCAGCTGAGTCACTTCACTCTAAAAATACACTCAGTTCCTGTTGTACTTTAGCTAACTGTTAAAATGGTCATCCATTAACCTTTGACCTGTTAGTTCAACATCTTGGGAAATACGTTTCCGTTGTTGCAGTTTTCAGGCAAACAGCAGATATTTCAGGAAGCTTCAACTCTTAGCCAAAAAACTGGGCGCTTCTAAAAGTAAAGGATGCTTCCTTGGTAGGATGGGTTTGTCCAAGTCGGTTCCCACAGAGGCTAGGCGAGACTCCTTCCTAGCATTCAGAGAAAACAGAAAGGAACAGTCGTGAGAGAGTGGAAGTGTGTCATTGAAAAGGTTCTGTCTTCAATTCCTCCCAACAATTTCAAAAATGGTGGAAGAAATGGACACAGTATGTCCATTTTAAAGACAAATATGTTTGAAGGCTAAAACAGCAAGCCAGCTGATTTAAATTTAGCCTTTGCAATGACGCCTTGACTGACACCTTCAGTAAGCCTTCCTTGCAAGGTATCAAGGTAATTATTAATAGCACTTCATTGTATGCCTTAAAAATGTCATAGCATAATATATGATCAAAACGTCATATGAAGTTAAGACGTCATGAAAAATCATTTAAAAAAAGTCATAGTATAGTATGTCAAAATTCTATCATGACCACAATCATAGCATAGGAATGTCATACAAAAAGTCATAGGAAAGTATTTCGTAAAAATGTCAAAGTATAGTATATCATAAAAATATAATAAAAGAAGTCACAGCATAGCATTAAAAAATCATGAAAAAAGTCATTGTATCATGTGTAAAGAAAAATCATAAAAATGTCATACTATAGTATCTTATGAAATGTATGAAGACGTCATAGTATATAGTTTGTCGAAAAAAGTCATACTGAAAAAATTTATACAAATATCATAGTATAGTCAGTATTTTTGAAAAAGCTGTTAAAAACATCAAAGTATAATATGTCAAAAAAAAGTCTGAGTATAGTATGTTGAAAAAACTGCTAAAAACTTCATAGTATACCATGTCGAAAAAACTGAAAAAAACTTGACAGTGCAGTATGTCAAAAAAAGTCATAATATAGTATGGCAAAACCCCTCCGATAAAAACATCATAGTATAGTATAGTGAAAAAACTACAAAAAACATCATAGTATAGTATGTCAAAAGAAGTCATAATATGGCATGTTGAAAAAACTGATAAAAATGTCACAGTATAGTATGTCAAAAAAAGATAAAAATGTCATAGTATAGCATGTCGAAAAAACTGATGAAAACCACATAGTGTAGTATGTAGAACAAAGTCATAATATAGTATGTTGAAAAAACAGATAAAAACGTCATAGTATAGTATTTTGAAAAAACGAATAAAAACAATATCGTATAGTATTTCGAAAAAAGGCACAACAAGGTTTGTGGAAAAAACTGAAAAAAAACCCAAAAACGCCCCACATAGTATAGTGTGTCAAAGAAATCGAAAAAAAAGTCATAGTATAGTAAGTCGAAGAAACTGATACAAACATCATAGTATAGTATGTCGAAAAAATTAAAAAAAAAAAAAATTCATAGTATGTCGAAAAAAAAACTGAAAAAAAACCCTTCATAGTATAGCATGTCAAAAAAACACGACATAGTATAGTATGTCGAACAAAGTCATAGTATAGCATGTCAAAAAAACACGACATAGTATAGTATGTTGAAAAAAATGACAAAAACTTCATAGTATAGTTTGTTGAAAAAACTGATAAAAACGTCATGGTAGAGTATTTTGAAAAAACTGATGAAAATAACATAGTATAGTATGTTGAAAAAAGTCAGTTTAGTATGTCGAAAAATGTCATAGCAAAGTTTGCTGAAAAAACTGATAAAAACGTCAGCATAGTAGGTTAAAAAAAAGTCTTAAAAAGTCATATTATAGAATGTCAAAAAAATTGATAAAAACATCATAGTATAGTATGTCGAAAAATGTCATAGCAAAGTTTGCTGAAAAAACTGATAAAACCATCAGCATAGTATGTAAAAAAAATTCTTAAAAAGTCATAGTAGAGAATGTACAAAAAAATTGATAAAAACGTCACAGTATAGTTTATCGTAAAAACTGATAAAAACGTCATAGTAGAGTATGTCGAAAAAAGTCATAGTATAGTATGTGGAAAAAACTGAAGAAACATCATAGTATAGTATGTTGAAGAAAGTGGTAAAACCATCATAGTATAGTATGACAAAAAAAGTCTTAAAAAGTGATAGTATAGTTTGTCGAAGAAAAAACTGATGAAAACGTCATAGTAAAGTACGTTGGACAAACTGATAAAAACGTCATAGTAGAGTATTCCGAAAAAACTGATAAAAATGACATAACATAGTATGTTGAAAAAAGTCATAGTATGCTATGTTGAAAAAACAGAAAAAACATCATAGTATAGTATGTCGAAAAAAGCGATAAAAACATCATAGTATAGTATGTCGAAAAAAGTCATCATATAGTATGTCGAAAAAAGTGATAAAAATGACATAGTATAGTATGTCGAAAAAAGTCTTAAAAAGTCATAGTATAGTTTGTCGAAAAAAAATGGAAAAAACATCATAGTATAGTATGTTGGAAAAACTGAAAAAACATAGTATAGTATGTCGAAGAAAGTGGTAAAAACGTCATAGTATAGTATGTCGAAAAAGTCATAGTATACTATGTCGAAAAAAGTGATAAAAACGACAGTATAGTATGTTGAAAAAGTCTTAAAAAGTCATAGTATAGTTTGTCGAAAAAAAATGATAAAAACGTCATAGTATAGTATTTTGGAAAAACTGAAAAAACATCATAGTATAGTATGTCGAAGAAAGTGGTAAAAACGTCATAGTATGGTATGTTGAAAAAAGTCATAGTATAGTTTGTTGAAGAAAAAACTGATTAAAACGTCATAGTATAGTATGTTGGACAAACTGATAAAAACGTCATAGTAGAGTATGTCAAAAAAACTGAAAAAACGTCATAGTATAGTATGTCGAAAAAAGTCAGAGTATAATGTATCAAAAAAACTGAAAAAACTTCATAGTATAGTATGTCGAAGAAAGTGATAAAAACGTCATAGTATAGTATGTTGAAAAAAAACTGTAAAAACATCATAGTATAGTATGTCGAAAAGAGTCATAGTATTGTATGTCGAAAAAAGTCTTAAAAAGTCATAGTATAGTTTGTCAAAAAAAAAAGATAAAAAAGTCATAGTATAGTATGTCGAAAAAAGTCATAGTATAGTATGTTAAAAAAACTGAAAAAACATCATAGTATAGGATGTCAAAAAAAATGATAAAAACATGATAGTATAGTACGTCGAAAAAAGTCTTAAAAAGTCATAGTATAGTTTGTCGAAAAAAATGAAAAACATCATAGTATAGTTTGTCGAAAAAAACGTCATAGTATAGTATGTTGGAAAAACTGAAAAAACATCATAGTATAGTATGTCGAAAAAAGTGATAAAAACGACTAGTATAGTATGTCAAAAAAAGTGATAAAAACGTCATAGTATAGTATGTCAAAAAAAGTCATAGTATAGTATGTTAAAAAAACTGAAAAAACATCATAGTATAGGATGTCAAAAAAATGAAAAAAAACATCATAGTATAGTACGTCGAAAAAAGTCTTAAAAAGTCATAGTATAGTTTGTCGAAAAAAACGTCATAGTATAGTATGTTGGAAAAACTGAAAAAACATCATAGTATAGTATGTCGAAAAACGTCTAAAAAAGTCATAGTATATTTTATCAAAGAAAAAACTGATTAAAACGTCATGGTAAAGTATGTTGGAAAAACTGATAAAAACGTCATAGTAGAGTATGTTGAAAAAACTGAAAAAACATCATAGTATAGGATGTCAAAAAAATGATAAAAACATCATAGTATAGTATGTCGAAAAAAGTGATAAAAACGACATAGCATAGTACGTTGAAAAAAGTCTTAAAAAGTCATAGTATAGTTTGTCGAAAAAAATGAAAAAAAGGTCATAGTATAGTATGTTGGAAAAACTGAAAAAACATCATAGTATAGTATGTCGAAAAACGTCTAAAAAAGTCATAGTATATTTTGTCGAAGAAAAAACTGGTAAAAACGTCATAGTATAGTATGTCAAAAAAAAGTCATAGTATAGTATGTTGAAAAAACTGATAAAAACGACATAGCATAGCATGTCAAATAACTGATGAAAACGGCATGGTATAGTATGCCAAAAAAAGTCAAAGGACAGTATGTTGAAAAAACTGATAAAAAGAACATATCATTGTACGTTGAAAAAAACTGTCATAGTATAGTATGATCATGAACTGGTGCACTCTGTATCTTCAGTACTTTCACACTGGGTAGTGGGTACTTAAAGCATATACTCATGCTACTGAACACTTTTGTACTTTAATTGAGTAAAATGGAGACTGCAGGACTCATATTTGTATCATATTTGTATTATTGTTGAACTGCAGAATTACTACAAGTATTTGAGTAAAAGATGTGAATACTCCATCCACCACTGATCATTACCATGAAACACAGCGATCTGGAGACAGCTCTCCTTCCAGTATTTCAGAATCATAAAAAATGCATTTATGTTGAATGGAAAGTCAGTTTATAGATCACACCTTACAGGATTTAATAAATAGACCACACTGCATTTATATACTTCCACAGCATTTTGTCATATGTGAACCCTGTATTCATCTCTCTTATCTATAGGTATGTATAAAACACAACATAAATTCAGTGTTTTCATTATGTATTGCACAAGTAAAATGAGCAGCAACAAAGGAGACATCAAATTAAAAATGCCACACATGTTAAGTGCCCAACAATACATTAAATAGTTCTGACTTTGGTATAACATGATCAGAGGCAATAATGTTGACAATAATAAAATATATGTAGTATGACACAAGTCCTCACTGCCCTACAGTTGGAGGATGATAAAACACTGATAATACAGCACTGCACACTTATTTTGACTATGGATCCACAGTAAAACCATGTGATTATTTAAAAGACCATGTGCATTGCTTTATTCAGTTACCCTGTAGTAACTCTGAGGTCTTTGCCTCTTACTTTCCCTTTAGTGTTCGTGATTGTTCCTGTCAGAGAATGTATACAGTACATGTGCACACAAACAGTATCATTACATAAAACTTCTGTCTTCCCTTACACAATATTCAGCAGCTGTGAGGTTTTCCAGGTGATCCTTCCTGTTGGTAAAGAAGCAGCGAGCTGCAGAGAGGACCGGGCCGCACTCGGACTGGCTCAGGGTGAAAACGAAGCGACTGATGCCTGTGTTAGGACACGGTGAGAACAGCTGGGACATCTTCACCCCTGCAGGCAGAGAGCTTTTTAAGTCCTCTACGAGGTGCTTGACGGCTACACGGATGTAAGCGCCGTGGCTCACGACCAGAGCGTGGACCGACACTCCCTGGAGACCGTCATCAGCCGAGCTGACAGAAGCAAGGACTGAGGTAGCAGCTGCGGGTCCGTTCGCAGCATCTCCAGCTCCTGATGCTCCTGCGGAGGCGTGTGGTCCTGACTGCCCGTGTTCATCTAACATTTGCTTGAAAAGGACTTTGAGGAATTTTTTGAATCGCAGCTTCACCTGGAAAAAAAGGTGACAGGGAACCAGAGCAAGTTTGAGAGTGTGAATCATCTGACAAAGTAAACACTGTCAGAGTCTCGTGCTGTCTGTCAGATAGAGGTTTCTTTAAATTATTTTGCCATTGCACAAACTATATAAAAAATGAAATGAGAAATTGATTCATCAGTAAGTTGATCTATAGACATAGGGCAGCATGGTGGTGCTCCCCATGACAGCGAGGGTTTTCTCTGGGTACTCCGGCTTCCTCCCACAGTCCAAAGACATGCAGGTTAATTGGTGACTCTATATTGCCCGTAGGTGTGAATGGTTGTCTGTCTCTCTGTGTCAGCTCTGTGATAGTTTTGGAAAATTCTGCTGTGCATTTTGCACTACTAAGAGCAAACTCTCTCATTTTACAGCGAAACAGTCACTTACATGTGTTTCTGAAAACATCTGAGGTGAGAAATGGGCAATGCAGTTACAGAATCTTGATTCGTGTTTGATCAGCGCTGCCTAGTTTGACACAGTTAACAAGCAGTGATCAACATGATTGACAGCTGCTTTAGTGACTTCTTGGGTCGGGTTGGTCGCTTTTGGTGCGCTGCGGTAGATTCTGGCAGATACCATTAGAGGCAATAGGAAGAGGAGGAGGCATGATTTGTTTTCACAGATTATCTGTCTCATGTACTTCATTCAGAATAAAGTGACAGTTTCAGCAAACATGACAAAAGTTATTCTCATTAAAGTTACCAGCTGTGGCTTTACAAAAAAAATACAAAAAAACCCCACAAGCATTGTCACAAGCATATAACCATGGAAGAATCAAGTAGAGTAGCTTGGGATCTTCCACATTAACTACCAAACTGCACTGTCTTTTGCAGCTATTATCTGTCCGTGCAATATTCAAAATGGGCACAACATGGCGCTGTTGCACAAACAATAATCTCCTGACCTTAAGTTTCACAGACCTCCCTTTACTCCTGGTATGAAAATGTGTCTTGTATCCAGATTGTATCTAGATTACAGGCTGACTGGCGATACACAATATATATAGTCAAAGCCACATTTGACATGTCACAAGACGTTTTTAACAGTATGTGAGCACGAAGCACTGGAGCTACAGAGATTTAAAGTAGTGATGTGACTCGCCGTGCCGAGGCTTCGAAGCGTGTGTCGAGTAATCCAGGAACTGTTTCCGCAATGTGTGTATCGAGGCTTGTGTCGTTTCAGACGAGTGACATCATTGGTGACGTCCGAAGCCTCGCTGGCCGGCTGTACCACGTGACTGGTTCGGGAAGTGGTTCAGATCTATATATACAAACCACTAAGTGTAATTGCTTTTTTTGTCCAGTAGATGGCTTAGTAGAGCAAATGAAGCATCAAGAAGCTTTGCCCTTGAGTGAACCAATCTGATGAAAAGCTTCAATGCTTCATGAAGCTTCATCTGCCCATCACTAATTTGCAGCACAGGACACAAGACTATAACATGAGTATGAAAGTATCAAGTAGGTTTGAAACAATTACAACTCTTTGTAGGGGGAGTTAAAAAGTCATTGTCCATGGCCTTTAAATGTAGTGCCGGGAAATGATTTATATCTTTTTATTTATTTGGGATTTTAATCTTATTTATGCGCATAGCATCAACAGAGAGGCCGAGGGAGGGAAGGAACAAGAGACACTGTGTCCACATTATATACGTCTTGTATATGAAATGTCTGTGTTCTCGCTGCATTCTTTAAACAGTTCTGTCAGACTACAACTACCAAGAAGAATAGCGATGCACTATGATCCACCTCATGATGATATGACCCTATATCAATACAAATGGTGTTGTCTAAATCTATATCTTGCTTGAAAATATATTGATATATTGTACATAGTCATTATATCACCCAGCCCAAAGTCCAACCTTTAAGGGGTGTTGGGTGCATTTTGATGTGGTCAAGCACTATCTGACTGCAATCAAATCCCCCAAAATGCAATTTAGTGCCAGCTGGTAAAAGTGGCTGTTTAACATTTTAACAGTACAGTACTGTACAGTGAGTGTCCAAATGATGAATCCTGACTGTATCTGACTCACCTGGTCTAAAGTCTCGCCTCCTGGAGGAGTGTAGTCACGACATGACTGCCCAGCAGCGTTGGCCATGTTCTTCAGATCCTCTTTGGGACGTCCTTCAGCAACACCAAAACCCTGCATTAACACAACCGCACACCACAGGCTATAAATCAGAACAGTAGCTGATGTAGTGCTACATTTAAAGCTTTAATATTTGGAGGTAGTACAAAGACAACTTACCCTCTCTCTGAGTAATGGCTCCAGGACCATCTCCGTGCCAGAACAGTGAGTGTTGTTTCTCAGAATTATTTCAGCTGTCTGAAGGAGGAAATGTAATCTGGGAATTACTGACTCAAATAATTTGTGAGTGCCAAACGTGTCTGTCATAGGCAAACTAAAAAGTCATTAATACACTGTCAGCATCAGTGAGTCAAAGACCACAGAGACATGAATGTGCACACAACTATTTTATATCTGGAAGTCTTTTACATGCATCCTGTTTTTCCCCTTTTTCACAACCTTGAGAAAACAATAGTGACACTTAACTGGCATAACAGAATCATTTGTTCCTGATGGGAAATAAACAAGCTGCAGATACTCTGCGGACAGAAAAAAGGTCTGGAGCTCCAGCTGTGAAACTGTTGGGACATTTTCTGCTCATGTTCAATCACAGAGCTTCTTTTGCATCTTGGTTATGAACACTGCCTATTAGTTTAATGCAGGTTAATGTAAACAACGGTTTTATTTGTCAGTTATCCCTTGCTCAGCGCGATTTACCACCAATATACCAAAAGCAGTAGCAATGTGTAAGATTAAGGGAGATTTAGTTCCATCTAGTGGTGAAGACTGCAGATCGCAACCGGCTGAAACTTAGGGTAAATACGGTAAATCATTTTGTATCGTATTGTATCCTCTCAAAAACAAATGAACCTGCTGATTTAAACCGGTAAAAACGCAGTTTCAGTTTCCGACGCTGTCATTGCAGAGGGGCTGCTAACAGCTGCGGCCAACACATAAATGTCCCTATCTACAGCCAGTGTTTGGTTTGTCCGCTCTGGGCTTCTGTAGAAACCTAGTGGTGTAACATGGCGGACTCCTCAGATGAGGACCTGCTCCCTATGTAGACATAAACGGCTCAAGTTAAAGAAAACACAACACTTATTATTTTCAGGTGATTATACACTAAAGAAAACATTCCCATTATTTTATAATCCATTTCTGCCAATATGTCCTCCGAAATCCTACACACGGGACCTTTAAACTAAGATGACCCAAGTCCCATTTCCAGCGTCATGAGCTCAGACCGTTGTAGCCGTAAGATGCTTTTAGGGCCTGTTCTGTTTTATATGCATAATGACATGTGGAGGCACACAATCACGTAGGAGTTTGTTAAAATGTTGACACTTAACTAAAGGAAAAATGTGTGAGGTTTGGTCTGGAATCACTTTTTTCAAAGGTCACTGATGTAAGGCTGTTGCACAATGTTTGTGTTACTCACAGGAAATTTCATCAAACTTGAGAAGTTCCATGGACAAAATGTTAAATATCACTACAATAGTGGGTAAAACGCCATGTGGGATCTCTGGGGAGTCATATGCTGATAAATTATTCTATTAAAGGTTAGACCAAAAAAAAAAACCTCAAAGGTTTTAAAGGACTCACTGCTGCCTATGTAAAGGCAAAACCAAAGTCTGTCTCTCAGTAGTTTCAGACTGTCCTACTCTTTCTGTGGCCTGATTCATTCATACTGAAGATGTAACTCTTTAGAAATTATTCACATATTTTAAGGTTCAGTGTGAAAGATTGATAGGGATGTATTCGTCTCGCCACCAGACAATCAGAGATCTCAACCTTCTGATAGTCTGGGGACACTCCTTTCTAAAGTGCGTTTAACACACCGGAGAAAACGGCCGGCAACAAAGTAACGCCTCTTGCATTTCTGAAAAGGACACGCCCTCCCAGAAATGTGCGCTCCCCCTTTTCTCGTCCACAAGGACACAAACACACAGAGAGCTTGAAAATGGATGCCGAGAGATTTAACTTCGTTTTATCAAACGTGTGCTCAGTCCACAAGATTATGGAAATGAAGGACTTAAAGTGACTTTGTTTAAAACTTTTAACTATGTTTACGAGCACAAAAGTTCAGCGAGCCACCGAAGGACCGCCCTGCAGATTTATTATTGGTTCTGCAACGTAGGGAGTTTTTTTAAACTCTGAAATTGTATCCGCCCATCTAAACACAAAATCAGGGAGAAAGACATCAGTCTTTAGTTAAACAAAGCGTATAAAGACTGACTTGTGAGTCTAGGGATGTATTGGAAGAATATTAATTATTCAAATTTGTTTATTAGGATAAAACCCCTTGAGATGTGCTATCATGTTTTCGAGGGAGTTTTCTTTGGTGTATAATCACCTGAAAATAAGAACTGTGTTTTCATTACCTCAGAATGAGCCCTTTATGTCTACAGAGGAAGTGGGTCCTCGTCCACAGAGTCCCCCATGTTGCACCACCATGTTTCTACAGTACAGACAAACTAAACACTGACTCTAGATGGGGCTATTCACATTCTTGTGTCGACCACCTTCGTTGGCAACCCCGCCATGACACACTGTGTCAGAAAAACACTGATTTTTTTTTTGCATGAAACTTCTTTATTCTGTGTTTTTACCGGTTTGAAATCACCAGGTCTGTTTGTTTTGGAGAGGAAGAGACCTCTGTGGATAATTCAGCTCCCAGCAAAAACCTCCTGAACAATAAACACTGAAGGAATTCTAACTAGAAGTTTCAGCTGCAATCTGCATCCTTACCACTAGATACCACTAAATTCCCCTAAATCTTAAACACTGTTCCTTTAATATGAGTGTCACTTTTACAAAAGGATAAATAATAAAACAGTGTGTAAACATGTGTAAGCAGCGCATTTGTCGGGGACTATATTCACCTGCTAATTAATACACATTTGAGAATCTAGTGAAAATTTCCAGCCAGAGGGTGTATGTACGTAGGACTGTCTCAAAATGAATGATAGTGACTGTGTTCATCACAATGAAGGGACGTGTCACCCAGTGCAAAGGGGTTGCTGATTGATGTGTTTTTTAAAAATCAGTTTCTGGACAACAATAGTGTCGCAGAGGAATAAGTTATATCAGGCTTTGGCTTTAGAGACAATACTTGTTAGTATGATTGTTGTTGGGTCTTTTCATGGAATTGTTCACAATAACAAAAATACAGAATATCACCAAACTTATCCTTTTCATGTGCGAACAGCACTACACAGATAAAACAACAAGTCTGCATGATCTGACACCTATTTAGTCACTATGCAGATCATAGAAAGACAGTGATTCTTCTGTCAGCTGATCTGTGTGTGACACCAGGTTGGTAGGTGTGTCTTACCTGTACGGCTCGTTGTAGGTTACTGACATACACATTGTTGAATTTGATGTCTTTGAGGTATTGTCCCACCGCCTCACCCTGCTGCAAACCTGTTTCTGACAAGGGCGTGTCCACACCTTGACCTAAAAAAACACAGAGTTGTCGGTTTGGCAGTAATACTCTGTATTTATCTGTTCACAACCTTCTCTATAACCTGTGCTATCATTCTTATCACGACATACGACAATAAAAATACAACAGGTAGCTTTTATGATACTGTCTGACATTTATTTCTCTTTTCTTTCGGTGGTAGGTCGTCTTCACTGGTGCTTTGTTGTAATTTGCTCCGTACGATAAAGTGATCCATCGTCCCACTCACGGCTTTCTCACCCCTCACACTGGCTGCCAATCAGGGCTTTGATGTGTCACACACTTATAATTTCCACGTGTGAACAGTGACAAATAGGTTCCCTGTGAAGGTTTTTTTTTTAAATTCAATTAAATTAGATTACATGTTCTAGCTAGAGTTTCCTCTGTATTGGGAAATGGGTGCACACAACATACTGATACAGTCAATTAAAAATTCATTCATAACTTTTTGCATAGGCTCAGTTGAACATTGCAATAATAATGTGTGGTTATCAAGAAATCCCACAGCACACCTGGATGTTTTAAACTGTTTTTAAATGTCCTTTTATACTAAATTGCCTTGTCTGTTATATGTCTATTATGTCTACTTTCATGTGAGGCACTCGGTGCTTATAATGCCGT
This sequence comes from Epinephelus fuscoguttatus, assembly GCF_011397635.1. Lineage (NCBI taxonomy): Eukaryota > Metazoa > Chordata > Actinopteri > Perciformes > Serranidae > Epinephelus > Epinephelus fuscoguttatus. The sequence goes on along the minus strand of NC_064773.1, from coordinate 11,477,054 downwards.
TATTGTAGAGGACTTTGCGCTGCATTTCTTCTATGAAAGGTGCTATATAGTTTATTATTTTTTCTAGCTCTTAAATTTATTTTAAAAATCATCGTAATCTTATTGACATCTTATTTTCATGTTATTTTTCAAGCACTCTGTAACCTTGTTTAGATAAATGCTATACAAGTTATTATTGTTACATTAAAATCATTAGTTAGGACCGCGAACTATGTAGAGATGCACCGATGCAGCTTTTTCAGTTTTGATACCAATCCCGATGCTGTGGCTTTGAGTATAAGCTGATACCCGATACCGATCCGATACCATGGTTGACCTAAAAAGCTATATACCTTTACATGTAGAACAGAAAAGACTAGAGGCATCAGGCATTGATGACTACACAGTTTGTTCCTAAGGTAAAATGAAACAAGTGTTTGCTCGCCCTCGTACATTTCCAACAGTGCAGTCGTGTCGCATGACGGCAAATTGTACCGTGGCTCCAGGTGATCCAGCAAACATTGGAAGCCCATGTTTTCAATAACTGTCATTGGCTGTCCATCCAAAACAATGTACTCCAGCACTTTCTCAGAAATTTTCTTTCTTTTGCGCTATTGCTTGGGAATTTCTCTCTTTTTCTTTTTCGTTAACTGCTGTGTAGTATTACCTCCTGCTGGTTTTCGACCTGCTCAACTGCTGGAACTCTTGGTCCTCCATTTGATGATGTTTTTGTAGATTTATTATTATTTATTTAATTGGTAGTATTATACTTGGCGGTACTACCACCATCCCTAGCAACATTCACTTTGCAGACATTACAAACTGCCGTCGGGCTAGTTGGAGTGATTAGTGTGAAATACCTCCACACAGCAGATTCTCTCCTTCGCTCCATGAGGTATGACGTAGCTCCTGTCGCAATAGATTTAAAAGGAAAGGATTGCCTCAGGTATAGATTGCATTTTCCGATACCCGATCCATCTATTTTGATGATATCGGTGCCAAAATTCGATCTAGATATCGGATCGGTGCGTCCCTAGAACTTTGGTAAAAATCTGCTCAGCCACTGTGGAGATATCAATGTCTAAAGTCAAGAAAACTGTTCTGCTCACAACTTTAAAGGGCCTAAGTCTCAAGGAGTTACTTATATGAACAGTAGGCTATAAACTGTGGGTGGATGATTACAACATACTGACCCAGGGAAACATACACTGAATATACTGACCCAGGGAAACATACACTGAACATACTGACCCAGGCAAACATACACTGAACATACTGACCCAGGCAAACATACACTGAGCATCTGACCCATTGAAAAAACATTGCTGAGCACATAAAAACTAATTGACAGGTCTCCCAAATGAGTCATATTAAGATGATATTGATACTGATATTGAGGATCCTGGAAACATATTCATGCTCCCTCCTGTAACATGTAAGACATGTAAGTCTAGAGCAAACACCCACGTTTGACTGTATCTGTATACGAGTGAGTCAGACTGTAACAACGTACCTTGCAGCAGCTTGTCCCTGTTGTACTGAGTTTCCCCACTGTGAGAAAACACAGCAATGTCATTCAATTATCTTAAACACGTCAGTGCGTTTCATCGGTGACATTAAAACTAATATACCTCCCTTCAAACACACAGCTAGTTATGAAGACTGTAACACAATAAACACACTCATAGTAGCTCAGTTACTTTGCTCCTGTTTCTGTGAACTCTAACCGCACACATTCAGCCGCCATGCTTCATCACCAAACTGACGCGACACACTGTCTCTGTAGAATATATTTACATTATCAATTCATGTTTAAGTCCTCTGAGGACAGGAGAGGAAAATTAAAGCTGGAAATAATCACTTACTGTCGTACGAGAGTTAAACTGAACGTAAACATTTTCACCGGCTACTCTCATGCAACTGCTTCCGGTTGGTTCAGCCGCAATTATGTGACGTAGCCTCATGCGTCATGACGTAAATCATATCGCATTGCAGGGCTGCGTAAAGACTATTTAATTGTAATATAATAATATTCATATTTTGAGGTTGTAAGTGTTAATATTACGGTTGTAAATTTATTAATATAAAATTTAATTAATATTTCTTTATTTTGTAAATTTTGTACAGAAAAAAATATTCTTTTAATTCTATTTTATATATATTTTCATTTTTAAAAAAATGTATGTTTATGTATTTTCATTTTTACTTTGTTTCATCTTTTATTATTATTATCACTGCATATGAACTTTATGTTAATATATATATATATATATAAACTTTTAAGTTCTTTAACTTGGGATCTTTTGTTTATTTCTGCTTTGTATTTGTATTATTTGGACAAATAACGCGAATAATTTATTGATTTTGTATTTGTGTGATGTGGAAAATAATATGATTGATTTATTAAGGATTAATATTTAATTTATACGCTGTTGATTGCATTTATTGTCTGATATTTTGTCAAGAATGTCTAAATGAAAAGTTCTCTTTTAGCATTTTTTTACTTTTCAAAAAACAAATGACTTATCAAAATTAATAATATTTAAAAATAATAACAATAATATTCTGTGATCTAAAGCACCTGTAGGCATTATATAAATGTATGTTTACATGGAGAAATAAAAAAAATTGCAGACCCATATTGATTACTGTGCTAGTTTTAGATGAATTAGAGCAAACATTTAATTTTAACAATTAATTTTAAAGAAGATTAACAACATTTAACTATTAACAGTGCCCTTTATATTTAAGTCTCTAAAGCTTGAACAAATTCAAGTAAAAAAAAAAAGTAAAATCAACCACTGTACTTCCAGTCTTAAAAAGTTAAATATGATTATAGACAATATTTGTTCAACTGAAAACAAAAAACAACTCATCTCTATTTCCACCAAAATTGCAAGTATTTTTACATGTATCAAATTTTAATATTATTTATAACACTAATTTCTATATTAGTCATTTATTAATCTACGCTATTGCAGTGCTGTTACTTAGAATGCATTTCTTTTTATACATCACATCCATCCTACTTAAATAATAATCATTTATATGTTAAACACTAATACTAAATAAAAAAAAGTAGCTTGTTTTACAGATGCAGCCTTGTGCACTGATTTATATATAGTTTTAAGGGCAGCACCACTTGCTCTTTCACCCTCTTGTCCACGTTTCAGTGGTTTAGTCGTCCTCTAGTGGTGACAGGAAGATAAATTCTGACAAAAGGCACAATTCACTTCTCATTCCTGCAGATGGTCAGGTCTCAGTCTCTACAGAGGAAGACAAATAAACCAGTCACATGATTTTAGCCAATTTATTGAGGAGAAATTGTTGAGGTACACTGTGTGGTTGCACATGGGGATAGTGGGAGAGGAGTCTGGAAAAACAACCACACTGAACAATGATAAAACATTCTCGTGGTTTAAACTTCAACTAAATGGGTACCTCAAAAATAAACAATATTCCACTTTGTTCCAATGAAATTCCAAGGAAAAAATGATTTTTTTTTGTCTTTCCAAATACATGTATAACAAACAGTATAGGCAGTTTTTTATTTAGATATACGAATAACCTATTTTAAAGTATAGGCACTTATAACTGCTCAGTGGAATCTGGCGGCAGACATTTCTTGATTTAAAGAGGAGAAGCACCGTCTTTCCTCTCATCCAGACAGAAAAAAAAAAACAAAAAAACAAAAAAAAACAAAACGTGAAACCCGTCCAACAAATTCAGAGTGAAAACGACGTGTGTGTGATGTGATGTTTGATGAGGTAATGCGAGATGGGCTCTCGCTCTATTCGTCCAAATTAACCTGAGGTACACAAACATTACACAGAAGCAGCAAGAATATGGTAGAATATAAAGATACAAATGGAACAATAAAAAGAATAAAACATGCTAATCAAAAAAAGATCGGCAAAAAACAAAGTACTTCCAGTCCCGCACCAAAACTGTGTTACGTTCCCTCCAGTACACATACAACAGAAAAAGCAAAGACTTGTTACATATACACAATTTCATAATATAGCAGCACACAAGTGAATCACAATAAGGCATCTTTGTGTAAGACTAGAAAAGAAAAAGCTTCATAGCAGCAAGAGAATGACATGTATAATCTAGTTTTCTCACCTTGGAATTATCTTTCAAATTATACACAAAACCTTTTAAAGCATACACATTTTATCTGTTTAAAGCACTTTTTTTTCAGAGAACATTTGGCTTTTTGCACAACAGAACATGCATGAATATGATTACATTTCTCTTCTAAAAATGTAATGACTTTGCAGCATTTCTGCACGTTGGGAAATTGGTTATATACAGTCAAAACTTTCACCCCTACCTACCCATGTCTATAATGGAGAAAACTTCAGTTCAGAGAGCAGTTTACATAAAAAGAGCAAAAACATGAAGCATATTTAGGACACAGTACGTGTGTCACTGTTTGAAAGAACTATTGGAAGGTTTTGGCTATGAATTAAAAATTCAAGTAAGGTTACATAAACGCACTGAAACAAAAAAAAAAAAAAGTCTACAAGTGACTTGGCTTTCCTTAATATACTATAACACCGATTATCCTACGTCTACTCACCTGTCAGGCCGTAGCTTTCAAGACAATGTGCGTTACCCCATGGGAATCCAGCCCAGAAAAAAAAAAAATCAAATAACTTAAAAAAAAAAAAAAAAAAAAGACCCTAAAAACCCACCGAACTCTCCTCAACCACCATCCCCTTACCATTCTTAAGGAGTGTGTTTTTAAAAGTGCATCAATATTGTTCCGAGTCGCCCACTCTTTCTCTCAAAAAAAAAAATTAATGGTGAAATTGATAACAGGAGAAACTGCAGCACAACTTATCTGCAGAAACATTACATAGCTTAAGTTAACTTCCTGTTTCGCTATCATTCAAACCCGGACTTCTAGCTTCCCCCCTACTTTACACATGCATTTGTTTTCCAAAAAAACCTCACGACAAACACCTCTAACCTAGAGTTGTTCCGATACCGGCATCAGATATACCTCCGATACTGTCCAAAATGATGCATCAGGTATCAGCGAGCATAAGTCTATGCATGAATCTGATACCAGGTAATTTGTCGAGAAACTCACGGCCTCTCGCCTGCTTACGGTCAGCTCTGTGTGTTGTCATGGATACACTGTACACGGCTCCAGTCTTTCCACTTTGCTATATTTTCGCATGATAATCGACAGGTTAGGGCACGATAACCGGAGTACACACACCTGCATGTAAATGGGAATATTCATTTTTTATTAGACATGTGAACAGACTAGTAGGAATACTGTCTTTTTTGAAGTAAGGGCAAGAACTGGAACATTTTGAGCATGTAAACGTAGTCAATGACAGCAATAATTTCACATCCATATCCACCAGGATTAGCAGTATACAGCTGCTGAATTTTTATCTGGTATTGGATCTCTATTCGGTATTGGCTAATGCGTAAATTCAGGTATTGGACTTGGTAAATGGGAAAAAATGGTATCGGAACATCTCTACTTCAACTTGCATCCATTTCCTCTCAAACCTGGTAAAAACAACTTGCCAAATCTCCTTTTCCTCTAGTAACATGACATCATACTACCTATCTGAGGCTATGATCGCCCGCAAACCATCTACTAAACACTCTCTAACACATAGGAGCCAGACCAAGAACAGAACAATTATTATGTAGCCTTGCTAAATTATAATACATGTACACATCGTCCTATTAACATACTGTATTGGTCTGTGGATTGAGCAGTGAAATCAAGACCTCTGCGTTAATCGTTAACAGTAGCCACTGCTCCAGACCTCAAAGCCCCTCATGTCCTTCCTCTGTGAGCAGGCCCAGCCCACTCCTGGCCAGCACTTTTCAGCATAAATAGTAAGCAGTGCTACAGGTGCACAGTATGATTGATAGAGACAGGGAGCAGCTAGCTACAGTAGCGCTCCTCTGACTGGATATCAGCTCGGTTTAAATGCCATGTACTGTATTATCAGCATTTCAATCACTACGATAGTTTTCCTGCACAGGTGAGGAAAACACAATAAAACTGTGAATCGATAACTGCTCACTAAAGATGATAAAAGAGTTACATAACTAAATGCTAGCTAAATATACATTATTTATCATATTTATTTTTACTAGGTTGTATCAAAAGAAATATATTTCATATAATTATGCCGTTTTTTCTTTTGTTCAAGTATGAAAATATATTCAGGTTTCCATTCTGGGGAAACCTAGGCACTATCAAGTTTTCAAGATAGCTTGTTTGATTACGTGTGGCCCGTACAAAAGGTGGAAGTAATAATAATAATATTAATATTAATAATAATACCTTTATTTTTTAAAGCGCTTTTCAAAACAGTACAATAACACCCAACTGGGCATGAATGGGGCAAAAAAAAGGAGAAAAACTAGAAATTTCTTATTTGCTAAAAGTTCATAGATTGTCACACCATCGCTCATGTGGCGTTCATACTGGCAGCTCATGCCCCCTCGCTCCCGTTAGTTCATTGGTAAACAGGCATGAGTGGTGTGTGCAATTCGAATGGTGATGGGAGTTCATAAGTTGACATCACGTACATCTGTGGGGGTGCTGGACTGGTCTTGCTGATCTCTCGCCTTGTTTCCTGCCCTGACACCGTTCTCCTGCCGGTACTGCTGGCCCTGCTGCAGGCTGGTGGCCAGCACGCGCTCTATCTGCTCCTGGCACGCCCTCAAACAATCCTGGAACAAAAAGGGTCAGACGCTGTTACACATATATGCAGTTCAGTCACACTTTTTGCTATTTGCTTCTGTTAAAGTGATTGTAAGGCACATCAGCTGTACAACCCCCGAGTCAAAGCTCATTTTGGTTTGTTTTGCTGACTCTCTGCATCCATTTTTGTCTTTTAAACTGTTCTTACCCCACATGCACAATCTTTTTTCCAGCACAAATTTAGATATAAGTCTGACTTTTTTTGGTCAACTTAACAAAGTATTAGGCCCCGATCATCCATCTTTTTTTATCTACTTATCTGGGGCTGGGTCAGGAGCAGGCCAAGCAAAGCTCCCCAGACGTCCCTCTCCCCAGCAATGCTTTCCAGCTCCTCCTTGAGGACCCTAAGGCGTTCCCAGGCCAGATAAGATATGAAATCCCTCCAGCGTGTTCTGGGTCCACCCCGGCGCCTCCTACCGGTTGGACATGCCCAGGAGGCATCCTGATCAGATGCCTGAACCACCTCAACTGACCCCTTTTGACGCCAAGGAGCAGCAGCTCTACTCCGAGCTCCCTCTGGATGTCCGTACTCTATCTCTAAGGCTGAGCCCAATCACCCCACGAAAGAAACTCATTTCGGCCACTTGTATCTGCGATCTCATTCTTCCGGTTACTACCCAGAGCTCATAACCATAGGTGAGGGATAGGACATAGAGGCACCAGTAAATTGAAAGCTTCGCCTTCCAGCCCAGCTCCCTCTCCACCATGGCGGTCCAGCGCAGGGCCTGCATCACTGCAGAAGCCGCTGATCCATCTCACACTCCGTTCTACCCTCACTCATGAACAGGACCCAGACATACTTGAACTCCCTCCCTTGAGGCAGTAACTCTAACCCGCAGGAGGCAATCCACCATTTTCCATCAGAGAACCATGACCTCAGATTTCGAGGTGCTGACTCTCATCCCGACTGCTTCACACTCAGCTGCAAACCGCCCCAGTGCATGGTGGAGGTCACGGTGTGATGAAGCCAACAGAACCACATCATCTGCAAAAAGTAGTGATGCAATTCTGAGATCCCCAAACGGGACCCCTTCCTCCTCCTGGCTACACCTCAAGATCCCGTCCATGAATATCACGAACAGAATTGGTGACAAGGGACAATCTTGGTGGAGGCCAGCACCCATGGAGAACGTGTTTGACTTAACGCCAAGTATGCGGACGCAGCTCTCACTTTGGTCATACAGGGATTGGATGGCTCGTAGCAGCAACACTGGTACCCCATAATCGCACAGTACACCCCACACGACCCCCCAAGGGACACATGTTGTATTTGTGGGGAAAACGTGTCCAGATAAACACAAGTGCTTTGTCTGTGAATGCTGCGAGTTATAGTGAAGGTGATTTATGTACTTGTGTTTTAAACTGTCTCTATTAAGCCATGTTTAATGTGTGTTTTGGGTGTGTTTTGAATTAACTAAACTTTACAGCACTTCACAGAAACCTCTGCCACAGACTAGTGTTTTGGAGGTGTAACTGCAGAGTGACACAGACACACCACCGCACAAGTATAAATGCTCACAATGGCGTAGGCTACATGCATAGGCTCTGCACAGAGCTGACGCACGAATATAAATCCTGGACCAACCCCACCAAAGTGGAAAAAATTAAATAGGCGCCTATAAAAATGTGCAAATCTTTCGTCAAAATATAAACGGCTCAAGGTTGTTAAAGATGTTGTTTCAGAACATTATAAGAAACTATAATAAAGTCTTCTTCCAAACATGTCTCAAAAAACTGTTATGCTACAGACATAACGATTATGTAGAAGCCCCAAATCAGCACTTACAGCTGGTTTTCTGACGCATGAGAAACTTCATAAAGTTATGTAACTGTAAATGAAAGATGCTCTGCGTATTTACAGATGATGAATAGACGGACATTAGAGGGTTTAATTTGTCCACCTGTCCGCAGACACTCGCGTGCAAAAACCTGGCATTTCATCACATTTGAGGTGCAAGTTGTTAAACAGCTTTGGTCACATGCATAGCATACCAGCAGGGTATTATGTGGGTTGAGGTAGGTGGTCCTGTCTGCATCATGACCAGAACAATGGGTACCAGCACGCTCCAATACCAACAACACACTGCAGCGAGCTCCACGGTGGGCACAGGACTCCTCTCTGACACGAGACCTGTGCATGTCTGAGGTATGAATACTGGGGGAATGTGTAGGGTCAAGACTCCTACAGGACCTCTGTGGTCTATCAGGGAACAGATAAGCAGATCTGGACTCCCTGCCTCCACCCCCCCTTTGGGTTTACAGCACGGTCAGTCCCATGTGGAGGTCTAGAGGAAATGGCTTTGACCTACTGCACCCTGAACCTCTGAGTTTGGGTGTAAAAGAGAATATAGGACAGTGGGACCGGATGTTTTTGGACAACTTCTCTAGTGAAAGGGGATCCTCTGTCTCTCCGTCTGCGTCCCTCTGCAGGTCTGTGTGGAAGATGTGGGAGGTCTGGCTCACTGAGCCGGCTGCAGGACTCTTAAAAGAATGAACCGAGGCTCGCAAAGAGGCCAACATTCCTTTGAAATGTACGGATAATTGGAACCCGATGGGCTGCATTTGGAGCGCCTGTTGTGACGGCTGGGTTTGCGGGGCCCTCGTCGCCGTGGCAACGTAACCACAAGCTAAGAGGCAAACCGTGTTGTTCCTGTGGCCCATTGGCTGTGGCCTTTTTGGGATTTCTAGGCTTCTGAAATGGTCCTCTGGTGTAACAGTGACTCACTGTGACAATGAAATCACACACTGGGATAAATATATGAAGTTATTGTGACTGCTCTGTAGCAGCATGGGAAACCATTTATATGTTAAACAAAAAAAGTTATGCCAAGTATGACACATTACATATGATAATTTATGTCTGCTGTGACCTTTGTTATTGATACTGATTATCAATATCTATATTATGAGTTGTTTAATTTTTAAATCCAACAAAAATGGATTTCTGTGGGAATTCAGTAGAAACTCTATACCTTGAAAAATGCTAACTATTGCACACTTGTCATCTGTATGAAAGCTCAGTATGATGCAATGCACACTTTTTATGACTTATATAAAACATTTAAGTCAATGGAGGCCCATTCACTCTCACTGTATTTATAACACAGCACCGATATACAATAAAGACTGCATTGATATTTGAAAATACTCAGTGTTGCCCACTGATCAAGGGTGTATAATCACATTATGATGGGATTTATAGTGAATGCAGTGAAGTAATACTATAAATTTAAGTCAATGGAGGCCCATTCACTCCCATTGTATTCATGATACAACACCTAAATACAACACAAACGCCATTCAAATTTCACAATGCCTATTAGTACAAACAAATAAACTGTATGAAGGCTCATTGTAATGGCATTCATATTTTATGACTTTCACAATACATTAAAGTCAATGGAGGCCCATTCACTTCAACTGTATTTACGACACAGCACCTGTACATAGTACAAAATATTTGAAAATGCTTATTATCGCCAACAATTGGTATGTGTAATCTAATTATAATGTATTTTTATTATAATGGTTTATAGTTTATGAATTGTTATGAGGTCATACAATGCATTAAAGTCAATGGAGGCACGTTATACCCATTGTATTTATAACAGAACACCTGCATACAGCGCAAACTCCATTCATATTTAAAAATGCTTATTAGTACACACTACTAAACTAAATGAAAGCTCAATATGATGGCATGCAACTTTTATGATTTCGATGACACATTAAAGACAATGGAGGCCCATTTACTCCCACTGTATTTATAACACAGCACCTGTATATAGTACAGACCCCACTGGTATCTGAAAATGCTTATTATTGCCAACAGAATGGTATGTATAATCCAATTATAATGGTATTTATAGTTTATGAATTGTTATGAGGTGACATAATGCATTTAAGTCAATGGAGGCCCATTTACTCCCATTGTATTTTTAATGCAGCACCTGTATGCAGTGCAAACTCTGTTCAAAATATAAAATGCTTTTTAGTGCATGCTAATAAACTGTATGAAAACTGGTTATGATGGCATGTTCTTTTTATGACTTACAAAATGCATTAAAGTCAATAGAGGCCCATTCACTCCCATTGTATTTATAATACAGCACCTACATAAAGCACAAACCATTCAAGTTTAAAATGCTACTTAGAGCACACTAATAAATTGAATCAAAGCTCATTATGATGGCATGCACATTTCATAACTTACATAATACATTAAAGTCAATGGAGACCCATTCACTTCCGTTTATTTTTAATACAGCACCTGTACACAGTGCAAACTCCATTCATATTTTAAAATGCTTATTAACGCAAACCGATAAATTGTACAGGCGCTCATTACGATGGCATGTGTAGGTTATAGGTTGTATACAGTTAATGCATTAAAGTCAATGGGTTTTCATACATTTATAAAGTAATCTAAGAATGTTCTTACGTGTTGTTCTGCAGATATGCAGACAGCTTGGATAACTGTTTCTTCATCGGCCCGTTTGCTCTGGGAAAGATGCTCCTCAACTTGATTACAAACATATTCCTCCACCAGGAGGGGCACGCAGCTAAAGTGGGAGCCATGCAGAGAAATTGCATGTGTCCTACCACAAGAATGTGGGCTCTGAGTTTTAAGAAGACATTCCCTCTGCCGCTGCTCTTTATAGCAGCAGTCTGGCTCCACAGCCAAGAGCCAAAAGCTCGCTCTGCCTCTCTCTCCATGAAAAGTAAATAGCTTCAATCTGCCACTACTGAAGTCATCACTGTTGTTTACTAAAGGGCCTTTTATGCTGCTGTCGTGAGATGTTGCAATGATTATGCATTGTTGTGTAGCACTAAAACTATTGAGTAATTACTTCTGGCAGGTATAAATCCCCCTCGCTGCTGTACTCACCACCTCTGTGTTGGTGATCTTGGCCAGCAGGTCTGTCAGGTTGTCTCGACTCAGCCTCTGGTCAGCGTGGTCCAGCTGCAGGCCACAGACAGCAGCTCCCATGCTGCCTGTGGCGATCATGGAAGGAGGGTTCATGGCAAGGCGGTCATCTGGCAAGGAAAGAGTGTTAATGTGCAATTAGTCACGCAGCAGCTTCAGACCACAGTGACATGCGGAAATCACATTTCTAGCTGTGACGTGAAGAGCTGCAACACTTAATCAGCCCAGAGGAAGTATGAGAGCTGCAAACATCTGAGTCGTCCCCAGTGCGCATGCTCCGCAGCTGAACTCAACTTTCCCACAGTGTGAATTTCGACAGACGTAGCTGCACAGTGTAACCTGTGTGGTTTCCTTCATAGAAACTTCAGCTGTGATTAGAAAAGCAGAGTAGGAATCCTCCTACTCGCTGTGCAATGAGTTCCAGGAACGACTCCCTCCGGTGCGTATCCCAGTCTAAAGGCTTAAGTGACAACAGGCCTGGATGGAGGAGGCGGAAGAAGAGGCAGCCATTGAGACTACACCTCCGCAAGTACTGAGCTGCTTTAGAACAGCTCATGATGTGGCTGTGAACAAAACCTCCTTCTCTCGCCTTATTTTCACTTCATAGGAAAACCTGTAAGTATCTGACCACTAGGCGTCTTCTGAAAAGTTCCCATCTATGAGTTTTCTCTTGAAACTTTTCACAAAGCTGCTGAGAGAAACTTTTTCAGAGGATCTAAGAGAACTCCTGAGCTAAGAGATGAGTCCGTTTCTATGGTTTACATCATGTCTTATGAATGAACTTACTATGTCCACAGTGATTGGTGTTTGGCAGGTGACTATGATCTGTCAATCAGATAGGCAGAGGTTGTGACTGAATTACTTCTGGTTGACCAAATCAGCTCAGTTGATTTATTTATAACTATTTCATGGACACTTCATTGGCTGTCAAACAAAGTGGAGTCTGAGGGGCACATTTTTGATTTGATGGATAATTCATCAGAGAAATTCCAAGTTCATACACTAAGCATTCGAATCATCTCCAGTGTTAAGCTGCTAGCGTGCTTCTGCAGAGCTGTTGAACAGTCGAATAACCGCGGTCACCTCCCTCCCCCCACACATTTCCAAGCATTTCTGCAACTTTCCGAAGCTGACAATCTGATTTTCACACCCACTTCATGCTGTGATTCTGAGAAAGGAGCCGGTTTTCTCTCTTCAGCTCTGTTTTTTCATTCCTAACACAACTATTGCTCTAATTTTTCCAGGGGTTGACATCTTCTAGTCTGTAAGTCAATATGCTCTTGTTCAACCAAATTCTCATTCGTGAGACAATCACTGGTGCTAGCGCTTTGGAGGTGCAGCATTTGTTTCAGCGAAAGGCCATTGCACACTGAGTTAGTTTTTTCGGATGTGTTTTTTAAAACCTGTCTCCTGAAAAAAAAAAACATCATTATGCACAGAAACCTTGTACACTGAGTCCGATGTGTGAAAATGCTCTATTCGGTGCGAAAATTCACAATACGTGACAACAAAAAAAGACACATTCCCTCCTTTGCCTCACTCCACTGGAGTTATCTATCTGGCTGTCACCACTCCCTCCCTGTCTTTCATTTGGCACCACAGCTGCCTGAAGGGGCAGGGGAGCTGTCCTCCCTGTCTGTCCCATACTTTCGTTAATCTTGAGATAATGTGCATCAACCAATCAATTGATTGGAGTGTTGGAACAACAATTCATATTTTTAGAGTTCCAATGAGGCCAAACAATTCGTCGTACAAAACCAGTTCTGTTCAAGCATTACCCAACTCCTATTGGCTTGTTTCCATTTGTGGGTAAGCTTACCAACTTATACACCATCAAAATATGCTTTTGAAGTTTGTTGATTTCCTGACTGGAGTCCCAAAGTAAGGGACTAACACGCCCTTTATTTTCAGGAGTTTGTTCCAACAAAGCCAGTCAGGAACTACTTCAGTTTTAGGATGTTTCTTGAATACAGCCCCTGGAGGGTTTTCCACTATTACAATACACAGGCTTGTTCCGGCCTCAGCACATGGACATGACCAATCTTAAAAAGGAAGAGACTTGGCACACACAATTGTTAAGGGCTGTATAAGTCCAACCCAGCACATAGTCCTAGCCCAGTGGAAACCAGTGGTGGTGGCCTGATAGCTTTGATTAAACCCTGGAGAGCAGCCTGCTTCACTACGCCCATCTTCTCCTCCAGGGGCCAGCTGTCCATAGGAGGAGCTCCTCCATCATAAGAATAACATCTCAACTCCATATAAAACTCCAAACATTTACATTACTGCACAACCACAGCAGGCCTCTTTTTTTCCCCCACTGCGGCTGCTTTGTGCTTGGATATAACCAGCTGCTTATGAATAGCAGAGGCGACCACTGAAACACACCCAAATATAAAAAAAAGTGTGACACTAAAACTGTGCTAAACGGGGCATGAAACTCATTGAAGAGGCCTATGGTTCCAATAACTAGCTCTAGTAAACAAGTGCTTATTGGCCAGATCTGACCGCAGTGACTAAAGTGACCTCCTTTGTTTTATTTCCTTCATTGAATTAGCTGAAAGGAGGTAGCAGATGAAAGGCAGCCTTGTGACAGAGCAGTGCTGCATGTTACGTGATCCTGCTGTAGTATTTCTGTGCAGGATATGAAAATATTAGAAGGATTCCTCGTATAGGCGAAGGAATGCCATGGAAATTCACCTAGGGAGAGGACTAAGGGGACATCTGAGTTTGTGCTTCTCCGGAGCCTCCAGAGTATATTTTGGACATGAAGCTGGGACAAAAGGGAAACGGAGGATCACTGGCCTGACTTTTTTAAACCTGGAAGCTTCCTTGTCAACAAACGACAGAGGGAGAGTTCAGCTGCACCTGAGTCCTACGTCACATGACAGTACGATACAATCACCATACTTAAAGCCGTTTCACACCAAGCATGGATTTTTGTCTGAAAAGCTTGCACAGAAATTTCTAAAAACTAGTTTGTGGGTTCTCATGAATGCTTGAACACACCTGCGGAACATTCATGCAGGGGAAAAAACATTCGCTTGGACCTTTAATTCAGCGGATATCTGCCTGTGAAAATATATGTTAAACCAATGAAATCCTTTGGCATGCTTGGGGCTTAGGCTGTTGTTTGAGCGCCCTCTATTGGTTATATACTAGACCTCGTTTTGGGCAGAATCTGAAGGGTCTGATTAGTGTTTCGCAGACCGCGAAAGAGTTGAAAGGTGTTGGTCTGTTAGATTACCTGTGCTCAAAAAATAAACATAGTGAAAAATATATATTTCACCTGCCTTGTTTTTTTGGCTATAGTTGTCTGCGTTCATTTGAGACTCTGGGATCTTGTTTTTTGTACCAATGAAATCCTTTGTTCTGACAGATGTCACACCCCCAGGTCATAGATAGCTTGCTGCCAAAACGGGGGACCATCTTATCAATGTGGGTTGTGCTTCAGCTGGGATACAATGACGATGCTAATGTAGCTGATATGCCCTTGCTAACGTTTTACGTTGATCGCACAACGGGGTTAGCCCAGACCCAAGTGGCCACTCATTGTTTTGATGTGAAAAAATACCCTGGGGCCCAAAGAGCATTTTCCCCATAGATCACCATTATATGAGAGACGTCTGACCGGACACCTCAAACTGCAAACAAGGTCAGTTATTCACTATTATGACTTTTTGATCCATAGAGGTTTTATATTTGTAAAAATTTCCTTGAGCCAAGAAAAACAACTCAAATATCTGTGTAAACATCACAATGTAAAGTCTATGAGCCGAGTGAACAAAAATTGCAGTTTATCGAATGACCACTTGAGGCAGGCTCCAGAACAGAGTCAGTCCCCATAAACCGCCATGTTGAAATGTCTGACTTTACAGCAGAAATACCCATGTTTATAGCTTGGCACAAAAACAGTTTTGGTCTCTATAGCTAATTTGCTGGCTAATTGGATTTTTTTTTTAATAACTTACCCATTCATTCATTCATTCATTTTTTGTAACTGTGTATCCTATTAGGGGGTCGCAAGGGGGGCTGGAGCCTATCCCAGCTGACACTGGACGAGAGGAGGGGTACACCCTGGACAGGTTGCCAGACTATTACCACACCACACCTACAGCCAATTTAGAGTCACCAGTTAACCTGCACGTCTTTGGACTGTGGGAGGAAGCTGGAGTACCCGGAGAAAACCCATGCTGACACAGGAAGAACATGCAAACTCCACACAGAGGGGTTTGAACCATCTTGCTGTGAAGCAACAATGCTAACCACTGCACCAGCATGCCACCACTTACCCAATTGCATTTTATTAAGGCTTAAAATTATGCATATTTAAGGGTGTGGCAGCTTGAGTGAGTGGCTGCGTGCGAGGTGCCGCTACAGCCTGTGAGTCAGATCAAACCCTTGCTCATCCACAGCTCCACCCTCTCGTCCAAATATGGTCACTTTTGGCTCCAAAAGAACCCAAAATAGTGACAGTCGAAATCCCAAACTCAAGGCTTCAGAACAGCTGTCCACAAACCAATGGGTGCCATCACTGGTGCCACATCCGTCATTTTATACCAGGCAGGTCCAAAGTCTGGACCGGGGGCCAATCGTGGCCCATGGACCCATTCTAAATGGCCCGCGGCTTGTCTTTCAAAATATGTGGCCTGTCACACAATAATGGTTTATCAAGTAAGATAAAGATGGCAGGACTGTCATACAGTTTATCATACATGTGCCAAGCAGGAACTACTGCAGGTGGAACTAATGTTTTCAATAACAGACGGTAAACACGCAAACAATCAGTTACCTAACATTTCCTGCTAAGTAGCAGAAATGGTCACAACAAAACAGCGTAAAGTTGACACTGAGGACCACCACTCTCTGGAGTGGCAGAAAGTTTTCTTTCAGAGTTGAAACAGTTGCATTTCATTCATTTGTATGTGATTTTTTTGCCTGTTTTTTTTTTATAACCCATATGATGAGAAAGCAGTTTCCTTGGACTGAATAAGCGCCATCTTGGGGTCTACTGTCTGGTTATTACAATATATCTACTGGCTAGCTACAAAAGCTAACATTAGTGTTAGCAACAAATTTGGGGGTTTAATAAGGTTTGTGCATCGTGTAATTAATGTTTGCCCCACACATCTTCTGTGTGGATAGGTTTTTGTTGTTCAGAGTGGACATTGGCATTATTTAAGAGGAAAAATTGCACATGGCAACGTGGATTATTTGCAACAAAGCCGGTGTGCATAGTTGCCATGCCTAAAATTTGTATGCAGATTTCCGTAATCCTGCATTGCATTTTCATATCACACCGGTGAAAAACTTTTACCCGTGTACGTGGCTCATCTAAACAGAGCAGCACTGATGGCATTCTTCCCAGACACTTGAGAAAAATGTGGAAATGGCCACTTTAAGCAGCTTTTAGCAGCTGGGAAGAAAAACCCCTACTACAGGCTGAGACTAGAAAGAGGATAAGGCGGCCAGAAGAGTATGCCGAGAGAAGAAAGAGGTCACCGATGACTCATGATGGGAGAATGTTTGTGTGTGTGGGAATATTCTGGTGGATGTGGGAATCACAAGGCAGCAAAGTGAGCGTGCGAGGGAGCAACAGAAACAGAAAAATGCTCATGAGATGATATGCAGCTGCATTACCTGTGGCACAGAGGGCAATGAATGTCTGTGTGTGTTTGCGGACCATCGCCAGCTTGTCTTTGGGAAGGGGAAGCCTGCGAATGATGTGCTCTATAAAATCATTGGGGATGACTGAGGCCATGTTCCACTTCAACTTCCCCAGCACGACCAGCTCCCAGTCCTAAAACACAGAGGAGAGTGTCAGTCATTTCACATTCAGTCTGTTGGCAGAGTCTTCTCAGTCAGAGGGTTAAATGGCGTGCTGCCATGCCTCCATTGACCGTGAAAAAGATCACAGCCTGTCCCTATTCCCAGAGGAAATAGCTCTGTAAGAAGAGTAACATTTTTTCACTTTATCTCTCCTCGCTGTATCTTATTATCTGCGTGCCTTTCTCATTCCTCACATCCTTTGTGTTCATAACGCCGGCATGTGACAAGCTTTGCCCTGCCAATGAGACAGCTAGCCCCTTCCTTCCTGTCACAAGCCTCAAACAGCTACAGTGAATGTGCACTGCACAGGCAGCAGCAGCACAGAGCTGACTCTTCATACAGTCAGATTTTGCATCAGCAGGAAAGGTGTACATATCTCGTGATTTAATTTCCTGTTTGTTAAATCATCTAAATAATTTGCCCACTTGCTAATTTAATTTTAATGTTTTCCTGTTTGGCTTTCGGTATTTGAGTGAGTAATAGCAAGGACGAGGATGCAACTTAAGTATCAATTGAAAAAGTCAGGACATCAAGAAGTCAGTCTTTAAAAAAGTGCAACTGCACAAATGAAAACTAAAAATGTCATGTGCAAATGCATACAACCCTCTGACTTGTCAAAACCACAGAGGCTGCAGAAGTTTAAAGAACACTGCACCCACATAATGATCATTTGTATATCAATTACTCACTCCAAGCTATGTTGAATTCATGAGGAACACCCTGTTTTTCTCATACGTCTCCACGGTGAACGAAGAATCCAAAACCGGAGAAAATTCTTCATGAATTGAAGTAAAAAGTGGCCGTGTTTAACAACAGCAAAACATCTCACTACAAACTCTCACACAACTCATGCAGTATAATCCAAGTCTCATTTATCCAGTCATACGCTCAGTACTTCCCAAACACATGCACCTTCACTAAAACCTTATGATTAAAAAATTCTTCCGCATTCAATTAGCACACCTGGGCATGCATGTGCATTTGAACTCTACTTGTGCACTCCATTAGTCAGAGTTCAAACGTACACTCTTGTCCAGGCGTGCTACTCGTTATATGGAATATAGCACAAACAATGGACGCTGCAGCAGCTCCTGTGTTCAGTGAGGTAAAATTACTGCTTCAATTTATTAGAAATTGTCTGTTTTTGGACTCTTCGCATTCTTCACGACTTCAACTTTACATGGGGTGAGTTATTGATATGCAAATGTCATCGTTTCACAGGTGAAATATTCCTTTGAGTACAAAAGCTGGACACAGAATGAGCAGTCATTGTCAGTATCAAAATCATTACAACACCCACTCACACAATGCATTTTTAAACATTTGCTCATGTCCTGTTACACATTTTAGAAGCAGGGTGGCAGTTTCTGATGTGACCCCACCTACTTTCAGGATACATAGAGAAGGGAAATAAGTCTGATGAGGCTGAAACTCCAGCAAAACTTGTAGTACACATAACAACTTTACTGCAAGACCAATGTGTTTCAGCTTGTGGCCTTCATCAGGGTCATCATGAAACATTAATGATTTAAGCTAATGGGTTTCATGTTGATCCTGATGAAGGCCACAAGCTGAAACGCAGTGGTCTTGCTGGTGCTGCTGGAGTTTTGACCCATAACACATTTAAACATTAAAAGTCTTGATTTTATTTCCCTGTTTTTCATCAAACCTACTCATTAGCCAAAATAAAAGTCCCACTGCAGGTCTGTAAAGGCTTTCTGACATTTCTCCTCGTGGTCCCCCGTGAAGACCATGACGTCAGCCATGTGCAGAGGACTGTTGAGTCATTTCATTATGTTTTCAGAATAACTGTCCCTCTGGAAGATGACAGCACTGTTACATTACTGAGGAAAGTTTCTTGCTTGTACTTTCTTTAATTTGACAACTATATGTAGCAGCAAGTACGGGAAAGACAAGGCTGATTAAAAAAGTGCATTTAAAAAACGTGACATCTGAGCAGTAAAAGCAGCTAAACTGGTTGACTGTACTATCGAGACATTTTTATACACTGACAAAATAAATGCTGATGACTTTAACTCCTCACTCACTTCACGGAGCAGTCTCGCCTAAAAAGCAAACGTAGTAAACCCCAAAACCCCAAACGCCAACAGGGACAGTCCCCCCCCCGTCACTAAACGCTCATCAGTCATCTCAAATGTCAGCCATCATTCACATTTACGTGGGTTTCCTGTACATAACCTGCCTCACACATGCTTGCGTTCAACCTATTTTAGCCCTTGTGGAGATTTTCGACTGCAAGATGAGCGGGGCGGAGGTTCGCTGTCGGTGCGCTCACTTCCTGGACAGCTGCCCTCGACACAACCACCCCTCCGCCCCCTGAAAACATCTCTCTTCCAGCTGAGGCAGCAGCAGCTGAGTCTTCATTACAAGGAAGAGTTGCAGCGTCTTTGACTGGCTCCTGCTGCCTTCTCTGTGCATCCTGTCAGGATATCCAGGAATCTGGGGTCTTACGACAATATGGAGCATCAAATGGGACGAATGTCATTTCCCTCAACAGCTGCAGGCAACACAGGAGGATGTATAGAGAGCGTGTGGAGCTGTTGGTTGAACTAAGAGGCAAACTGTGACATGTTCTAGAACTGGAACAATTAGCTGGTTTATGGATTAGACTATTCTGATGTTCAGTTCATTGTTAGTGTAAATTTTAAGCATAAATATGATTTTATTACTGCTTCAACTGGAGAATTTGCTTCTTTTCTTTATGGCTGCAACTGATTCCTCCCTTGATTTATCTATAAAATGTCACCTATTATAAGTTTTTTATTTGTAAATTCTTGTCTCTAAACAGTCCTAACCTCAAAGATGCAGAGCTTACAGTCAGCTAAGACAAGAAGAGCTACAGATTCTTTAATTGAAAAGCCGGAAACTTGACCACTTTGCTTGAAAAATGACTGAATTTTTCAGCCGATCTACTAATCATCTCAGCTCTGCTTCCCCTTCTCTTAGCACTGCGATGGTAAACTAAAGATCTCATGGACAAAGTCTGATCAACTGTACACGTCTATAGCGACTGAGCGAACTTAATCTGCTGAGGAGGACTGTGCGAGACTGTAGAAAGCTCCAGAACAAGCTTGTTTGCAGACCTTGAGTGCATTTTTTTTTTTTTTTTTGTCAACTTAACATCTGTAGTTTTTGGAATGTTCGTCAGACAGAACAGTTTTGAAGACATCAACTTGGGCTTTTGGGGATGGTGATGGCTACTTTTTTTTTTAAATTTTATGGCATTTTATAGAACAAATAATTAATTAAGAAAACATTTGATTATTAAAAAAATAACGGGTAGTTGCAGCTTTAATACGCTGAGTTGTGGTGGACACACTGCTCTTAAAAGTTTGTTCCATAAGCTTAATTTTCGCAAAGTTTTCTTGTTGATCCAATTAAGAGATATACTACTTGTTTCATACTAAAATGGCTGAAATAATGCCTCTCTAAATGTATACACACTGGTATGTCCTACGGTCTTATAATGTTTTCTGTTTTGTTTGCTTGCCCTATACTGTTTTATTTTGTTATATGTGTATCATATTGTCACGTACATTATATACACGTAGGGACAACAGATGGAAATTAGCATTGTGTTGTGTGCACTGCCCCTGTTTGAAATAAACCAATAAAATGAAATGAAAACTCATGTAGATGTGTGCATATTGGCTGCTTTAGTAAGTATAAACCCTCCTATCTGTATCTAAAACACAAAGCGAGTCCCTATCTAAAGCCTATGCTGCATAACTGGCACTAGATGGCATCACACGCCTCTCCAGTCCACATGGATCCAAAGAAAGGATGTGGCTGTATTGTGCACAGCTCCACTTATAAAGGAAAATGGGATACTTCCTGTGAAACCAATATAGCCATTAGCATTATAAAATCATCCCAAAAATATGATACGGCATTTTTATGCTCTCATGAATGAATGAATTGGGGCTTTTGAAAAGTCCAGTGCTTACCAGCAGTTCCCGTGGTGTGATGGAGTTGTCTGTGTACATGCAAAGTTTTTCTGCAGAGAGCGGCCTGAAGTCCTTTAACTTGGAGGCCACGAATATGCACACAGCTCCCAGGAGCTGCAAATAACTCTTTCTTGTGGGCATCACTGCTAAAAATCTGTCCAAATAATTAATGGCTAATGGGAAGACGTCTTCATTACTCTTCTCCTCTTCGCATACCTGAAATGAGACAGAAATGGGACAGAGAAAATTAGATTATAGGTAAAAATGTGAGAAATATAAAAGAAAAGTGGAGGATTTGTAAGTTTTAAAAGCAGAGCAGGAGTTGCAGATGGGGGTGGGCTATGCTGAGAAATGTGATTGCCCCATGTTGGAGTTAATTTGGGTTAAATCACTAATTTTCATGTCACTTCAGTCAGTCAGAGGCTGTGAAGTCTGTGAAGTCAGGGCAAGGCAGAAACAAATTAGTTCAATAGGAAGTCGTTCAGCAAAACTACGCCATTCAACTCCTCTTCCTTGTTGGGGCTTGCCCACTTTAAAAAATATTTAAAAATTAAAATATATCACCTATGAGCTTTAAAAAACGTGCACAATGTCCACAAGTTATGTTGAAACACTTCCCGACAGTTAAAAATCGGATTATTTTGCAAACATGACGTGTTTTTATCTCCAAAAATGAAAGTGGGTTTGCATGCACGTTGCCCGAGCGAAGCCAGCGAGCTTAGGCCATTTTAAAAAATTAATAATAATTATTAAAAAGGGGAACTGTGGGTTTTTCGATTATGTAAATTAACATTGACTTCCCCTCTGTCGCCTGAGCTAGCTGGTTAGCAAAAAGCACCAACTTTGTAGCTGTTAACCAATGTAAATATCTAGCTAGGCTATTTCTTTGAAGCTGAAACTCTTCGTGGTGGAATTTCCGACTCTCCCACGCCTTTTGGTGAGTCACTCTCATTCAATTGTCAAATGGGTTAACATCCATGACAACTCTCTGCGAGCTAAAACTCTCACTTTATGGGCTTTAATTAGCTTAAAAGCTGAACGTCGACATGCAAAAGAAGGAGAATTAGCTAAAGCAGTTAGGTTAGCTCACACAATGTCCACAAACCTCGTGCATCCAACCTGCAACCATTCGTCTCATATAAGGCTGAATATCCTTCTGGACCCGCTGGAAATAAGAGCACTGAGGTAAAAACCTGTCCTCAATGGTTAATAAACTTTGCAACACTCTGTCATCATAGAGGATGTTTGGGTCAGGCTGGGCTCTCACGGCTGTGTCCGACTCCAGGCAATAAAGCTCCATGACTCGGCCCCCCCTTCTCCTCCCCTCCACTTTTTTGTGTGGCTAAATAATAAAAAAATAAAAAATAAATATTGTCACAATGTTGTCTTCAGCGGGCCGGAGGAGGAGGAGAAGTGCCCAGGGTGAAGCATGAGGCTGAGACTGCTGGTTGTGCTCCAGTCCTGCTGCCTCTCTGCTGCTTCTTCTTCTGCGCTGCCTGCTCCGAGTCAAACCGGACACAACGACGGGGACAACATCCGGTGATGGCTTTCAAAATAAAAGTCCCCGTGGCACAAGCCGTTCTCTTCTGACTGCTGCTCTTCTAGGAACTGTGGGCCTGGCTTCCGGTCCTGCTCTACTTTCTCAGCTAATACTTTGAAAGAGAGGCAGACACGCCGACCATGACGTAGGCCTCATCAAAACTGGTTTTCAATACAACATACTTTTATGGTGCCTTCAGATGCCTCTGCATGAAATATAGCATAATAACTACAATGGACATACTAATTAAATCCTAAAAAACCCCAGCCAAAGGCCTACACTTTATAACCATGTCTGCATGCACATAATGTGGCCTACATAAACACAAGTGCATGTATATCCATCAGAAATTTGAAAAAGCAGCAATAATTTCTGTTTTTACAAATTCTGGCTGTGATAAATTGATTTTTGAAGAAAATTTAAATACTTCTTTAAAAATCAGTAGGAAAATTATCACAAAATACAACCATTTAAATTTGTATGCCCCTCCCCTAAGCCAAGATAATATTAATAATAATATTGATAATAATAATAAACAGCTCCCCAGCGCTTAAAACATTAGTTGACATGCTTCCTCCTTTTTGTACCACCCCCTCCACCGTCATGAATAACAAACAGTTCCTAATTAACTCCTACATGCTGTATACGGTCTATAAACATGTCTGCATGCACATAATGTGGCCAACATAACGTAAACTGCATGTATATCCATCAGAAGTTTGAAATTTCAATGATAATTTCTGTTTTTACAAATCCTGGCCACGATAAATGATGTAGTTTTGGTCATTTTTAAAGAAAACATGCCTTCCAGGTCTGAACAGCATGTTTTCTCTAAATACCGGTGGTAATAAATAAATAAATAAATAAAACAGAACAAAATACAGCCATTTAAATTTGTATGCCCCTCTCCCAAGCCGGAAAAAAACCCCATTAGTTGACATGCTTCCTCCTTTTTGCAGCATCCCCTTGCCCCTCCCAAATAAAAACAGTCCCTAATTAAATCCTTTAAAAACTCTTACATGCTGTATATATAGTCTATAGACATGTACTGTATGCATGCACATAATGTGGCCTACATAATGATAAAGTGCATGTACATCCGTCAGAAATTTGAAAATGCAATAATAACTTCAGTTTTTACTTAGTGTGTTAAATGGTGTAATTTTGGTGATTTTTAAAGAAAACATGTTTCATCGGCAGTGAAATAAATACAAAATACAACCATTAAAATATGTATGCCCCTCCCCCAAGCAAAAAACCCACCACCCCACTGCTAAAAACATTAGTTGACATGCCTCCCTCTTTTTGCTCCACACCTGCCCCCCTCATAAATAACAAACAGTCTCTAATTAAATCCTTTTTTAAAAAAAAAAAAAAAAACCTACATGCTGCATATACAGTCTATAGACATGTATGCATGCACATAATGTGGCTGACATAAACATAATCTGCATGTATATCCATTCAGTGGTTATTCCTCTCGTTTACAACTTACAGAGCTAAACTTGTATTTGGATGTTTTATTTTTATTGTTGGTCATTAGTGCTTTTTAATGTAGGCCTGTACTGTATGTATATTATAAGTCATATATACACCACTTTTTTCACATACACATTTTACTACAGCATGTTCTTGTTAAATTCTGTGTATTCATGCAACCACTGATTTATATCACTTACTTCGTATTGTATAACTGATTTATATAACTCATGGACTGTTCTTGATTTATCAGAGGAGGAGGTGGCTGGGATGTGAATGAGTGTTTAGTGGAAAATGCATGACCCTTCCTCCACCATTAATTAGTTAGTAGATTTTTAAAAAAAAAAAAAACTTTCCCCTTGATGTTTGAAAGTTAAAAGTTGAAGACAAAATCCTGGAGTTGTAAAACAAGGCTCGGTTTTTCCATCTTATTATGCGTGCTGGTTGGTTCGTGCAAACAGTTTCTTTTTGGACATATTTTAAATGTCATGACGAATAAAGTCGTTCTGATGAAAAATCACTATTGTATGCTCAGATTTAGTTTTGTTTTATTCCGATGGAAGTTTTCAACAATAATTCAACAATAACATCAGTTTTTACAGTTTCTGCCGTTGGTAAATGATGTAATTTTGGAGGTTTTTAAAGAAAATATAATTATTTCTTTAAACATCTGCTGTAAAATAAATACAACCATTTAAATTTGTAAGTCCCTCCACTAAGCCTAAATAAAAAACATAAATCCCTCCCGTGTGCCTGACAGTCCCTCACTTCATATTTTAAAACCATGGATTTATACTACATATTACATATTTCATCCCATTTTAATTTGCTCTACTTTACATCCCTACATCCTTATATTTAGTTTCTCTTATTGTTTCTAATTGTGTGATATTAGTATTACTATTATTATCATCATTATTATACATACCTAAATTACACTGTTGGAGGGATTCTGTGACCCAAGTTTGTTCATTTGACAATAAATAACCTTGAACCTAATAGTGTGATTTATTCTTTACCCTTAAGTTCCAGCTTTGTTTCCCTGTCTCTAGCCATTATGTCAATGTATGTGTAAGTGTATAAAAGCAATGCAAAAACCTGGAATCAAATTACTTGTGTGTGTACAAGGGTTGCACTGGTATAACGTCAAGCCATATACTGTGGTATCAAAATTGATAGTTATCATATTGTTTAGGCCTATATTTGGTTATTTACTGTTGTGAAAAAACTGCAACCGGACTGTCAGACATTTATACACATGGGCTGCTTCCATTTTAAAAAATGGTTTCAGGTTTCTATCATAATAAAGAACCCTTCTGTTTTCATTTCTTTACGAGTCACTGTAACTGATAATAATAATAATAATAATAATAATAATGAGTGTATAATATCGTATACCATGATACTGTGAAATCATGTTTTTTTTCTGATAAATATATGTACTGTAATAAGCTCACATAATTTATTATGAGAGCTTTGTGTTTGTTGTTTGTTAGAGAAATCAAAGGACAAAGCTAGTTCATAAAGAATGAGTACGATGATCATAGGAATCAGCAGCAGCATTATCATCATAATAGAAATGTAAAAGATTAAATTTACATTACAACAAATATATTTTAACAGTTAATCAATTGTATTTATTTATTCATCGAAGTATCTGTTTGTAGCATTTCTCCTTTTTTAAGTTACAGAAAAATAAACACATAAAACATAAATATCTCTTAATAAAAAGGTTTTTGCTGGTGAAATTAAAAAAAACAGAGACATGAGGGAATCTCACCAAGAAAGGAAAAATAAAACACTGACAACAAAAATTTTGTTTGTCAGGGACCATGGACAATAATCTCACATTGTACCAGACTGAGCTACTAGCTCATTTCTGTCGCAGTACCTGTTCAGGTAAAGTTGAACTAGACACTAATACAAGTAATGCAGTTAACAGAAATACAACTTCAAAATACAATAAGTCAATCACAAAACCAAATCAAAGTTAGATTCAAACAATGATGAACAAAAAGCAGAATTATGAAAAGTGTGATGAAAGTGTTATGAAAGTGATTGGAAGAAGAGTGAGCTAATGCGGCTGGACAACAACATAACTTAAGGGGGCAAAAAGTCAGAGCAGGGAGGGAAGGGTGGTGGAAGGGTCCAACAATCTCCGACTTTCGCCTAGGTGGCCGGTGTTCACTTCCTGTGTGAATGTAAACCTAACCATGTGCACTTGTTGCTATGTGCAAGCATTGGCTAAATGTTACCATATGTATTTGTACTTGAAGGGAAAAAAAGTAAATTTGCAGTGCTGTACCAATGTAGTACATTTATTTTGAAAGAGACTGTATGCAAACTGTACATTTCCTGGGAAAACGGAAGTGTATTTTGAAAAGTCACAATGCATGTAACAGGCAGAAGTTTACACGGTGTCCCAGAACGTCAACGACAGACGTACCCAGGGTACCTTGCATGTCATATGTTGACATGGAAAGTGCATGACCAAGCAGCAATATGTGACGAGATCGGAGTAAGAATATGTTGGCGAAAAGACTATAAGATGGTGAACATCATACCTGCTTTAAATGTGCATGTTAGCATGCTGATGTTAGCATTTAGCTTAAAGGGAAATTTCAGTTTATTTCAACCTGTCTCCTATCGTCCTAAATTTGTTTGTGACTAGTGACATAAAAATAATAGTTAGCATGTTAGCTGTTAGCCTAGATACAGCCGGGGCGCATAGTAGCGTCAGACCTGTTAAAACGTAAGTGAACAGGCAACCTTCAAGTGCAAAGTTAGTCCACTAGACAAGCTTTTTTTTTCACAAAGACCGCCTCATATCGTTAGGATAAATGTCAGAGAACATATAGAAAACGCCATGTAAACATGTTGTCTTATCTTACCGGTGTGGTGCCATGTTTGTTGTTTACCATTTAGCTCTGCTTTCCAAAGCGCGGCCGAAATATATCTCACGAGCTGGATACTACTCCAGGTGGAGGTGTCTCGTCCTCGGTCACATCCAGACCTTGAAAATAAGGCTGCAACCGGTCCTATTCCTTGCAACAGAGGCATTCCTCTTCTGTGGGCACTGGGGCACAGCATTCACAGGTAACGTTACACCACCAATCTCCAGAGCTACGCAGCAGCCATTCCTCCTCTCTCGTCCTCTACCTGTTGCGCCTCTCTCTCTCTCTCTCTCTCCTCCTCCATTCTTCAATTTCACAAAGCTTCCTCCTCCACAAAGTCGAAGTCTGGCAAAAAGTCAGCCATTATTCTATAAATCTTTAATAAAATAAATGAATGAACTTTTCAGGCTACTGTCCGGTTCTGCCTTCCAGCTGTTGCTGCTTGTTCTCGCGAGATTTCAGGCATGGTATGAGATCGCTGCTTGTTCTCGCGATATTTCGACTGCGCTTTGGAAAGCTGAGCTAAATGGTAAACAAACATGGCACCACACCGGTAAGGTAAGACAACATGTTTACATGTCGTTTTCTATATGTTCTCTGACATTTATCCTAACGATATGAGGCGGTCTTTGTGGAGAAAAAGCTTGTTTAGTAGACTAACTTTGCACTTGAAGGTCTGACGCTACTACGCTCCTAACGGCTAACATGCTAACTATTATTTTTATGTCACTAGTCACTTGAAACAAATTTAGGACGATAGGAGACGTTGAAATAAACCGAAATTTCCCTTTAAAACACAGCTGTGCCATGGTACACAGCTGCAGCTTATGTGTAGATTTTCCTTATTGTGAGTGTGACCACTGGTTCACTGTCTAATAACTTGTGATAGCCCTCACTTAAAGTCAGTTCACAGCCTCTCTGAAACCACTGGTGCTTTTAATCAGGTCACAGTCCTGCCACATGAGCGAGGATCCGTGGGACACAGTGTGATGTTGCACACATCCTTATGGCGATGGGTGTGGACGGCATGTTGATCCATTTCCAAGGAAAAGTTTCCATAAAGGAAATCGTTTGGCATGGTGGCATGCCAAAGGATGAAAGTATGAGGATGGACATGTAAATCTGCAGAGAGCGCTTGTGGTGTCTCCAGGATGTCTTAAAGTTGTTATTTTGTCCTAAAACAGGATCTAATCTGGAAAAGGTAGGATTATAATAGAAGAGGAAGTCATGAGATTGTTAACTCCCCATCATGTTTTATCTGTGAAGGCCATTTCACTTCCTTGTGTTTTCTCTGTGCAGCTGAGCTGTAAGCACTAAATTCCTTATCACGGGCATCGAAATACGTACAAATACACTTTTTACACATCTACATTTTCTGCTTCCGATCATGTGTAGGCATATTTACAGCCCAGTCGAGCTGAATGACAGGAGCTGAACTGAACCACTTCTCTGCTGGAACGACTTCACAACCCCCCCCCCCCCCCTTCACAGTCGCCACCAAAGAGCTGAATGAGATATGGAGTTTCATTGAGAGAAAAAAAAAGAGCACTGTGGAGCTATTATGAGAGCAGACTGTGAAGTGAGAGTGGGAACTGTCTCCGAGGGAATGTCAAGGTTAGCAAGATTAGTTCTACTTCAAAGGAGGGGGTGTATGTTTGAGAGGATTCGTCTTAAAATTGAGATTTCATGTCGCAGGGTTATCCCTTTGTCTGTCCATGGAGCGGCGGACAAATCCCCGTGTTTTAGTCCAAAGGGGGTCTCTGCGAATGAGGCCAAAGAAGCCTTCCATACCAGACAGTCAAAGCCTGACACTTGAGGGAAACAGAGGTGTTAGACAGATAAAGCAGCCTTACCCTGTTGCTGCTGTTTGTACATGTGTCCTATGATAACACATGTCAGCCGCTATCACACACTCCGGGCTGCACAGAGGTAACAGAGAGCGCCCAAAGCCCTGGGAAAACGTGGAGGAGCGTGAAATCACCTTGATCCAAAGATTCCTGCTGCATACCAGTCCACTGAACCCACCAGAGCACAGGGGCCCGGAGATGGGCAGGCTGCCACAGATCAAGAGAAAGAGACAAAGACAGAGAAAGAGAAAGAGAAAGAGAAAGAGAGGTGGAGGGTGATAGTCAAATTCTTTAATCCCAGAGATTGGTTTGAAGCTTAACATCATCTTATGTGTTTCCTGCACAAGTCGCTCCATGAGGGAGGCCTTTCTCGGATATAAACACAGGATTTACTTTTACATGCCACTTTCGAGGCCAAGCTTGATTACAGGTTGCCCATGTGCTCTGAGTCAAGCTGGCTGTTTGGGTTTACTGACAGTAGAGAAGAGGATGCTATGGCTGGAATGCTGTGGTGTGAACAGTGGTGAACACTCCTCCCAGTGCTGAGTGATAGCTCAGCCAGCAGAGTAGATAAAGTGGCTTCTGTCTGTCACATGGTTGCATACTATATGCTTTCACATCAACTGATTACACCCCACTGGAAGTGGACTAAACACCCGTTCCCAAACATGAAAAGTGGGCGACATAAATGTTCATGCATGTTCTGGCTCTTTCACATTCTATTCTGGTCAGGCTATCAGCAGCGTGGAGCGGGCCTCTATCGCCAATGTCACACATCAAAGCCGTCCTGTCACTGAGGGGAAGAGAGGGGAAAAGTGGGAAAAGAAGGTGCTTTCCAGGAGGAGTTTAGGAAATCGGGTTCAGGATCTGAAAAAGAACTGTTTGGAGCAGTACTTAACATCTCATAATTATGTTTTTTCAATGTGTAAATCCCACGTCTTTAACGCTTAAACAAAACCCACCATCAATCTTCAAGATGTGATTCGAAGCCCTGTGGTGTAACAAGCTAATTTGAGCTCAACTACAGATGTGTTGCTAAAAACACCCAGGTTTGGTGGCACAAATGCAAATAGAAACGATGAGATGTGTCACTAAAAAACACCCAGGTTTGGGAGCACAAACACCACAGGGAATGCAATGTTATGTTGCTAAAAGAACCCATGTTTGGTGCCACAAATGCAAATAGAGACGATGTGATGCGGCACTGAAAAACATCCAGGTTTGGTGCACACAGCGCCACTGAAACGATGCAATGTGTTGCTGAAAAGCACCCAGGCTTGGTAGCACAAACACCACAGAGAATGCCATGATGTGTCAGTAAAAAAAACTCAGGTTTGGTGGCACCGAAGCTACTGGAAACGCCACAATGTGTTGCTTAAAAACATACAGGTTTGGTGGCACAAACACCACAGGAAATGCCACAATGTGTCACTGAAAAACACCCAGGTTTGGTGGCACAGACAGTGCTAAAAAAGGCCACAATATTTTGCTTGAAAACACCCAGGTTTGGTGGCACAAACGCCACTGAATACATTGCGACGTGTCACTGAAAAATACCCAGATTTGGTGGCACAGACGCCACTGGAAAAGGCCACAATATTTTACTTAAAAACATCCAGGCATGGTGACAAAAAAAAAAAGCTGGAAACGCCATGATGTTTGGCCAAAAACAACCAAGTTTGGTGGCACTAATGCCACTGAAAATGCCATGATGTGTTGCTTGAAAACACCCAGGTTTGGTGGCACAGACACCTCTGGAAACACTGTGACATGTGGCTGAAAACACCCAGGTTTGATGGCACAAATGCCACTGAGTACACCACGAAGTGTCACTGAAAAACACCCAGGTCTGGTTGTACAGACACTGCTGGAAAAGGCTACAATGTTTTGCTAAAAAACACCCCGGTCTGATGGTACACATGCCGCTATGTCGTTAAAAACCACCAACGATTGGTGTCACGCATCAAAGCCTACTGAGAGGCTGAGCTGAAAAGTGGGAAAAGAAGGTGCTTCCCAGGAGAAGTTGAGCAGAACGTGCGCAGGATCTGAGAAATAACTGTTTGCAGTGCCGCTCCCAACAGTTGCTGTGGTTTTCTCCTTCCACCATCTCATAATTATATTTTTTTGGATGTGTAGATCCCACTTCCTTAATGCTTGAGTAACCCCCACCATCAATCTTTAAGATGTGATTGGAGGCCCTGTGGTACAACCAGCTAATTTGCACCCAACTACGCAGCAAGATTGGAAAACAAATGGAGCGTCATCAAATCAGCACAGGAAAAAGAGGGTGTTTTCCACACTGTGTCTTAGGAATGTTTTGGCTAAACTGAAATGCCAACATTTGAGGAGACAATGACGGGACAGATAGCAACATCCGGGCCTGGTCTTTAGTCGTCTGGGTCGTGAACACAAGAGGGTTTCTTTTCTACAGTTTGGGCCTCAGTCACTGCTGAATCTCCCCCCTTCTCCATTAACTCTGTATACAAGTCTGACGTCCGGCAGCTTGCATCCCTCACTCCTACCAGAGCCTCTGAGAACATTGCCCTATTCTCCTGCATGCACTCAGGAGTAATCGCAGACAGAGGAGGGGAGAGGAAGAGGATACACTTTAAACAAAAGGGGATCTATAAGGTGCGAGAACAAGACATTCAGGCATGTAATGCATAATGCTCCACACTGCTGTTCCAAAAATCCTTTCACAGGAGAATTGAGAAATATACTTACTCACTTAGTGTGGAAGACT
Organism: Epinephelus fuscoguttatus; assembly: GCF_011397635.1. Lineage (NCBI taxonomy): Eukaryota > Metazoa > Chordata > Actinopteri > Perciformes > Serranidae > Epinephelus > Epinephelus fuscoguttatus. Next base: position 11,445,100 of record NC_064773.1, on the reverse strand, counting down.
TAGTTGAGAAGACTGACACCACTCTCATCTTTTCCCATTAAATATGAAAGTAGAACGAGCAGCTGGTTAGCTTAGCTTAGCACAAAACCAAAAAATCAGGGGAAAAAGCCAACCTGGCTCTGTCCAGTGCGAAAATCCATTTATCAGCATCACCAAAGCTCATTAATTAACACGTCATAACTCTTGTTTTTTTTTCTATAGAAAATCCAACTGAAAAAGACTAACTTTTGTGACCTGGCAACTGCTCCATTGTGTATTGTTGTTTTTACTCTTTGGTTTTAGTATAGACTAAAGTCAAGAAATTTTCTGTAAACTACAGATATGCAACACTTGAACGTTATTATGTGACAATATTCAACAATGCTGTGATTAACGTGTGGTTTAGTTTACAACAACAAAAAACACTTGGTTATAGTTAGGAAAAGATCATGTTTTGGCTTAAAATACCCGCACAATCATTGCTGGAAATCCTGTGGTGTGATGTTAAAGATAATCCCCAGATTTGGTGGTACAAATGCCGCTCGAAATACTGCGATGTGTCATTAAAAAACACCCAGGTATTGTGGCACAAACGCTGCTGAAACAATGCAGTGTGTTGCTAAAAAATACCCAGCTTAGGTGGCACAAACGCAGCAGGAAACAGCATAATGTATCGCTAAAAAATACTCAGGCTTGGTGGCAAATATGCAGTAGGAAACAGCATGATGTGTCACTAAAAAACACCCAGGTATTGTGGCACAAACGCAGCAGGAAACAGCATAATATATCGCTAAAAAATACTCAGGCTTGGTGGCATATATGCAGTGGGAAACAGCATGATGTGTCACTAAAAAACACACCGGTATTGTGGCACAAACGCAGCAGGAAACGGTATAAGGTATCGCTAAAAAAATACTCAGGCTTGGTGGCATATATGCAGTGGGAAACAACATGATGTGTCACTAAAAAACACCCAGGTATTGTGGCACAAACGCCGCTGAAACGATGCATTGTGTTGCTAAAAAATACCCAGGTTTGGTGGCACAAACACAGCAGGACACAGCATAATGTATCGCTAAAAAATACTCAGGCTTGGTGGCACATATGCAGTGGGAAACAGCATGATGTGTCACTAAAAAACACCCAGGTATTGTGGCACAAACACTGCTCAAACGATGCAGTGTGTTGCTAAAAAAATACCCAGCTTAGGTGGCACAAACGCAGCAGGAAACAGCATAATGTATTGCTAAGAAATACTCAGGCTTGGTGGCAAATATGCAGTAGGAAACAGCATGATGTGTCACTAAAAAACACCCAGGTATTGTGGCACAAACGCCGCTGAAACAATGCATTGTGTTGCTAAAAAATACCCAGGTTTGGTGGCACAAACACAGCAGGAAACAGCATAATGTATCGCTAAAAAATACTCAGGCTTGGTGGCACATATGCAGTGGGAAACAGCATGATGTGTCACTAAAAAACACCCAGGTATTGTGGCACAAACACTGCTCAAACGATGCAGTGTGTTGCTAAAAAAATACCCAGCTTAGGTGGCACAAACGCAGCAGGAAACAGCATAATGTATTGCTAAGAAATACTCAGGCTTGGTGGCAAATATGCAGTAGGAAACAGCATGATGTGTCACTAAAAAACACCCAGGTATTGTGGCACAAACGCTGCTGAAACGATGCAGTGTGTCACTAAAAAACACCCAGGTATTGTGGCACAAACACAGCAGGAAACAGCATAATGTATCGCTAAAAAATACTCAGGCTTGGTGGCATATATGCAGTGGGAAACAGCATGATGTGTCAGTGAAAAACAACCAGGTATTGTGGCACAAACGCTGCTGAAACGATGCAGTGTGTCACAAAAAAAAAAACGCCTCGGTTTGATGGCACAAATGCCACTGAAACGATGCAGAGCCTTGCTAAAACGTACCCAGGTTTGGTGGCACAATCACCACAGGAAACTGCACAGTGTGTAGCTGAAAAACACTCCAACTCAGTGGCACAAACGTCATTAGAAACGCTGCAATGTGTTACTTAATACACCCAGGTTTGGTGGCACAATTGCCATTGGAAATGCTGTAATGTGTCACAAATGAACAACAGGTTTTGTTGTTAGTTGGTCTTAAACACTGACCTGCAGCTTGCCTGGGTGTCATGCCATCCACCGTCCCCCCCACCTTCTAATGACAAAGTCAGCAGATATACATGCAGTCAGCATAATGTCTCTTTAGAAACACTTACATGACACGTATGAAATGTAGAAATGCAATGGTTTGCAGAAACGTACAATGCCAACATATTCCTCTGGTGGCTGGGCTGTGTATACAGATCTATTCTACCCAAAGCCCTTGAAGAACGCTCATTTTTCTACACGTGGGGGGGTTGGTAGGGACACTTGGCACAAAGGGGAAGCCTGGATTAAGTCATAAGCAGCCAGCGACATAGGTTGGATGTTAATTGGGTGAGATCACATCCTCTCCATTTCACAGTGCACAAACCTCATGTCTAGAAGAAATCACTTAGATATCAGGATAAGATGTGTCTGTCTTATCCCTGCCTTCATGCCAGACTGTAAAAAACAACAAGCATGCTTGTAAAGTTATGTCCATGTTCATGGTATGAGAGTGCGGCATGCTTCTGCAAAAGAGAGTGATGTTCTTCATGTGAGCGTACAGTTAGATTTCTGACTGTTATATAACACTGCTGTGGGGGCCCCCTTGTTCTGCTCTGTTCCAGCAGTCGACTCTGAAGTTCCCCCAGCTTTCCTGCTCATTGGCCTCACATCACCCAGATGTCTCAGGGCGGTGCAGAAGACGGGGGGTGGGGGGCTGGGCTGAGGCCGAGGCCGGGGCCAAGAGGCATCGCCTGCTCGTCACAAGTGAACAAGTGTGTGTGGTCAGAGATTAGGGAAGGAAGGACACAAACAAAAATTCCGGTGGAGGAGCTCCTGTGGCAGCTGCGGTTTTCTAAGTGCGAAGGATGCTGGACAACTGGAGCGAGCTGATTGGCCGGGTCGAGGACGAGTGGGTGGGTCCTGGCAGTGTCCTGCTTCCTCTGTGTGATCTTAAATGAGAAGAGTGACAATTCATCAGGGACAGGATGTCCAATAGGAAGACAGATCCCAGGGGTAGATAGAGGGCCTTGCAGCTGGCCACTCAATGACCTTGGATCAAACAAAAGTTAGTCTTTCTCTTTATGTCCTTCTCTCAAACACTCTCTGTGCCCATAGAAAAACGAGGCATTAATCAGCAGCAGAGAACGGAGAAGTTTCCAGTAAGTCATTTTGTGTGAGTTTATTTTAAGCCAATGGGCCTCACTGTTCCACAAATAACGTTGCTTTCTTCGTCCATTCACTTCCCTTCGACTCTGCAACATTTCCACTGCTGCACACTTACATTTCCCTCCTGAGAGAGAGGAGGAAATGGGGGGCCTCGCAATGTGAACGAAAGCTCTTTGAAAGTGGCTCTAGTGAGGCGATATGCTCCTTATAAACGTCGAGCGGGGAGGAATTCAGGGGCGGACTGCTGGGGCCTGGACTGTCTGGGAGCTGCCTGGTGTTTTCCTGTGTGTGATGCATGCTAACCCTGGGCCCCCTCGACTTCGGCAGTGGCATAAAGAGGCCTCTGTAAGGCTGAGTCAGCTCCAGCCTTAATTTACTTCATTGGTCTCATTGCTTGATTAAATTCAACAGGGGGACTCAGAAAGCCCCTGTTTACCCCAAAATGCCTCATGCATTCAAACAAATGGCTGGAAATGAACCTGTTATCAGTATGAGAGCTGGAGCCTGTCACAACAATGCTCCTCATGTAGTCCAGATAGAGAAACAGTCCAGACCAAACACATCAGTGAACACTGATAAGTATTGTCAGTTTAATAGATCTAAGTGAGAGTGGGAAATATTGTTTCTGTGAGGTAATGACTTTGTCTTAAAATTGAAACCATTCTAGCATTCTTGGCCGACTATGACATTGCAAAACAGACTGCATTTATCCAATTAAGCACAGAAGACAAAGGAGGAGTGTGTGAAACGCACAAAGCATTTAGCATATAGCATGACACGATCCTGAAATGACCATTTCATTTCAACCACAAAGCAATTGTTTGGTCCATTTCTGGTTGGCGGTGAGCTTACCACCACATTTAGCGACGCAAACAAACAAACACTTCGTGTGATGGCGAAATCCAACATTTCCCTTGCTTATTGCGTAATTTGGCATACCAGAGAGCGCTGGAATAAAAGAGAAGGTAAACAGGGGGCATACCAGGCCTATCTGCAGGAAATGCCATGATATGAGTTAGCATAGCGATGGCGTGGTCAGGGGCTGGATGACGATATCATTCTCCTCCGTCCCCTGACATCCAGCCTGGCTTTGATCCTGTTGTGGGTGGGGGGTCCAGTGGAGGTCCTGTGGAGCCAACTCAGCTGGTGGCGCCCAGACCATTAGCTTGAATCTGTATCCACCAGGGCGTTCCTGTCTCTGGTCATGCCAAGGGATTTCACATACCGGGCAATATTGCAGAAATCATCTCATCTCTCACTCAAGTGCAGGAATATACGAAACAACTCCGTAATTGCCTCGTCCTCTGATTAAAGATTAAATTCATTCCAAGCCTCTGTTAAAGGAATAGTTCGACATTTGGGGGAAAATGCTCATTTACTTTCTTGCTGAGAGCGAGGTGAGAAGATTGATACCACTCTCATGTTTGTCCGTTAAATATGAAGCTACAGCCCAGGCGCCAAAAGAAAATGTTGGTATTGTACATTTCTGCAAACCATACAGATACATCTGTACGTCTCATATTTATCAATGTTTATACAGTAACGAATTTCTGATTACATGCGCAAGAGCTGACTGAGGTGGAGGGGATGGTGGATGGTGTGACACCTAGACGAGACAGCTGCCAAGCCGCAGACTGCTGTTCAACACCAACATCAAAACTGGTTGTTCTTCAGTGAGACATCAGCAGCGTTTTCCAGCGGTGCCACCAAAACCAAGTATTTTAAGCCAAAACTGTAACAGGTGACCCAAAAGCAGCACCAGGGACAGGCAGAGCAGTTTATACTGAGCTTTAATGCACCACTTTAGCAAGTACAGAGAGAGCCACACAGGGAAGCAATCCACAGTGCAGAAGACCAGAGGTAACTGGACTGATAAGCTCACTTTGGAGAGCTAGGTGACGGTCTCTCTGGACAGTCCCAGAAAACAGGTGAACAGGAACCAGGAAGTGGAACTCTTGGTCGAGGACAGAAAGCAGAGTGGTTTACTGGGGAGCAGACGAATCAGGAGAATCAGGGACATGCAGGGTGGTAGCGAGGAAGCTGTCCAGAGGTTATCGTCAACCATAGGTGTGAACCTTGACGACATCAGTGGGTGTGTTATATTCTACATACTGGAAAGAAATGACACATCCTTGCATGTTTCTTGGATAAAAGCAAAAATCCATAATAACAGAGCAAAAGCTTCCAGGTAATCAGTGCGATCAACCATCTTGCTGTTACTGTTTACTTCAGTTGTGCATTGTGCAATGCCCTCCATTTATGGCGCATCCTTGATTACCATGGTTCTGATTGATACCAGCTTAAGACCTGGTGTATCCAATGCCTTCCTCCTTGCCGCAGAAGGGAGCAAAAGCTTTGAATCAGGTGGTTAGGATCTTTAATGATTCTCCTGGCCTTATTTTTGCAGTGCCTGGTAGAAACACCCTCCTATACTATGCTCAGTTAAACACTACACTCTTTGCATGGCCTTGTGGTCCTGTTCAGTCCTGTCCTTTTAAATGGCAAATTGCTGTTTTTACACTTTGGTCTTTGCGTGGATCAAACTAATTAGACATAACATGGTAATTATTGAGCTTTAAAGATGTTGGTAAGGAGATTTTGTTGCCTTTAGACAGAGCCAGACGAGCTGCTCCCCCCTGTTTCCAGTCTTTATGCTAAGCTAAGCTAACCAGTGGCTGGCTCCAGCATCATATTTACTTTAGAGTGGTATCAATCTTCTTATTTAGCTCCTGGAAAGAGAGGGGAGTGAGTGTTTTCCGCAAAATGTCAAACTATTTATTTAATAAATGTAATTTTTCTCCTGTAATTTGTCCTCCTAAAACCCTTTAGTCAGCATTTTCCCATGTCTTTTACACTTTACTGTGGGTGCAGCCCTTTTTTTAGCTCAGAGAACTCAAAATCCAGTTGAACAGGCTGAGCTTTAGGTTAGACGCAGACAGAGAGCAAAAAGCACTTCCACCCTAGACAAAAACAGTTGAAATCAAAACCTGGAGATTAGTCTTAATCAAATAACAAGCTTGCAGAACCAGATACCAGGGCTTTGTTACCAAGCTAAGGGCCCCTGAGCTATGAGAGGTGGATCAGACTGATCATGATACAACATGCTACATGCACACAAAATCATTTCACACTCCTGGAAACATGACATTTGATCCGACTAAACATTCCCACAAGGACTGCCTTGTTTATTGGTCCTTTAATAATAGTCACCGCCCAGGAGAAATCTTTTTCCGCTTTGCCTAGAGTCATCGAAGTGAGACTCATCAATTCTTCCCACCGAAAGGCTGAGAGGGACGGGACTTATTGTAGTATTTGTTCAAATGTCAGCCGGCCCACGCTGGGAAAGAAGGAGGTTCACAGTGCTACTGCGGCCTGAAGCAGCAATGGTCCAGTTGATCCTTGGCCACTGCTTCCCAGGACCGAGGCCTCGTCCCTGGGGAGCTGCGCTGAAGTTCCAGCTATGTCACTCTGCATCCTCAGCACTGTCCATAATGGAAACCCATCCCATTGTAATGACCTACATACTGTATGCACATGAGAATGCATGTAAGACATCAAATCACACAGCTGATGGAGAGGTCAAACAGAGGGGCATCCACCACCTGCAAACTATTTTAGCCATGTTAGCAGTATGGATGGATGGCCATGAAATCTGGTACAGTCATCCATAGTCCCCAGAGGAGGAATCCTATGTGGCCTGCCAACTGTTGGATGCATTGTCATGAGATTGGCCACATATATTTATGGTCCCAACAGGATAAATTGTAGTGACTTTGGTGATCCTCTGACTTCTTCTTCTTGAAGCACCACCAAGAGGTCAAAGTTTTCACATATTCAGTGAAACATCTTAAAATCCACATGATGGATTGGCTTCGGCTGGTTTGTCTGGAATTGTCCAATTATCTATAAATCACTAAAATGTTCTGGTTTTCACCAAAATTAAAATAATAGTAATAAAAATATACTTGTTTTCAGCGCTAAACATTTCTCATGTTTTGTCCCACTCATTGTTACCCAACCAAATATGCTTATAAAAACATAAACAATGCACCACACGTCTGAATTCAATACTGATGTATCTGTATGTGTCAGATCAATGTGTCATCAAGGCTGCTGCTGGCCTATGACACCTGTGGCTCTTTCTGACAGAACCTGTTGGTACACCAGTGGTTTTTAAACTTTTTGTGCCCAAGGCACACCAAAGAACAAGCCAAAATCTCAAGGCACACCTGTATTTATATCTATGCACAACAGGTTCTATAATGTGCGTTATCACTCTTGTCACGGTAGGTCGTCTTCACTGGTGCTTTGTTGTAATTTGCTCTGTACAATAAAGCCATTTATTGTTCCACTCAAGGCTTTCTCCATTTAAATATTACCATCCCTCACACTGGCTGCTTCTTGTCACGATACCAGACTTATCAGTCAGTTCAGAGGTGTGGGCTATTCCAATGTCCCAGGCAAAATGTAGGCCTATGTAGTTTGTAATTCAGCAGGCCTTAAAGGAAATAACCACTTTAGAATGAAAATACAGACAGTACTTACTCACCCTCATGCCGACAAGAAGTCCAGTGTAGTTTTTTAATCCACAAAACGTCCAAAATCATTTTGAAAATGTAATAAAACTCCGCTAATGCATTTCAAAAACGTCAGAAGGGCTCGTGCGTCGTAATCCAAGTGCCCTGAAGCCCTGAAACTTGCGAGACTCAAGAATGAGAACGTCTCTGAGCGTTCTCGAGTCTCCCGTGAGTTGCCATGTAAACACAACACGCCTGTAGGCTAACTGACCACGGTGAGACATTATGCTTTAAAAGTGGAGTAAATAAAGTCAATTTTGCATGCCGCGGCTTCAGGGCACTTGGATTACAACGGACGAGCCGTTCTTCTGTTTTTGAAATGCATTAGAAGAGTTTCATTACATTTTCAAAATGATTGTGGATGTAGGTTCCATGCACTCCAAGTGTATGGAAAAATCTGGCTAGCTGTTATCCTTATCCTCCAATACCCTGAATGAGTTTTGTGGATTAAAAAAATACACTGGACTTCTTGTCGGCATGAGGGTGAGTAAGTACTGTCTGTATTTTCATTCTAAAGTGGTCATTTCCTTTAACATCAGCTAACGTTACCTTGGAGATACAACAAAATGCCATTCGCCAGGCTCGCAGAGAAAGAGGTCAACCAAGGGAACTCTACTGTTGTTACTTTGCAACAGAAGTACATTAAGCTTTTGAGTTATAACTGCATATATTGTAGATTCTAACATGCAGTATTATATTAAATTAAATTACATTTGTCATTGTTAATTGCATAGTTATGTCTGATTGTTGTTATTGGTTATCTCTATGATCATGTCAGCTGTCAGTTAGCTGCCAGTGAGCTGTCATCTGTCTGCAGCTCAGTCAATGTGTCGCATCTTCTGCTGTGCAGAGGATTGTGGGTCAGAATAGCAAGCGTGCTGTCTTGCAAACTGCAAAATGTGACCAGATGCAGTAGGATATCCTGGTACTTTTGGCATACTGCCTTTGACATACTATTTATTGGGACATACTAAATGTTGTTCTGGCATACTAAATAGTACGGTGGTTTGGTTATTGGAACGCACTGTTTGTTTGATATTGTGCACAACTCTCCTTTTCAGTGCCACCATAAAACTTTCAATTATTCCATTCTCATGGAAATCGAGGGGGAGCTGACTGCTTCCCTGACAACCTAGGATGTCTTTGTTTCCGAAACTTATGTAATCATTGATAACAGGAAGTAGGGAGACATATGTTATGGTTAGAGCCACGGCCAGAGCTCAAGCCCTTGGTCAGGATTCCCACTGTCACTGAGGAAATGAAAGCACAGGGAGGCTCTCTTTATGGTTAGCCCATGAAGACATAAATACTCACTGGGAAGAAGACTTTCAATCAGACTGCAGAAAAACTGATGACTGGGCAAAGAAAGAATTGCACAAGATGAAATATTCTTCATAGAATGATCTGCGAGAGCTGCACAAAGCTGGTGAGACACACAATGCAGCGCTGGATTCATTCTCTTGACCTGGTAAAAAAAGCAAACATTCTTGAGGAATGTGTGAAATGTGCAGCGTGGGAGGAGAAGTTTGACACATGTGGCTGGTTGCGAGACATGAAAAGTTGCCAGGGCTTTCAAGGTGCGGCTCCTCTCTCCACCCTTTGCAGTCCCGGCTGTCAGATTGATATGTGTTCTCAGATGTGAAGGGGACTGTAGCCTATATGTTTGCATTCTGCAGGGTTCCCTGAGTTCAGTCTGTGGCTAATACAAATACAGTGATCACAATATATGAGATCACGCCCGGCTGCAACATCAACGACACTGCACAACAAAGCCAAACTGCACTAACACATTACATCAACATGTAGCTGAGACCAGAATCTTTTTGACATCTTACCTTGTCATATAAAAATCATTATACCATGGAAATGTTGGTGTTGTACATTTCTGCAAACCATCAGTCTGTTACATTTGCACATTTGACACCTTAACATGTCACCGTTTCTCAAGTGACGTAGATCTTATACCATGTATAAAAGCTAACTTTGTCATTGGGAGCTGAAGAGGATAGTAGATGACATGACACCTTGGGAAGTTGCCTGCCAAGCTGCCAAGCTGCAGACCACTGTTAGAGACCAACAAACAAAACCAGTGGTGTTTTAGTGAGTCATTGCTGTGTTTCCGGCAGCATTTTAGCCACCAAATGTGGATATTCTCTAGCGACCTATCGCCCTTCTCTCAGTGGGGATAGTGCCACCAAAAGCTGATGTTTTTTACTGAGACATCTCTGCGTTTCCTGCCGGGATTTTTTTACTTACACCTAACCACACAGTAACCACAACGAAAAGTTTTAACGTATCCACTACAATAGTGGTTCCCAACTGGTGGGCCGCAGTCCAAAAGTGGGTCGCGGGTCCATTCTGAATGGACCGCAAGTGACTTGCAAACATGTCAAGTTTGAAAAAGTTTGTAAATAACAGCTGTTATTTGGAAGTGCTGTTTCCTGCTGTAGAGTGAATGACTAACAGGCAGCTACTTGACAGATGGTGCTTCTCAAACCCAAGGAAGGATCCTTGAATGACTCAATATCAAGGAGGCTACGTCATCGCGTCCCACCCACAGACTGTTGCAATGTCAGGGATTCTTTGAATTCTACCGAGGACACCCACAATTCTATGTGCACGATTAGCTGGAATTAAAGGCGGGGCCTCTTATATTACCCACACCTGGGGGAAACCTCTCTGGCGTGTTCCAATGTGTGTTCACTGAATGCTAGTAGCGAGTCTTGCCTAGCCTCTGTAGGACCAAATTTGGAAGGACTTGTCCTACCAAGGAAGCATCCTTGACTTTGAGAAGCACTGTGAGACAGCAAACTAGCTCAACGACATGGTCAAACTCAAGTATGATGCTGAATATATTTAACTGTGTGGACTTAAACTAATGACAAAGGAGAAATCTGGGCCCCATGGCTGGACCAGTTGGGAACCACTGACCTACATAATATACAAATGAACGCATCCATGGTTAGCCAAAACATACAATGCCAACATTTTTTCTGGTGATTGCGTTGGGGAAAATATAAGAATAACAGCATATAAAAATAGCCAAAAAAAAAGCCACAGTGATTGCACCAGCTAGTTGTAGCACTAGTAGCTAGCTAACTTACTGACATTTTTCTTTTTCTGTTTTCTGTAATTGAAAAATGACATGATAATGTAATAATTTTGATCCTCTAACATCGTAGTAATTGAGTTTGTTACAACACATGAATAAAGTAGTGGCTAAATCTAATTATAAAGAAAGAAAGTAAGATAGTCCCACTAAAAGGTACCTAGCTTAGCTTGACATTAACCAAGTCAACATATCCTCATAGAACAGCTCGTAACGCACGAATTAGTGCTAAAAAAATTAACGCCCCTATCAGTTAGAATAAATTTAGGAAAACAATCATGATTGGGCGTTGTCATGTTACGTACTTAATGGAAAGTTATGTACTTAACGTAACATAAATGACGACATACCTTAAAATAAACAAAAGCTGACTTAGTTTCACATGGGACACAAACGCCAGTCTCCTAGGGGGAAAGTCCTATGTTTGTGTGTTTGACCCATCCACAAACCCCAGCATGCTGCCTTTGGCAGACTTTGGCTCTTTATACTACTTCCTTCTTAACCCCTGTCACATGATCGCAGCCCTCACAGTTACGAGTTTATATAAGAATTACCAACCTGGTCTCACTCCTAAGTCATTGAAATCTGGCATTTGGGCAGTGACTTGCGGTGTCAGACACTGCCGAAAAAAGCTGTCCTTTAACATTGGCTTGATAAGCGGCGTTGTCGGGGGAAATGCGGTGGGGAGAGAACGAAAGTTAAGGCAGCGAAAGTCCAAGTAGGACGGGTGAGAGTGGTGGTGGATGTTGCCTAAACCCAACCACGTGTGTTAATTGTTGGAGGGAAAAAAATCAATTCTCGTCGTCGTTCTGTCGTAGTGCATTTATTTTAAAAGAGACTGTATGTCAATGGTAAATTTTCTGTGAAAATGGAAATGTATTTTGAATGAAGACAATGCATGTAACAGGCACAACTTGACATGACGTCCCGGAACGTCGACAACTAACACACCCAGGTCACGTCGTATCTGGACGTGGAAGGTCCATGACTGAACGTCGATATGTGACGAAGTCAGGCTGAGAGTGTGTTGGAAGAACTGGCTCATGATGCATTACTTTTTGTAGGTATATCAGTGTATGAGAACAGCCTGATTAAGTAGCAGCCTCTGCGGCCTCTGACTTTTGTGACATTCATGTGATTTGATCTGGTTAAACTACCTTTAAATCAAATATCTAGATGTATTTATTAGAAACAATAAGACACAAGAACATATTTTCATTTTTAGATACTGTGTTTTTCCTGTGCTCTTTATTATTAGGTGTAGTATCTAAAGATTTTATAGGTATTACGTAAAGTCTGTGACAATAATTAATGCCTGAAAGGCAAAGAATTACAACTTAAATGCATGCTTCACAGCTTGGCTAATAGTCATCAAACTTCAAACCCTTTTGTTCACTTTACAGTTTCTGTAGTTAACACCTGTCATTAAGCGGACATTTCTGAGAGGAGTACGCAACTTGAAGATCAGAAGTCAACCGGCCAGGTTCAAATTTAACATTGCCGTGGGAGAAAAAATGAGGCAGGAATTTTTAAGGCAGACAGACAGAAAACGAAGTGAACCAACAGGCTGGTGAGGAGCTACAGTAGCAGCTGAGGACTGCAGACTATTGCGGTTCAACAGAGAGGAACAACAAAGGTATCAAAGGCCAACAGCAGCTGGGTCTGCTTCCTCCAGAGAGCTGCGTTTGATGGATGAGGAACATGATATAGACTTTTCCACTGTGCAGCCACACAACAGCCTACATGACATTCGATATTTCATTGCACATGTCCGGTCCGGACTAATCGTCTTGACATGACACACAGAAGCGTTCAAATCTCCAGAAAAATGCAGAGCACACGTGTCACTCTCGTCCCAGTTGTGAAATGTGCTTCTTTCTCATCTTACAGATAAGAAACTCAAATATATGACATCCAATTGGTTGAGAGAGTATGCACAAGAGGGAGAAAGTGATAACACATTCCCTTATGCTATAATCATTTCCTCCCTCCGGCGCAGTTTCTGCCTCGACAGCGAGCTCACCAGCTGAGAGGATGTACTGGGAAATGTGCACCAGCAGCAGCAAAAAATGAAAGATATGGCAACTTTTTCCACATAAGTTCACATTTAAAGTCAAGTGTTGATCAGCTCATTCAAACTGAGCTGTCTGTCCTCAGGTGACTCGTGATGGGAAGTGAAAAGGCTCAGTCATTATTATCATTGTGAACAGTTTCACACCAATAAAACCAGAGGTATTGTGTGAATGTTTCAACACACACTACTCTCAAGAGCTAAAAGGCGAATCTACAACACATTTAGGGACTTTAAAGATGAAGATTTAACACGTTCTGGGCTAATAGTTCAATTATCTCTTGTTATATGCCAAATACATGTTAAAAAATAAATAACATTTTGAGGGTTCTTATATAGAAATCCTTCTCTTTTCTCTTCCTGTTGGTCATGCTAGCTAATTAATGATTTTCTCCTGTCACATCAAAGCTGCATGAATCAATATTTTATATCAACAACGTGTCAAGTGACTATGTGCATACTTGCCAACACTTGTGATTTTCCCAGGAGACTCCCATTTTTCATTGCCTTTGTCAATTTCAGCCTAGTTGCCACAAAAAAATGTTGGCATGTTTCATATCGTTACTAAAGTGATATCATATGTGAGCTGACTTTTTCATCAGGAGGTGGAGGGGATGGTGGATGGCGGGTCAGACTGCAGACCACTGTCTGAGACCAACAAACAACAAAACCGATTGTTTTTTAGAAAGACATTTTTGCATTTCCAGCAGCTTTTTAGCCACCAAATGTGGATGTATTTTTAGGGACTCATCACTGTTTTACCACAAAGGATAGTGCCACAAAAATGGTTGTTTTACACCAAGACATAGCTGTGTTTCTAGGTGGGATCGTGCCCCCAAAACGGGGTATTTTGGGGGGTCTTTGCTGCTGCTCTCCCTGCCTTAGGCTTTCCATGTAGGCGCATGGAAGGGCAGGGAGGTTTGCTCTCACTGCCTCAGACTTTCCTCATTTGCATGTGGACGGACGGAGAGGTGTGCTCTCTCTGCCTTAGGCTTTCCGCGTAGGCGTGTAGAGGAGGCTTTCTGCGTAGGCCTGAGGCAAGGCAGAGAGGCCCCAGAACACAGCCATACCACCAAATATCACACTTCAGATGGAAATAAAGTGTTCGACTAAAGTGTTCCTGACTGAAATGATCTTTTCCAAACCATTACAGAGTGTTTTTGTGCCTAAACCTAACCACACATTAACTACATTGTTGTTGGAACTTCACCTTACTGGCTATATAATGACGTGCAAATATAATGTATCCGTGTCTTGCAGAAACATACAATAACATTTTTTTCTGGCAGCTGTGTTGCCTGGTTTCCTCCCAGGTCACATTTCTCTCGTATTTCCCCTGATTTATGACAAATTTTAATACCTTTTTTTTTTTTTTTTTTTTTTTTTTTTATCCTTTCCGTTATCACAACCTGTGTCTGGTACAACATGTATAAACCTAATGTTTCTATTGTCTATGTCTATTGTTTCCACCCAGACAACAACACAACTACACTGAATGTCATTTCCTGGCACAAGAAGAGTACTATGAGAAAGAAATACTCAAGGAAACGTACTCGAAAGACAAATTCCTGTTTAAAGGAGAGGTGTATGTATTTTGTAAAAATAAACTGCTGGGATGATTTTGCATCGACCACTGGCTTCGCACTGTGAGATGAAATAAATTAATGGATAAATAAAAACTGGTGAATATTAGTTTATGGAAAAGATTCCCATAAGTTTCTTTTTTCTTTCCTGAGAATTAAAAGTGTTTGACATAAAAATGATGCTTTCATTTTTAAAAAGTGACCATAACGCAGGAAGCAAAGTCTCTGAATCTCAAGGACCCCCTCATCCCCTGCTTTGGTTTCCAAATCATCCCTGTTTTTGAGATCTCAGATTGGCACGTGCGGTGTAATGTGAAGAGGTTTGCTCATACTGACGAGCCCACATGAAATATAACACAGTTTTCTTTCAGCTCTACAGAGTGCCTCAGCATCTTTCAGCTCAATGTTTTAGTTTTACGGTCTGAAACAATTTCAGTTCAGCCTCAACCTGGTTTCCAGCTAGTAGGCAGCTTTTCTGTTTTGTGTGGAAAAGCTCTGATAACCCAGCTGTGCACCACCACTGACAGCAGACAGAAAAAGTAAGTGACTAGCCGGTGAACATAGTGGAACATTTAGGAGCTAAAGAGCCAGATATTTTTCTCAAGAGCTGGTGGAGACCAGACGGCAGCCAGCCTGGTCTCACTCCCAGGGTGTTAAAAACAGCCACTTGGGCAGTGGCCCTTGGCATCAGATACAGACGCACAATGCACCCTTAAGCATCCATATGAGACGTACTGGGCTTTCAACCACCTCCAATGTAAACCAGAGCAACAGATGTAGTATGAAGAGAGCGAAAGTCCGCTGAGGGCAAGTGGATGGGTCAAACAAGCACAGGACTTTGACCCAGGTGACAGTGTTCATGTGCCATGTGAAACTTAAAGTCAGTGTAGAATTATTTTGTCATGTTACTGGTTAGTCATGATTAACATTAATAACAATCTTTTCCTAACCCTACCCTACTCCTTACAGCCGACCCACTTTGTCAAGATACAATGCAAAAGGCTGCCCTTGGCGTCATTGTAATGATATCGAGTGCTTCTGCCCAGGTGTCAACATATGACGAGAAGGGATCACATTGCCAAAGCTAAAAGCAGAAACTGGCCAGAAACACGACTCAAAATGAATGCCAGACGTCTAGATGTTTAAATATCATATAACCCCACAAAAAAGACCTAATATCCACTAAAATCTGGCGTTTTCTGTCTTTATGGTAAAGGTTATAATCGGCATTTACTTGTAGGACAAATGACTCTGCAGTAGTCACAGGTATTTAGTATCTCCAGCTCCGATTGGCAGTGATGGAAATACACGTTCTCATCCCAACACGTCAAATACCATCGTGTTGTCAGTGGACCTGAAAGTCAGAATATGACATGCCATTGTTGGACCACTAGAATCTAGTTACAAGCTAATAATGAGCAAAGCTAAAATGAATGTTAATAAGTCAGCGTGTTACAAACTATGGTTCGGAGCCGGTACACTGTCACTGAGAGAGGTAACAAGGAGTTGGGAATGAGAACGGGCTGGGTGGACATGCTAATTTTAGTGCCTTTCCTGGTGCAATGCAATGACTTGCCACCACGAAATACAGCCTGTCTCTGTCCAAGCAGCACTCGAACATCGTTCAAAATTTACTCTGCACCCAGTCTGAGCAAAATAAGTAAAAGATATAAAAAGAAGTAACATTTTCTCTGGCCTCAATGCTACTTTCTACTGTTCACTAACATGTTTTCTGGCCTCTCCGCCACATTGAACGTGACACATTGGAAAAAAACGTAGGCATGCTGTCTACTGCAGAGCCTTGTACACAGCTCTGGTCCACTGGAAATGTGGAAGACGTCCATCGCCATCGTCCAAGTTTTCCCGTGTTTAAAAACCTTCATGTACGTGCTAATTTTAGTGAAAAAAAAAAAACTATCAGCTTTCTGCGCTGCCCCAAGTGGCCAAAAAAACAAATGATGCTGCCTTAAGATAAGACGCTCTGCCTGATGTTTCACTGTGACTTCACACACAACTTGATTTTCTCAGTCTGCTTTAAGAAGGAGCTTAAAAGAGCCTCACAGTAAAGTTAGATTGACTTGTGACTCTTATTGCATGCATCAGCAGTCTGTATCTCAACCTTCAGGCCACAAGATACTAAAACTCTGCAGGAAATCCATTAAACATGCAACAAATATTGTAGCGATTTCGTCATGGCAACAACACCTACACTGCTGTGCGACTGCAGTGCACAGCTTCACAGCTCAGTGCAGTACCTGACAGAGCACTAAGAGTGAAAGCATTCAAAGATTTCACTGAGAACAGTCTTTTTGCTCAGTCAGTCGTTTTTTTTGCCCACAGATGCTGAGTTGCATCTCAGCGGTGACAGGAACTCCGATGTTCTCACCACCTACAAGCCCAATGTGACCTTCTGTTCACAACTGACACTCATTTATCTGTCACTGATGTGGGGAAACAACAATGGGCAACAGACAGGCGGACGGGCACGTGCCAACACGCCGAGCACTGCACCCTCTTTTGACACAACAGGAACGCGTGTTTTCCCACACATGCTTTAAACACCAAACGTGTTCTCACAACCGTTCTTTTATATGATAACAGAGAGGTTTATGTAATCCTCCACCTATGTAATCAGAAGATCAGCACACCTCTGTTTTCTGTGCAAGCACCACATTGCAGAAAACATGGTGGCATGACTGAGCAGCCTCTATAAAAGATAAAGACTGTGTTTTATTAGAATAGAGGTATCCAACATCTCTGCCCGGCCCATGTGCGGTGTGTGAGACTGGCCACAGGGTAGAACCAGGTCTCATTCACAGATCCACTGCAACCAATTAGGCTTTACTCACGTTGCCACATCAAATAGCTGCTTAAAAAACTAATGGGGTTGCATGTTATTGTCCTGCTGATGGGATTTTTGTCTACAAGACACACATCTGAACCTGCAGAGGTTTAATCTTATTTCCAGATGTTTCATCCTCTGGCCATTTTTCACATGTGCTAGGAATTTCAGAATAATGCCTTGTGGAGCTTTACATCATCTATCATCAGTAATGCATCCGCATCGCGAGGCATGTGAATATCCTCAGAACTGAGAAATCGCACACTGATTTCAATATTACAAACAATCACTGGCTCCTCTGCAGCCCAGAGGTGCAGCGGCTCGGTCTCACTGTAATGGAACTTTGTGTGGGCTGAGAGCTCATTGACGTTGGCTCTCGCAAAACTTCCACACGAGAATGCTTTTGCAATGTCATATCTTGGAGAACAGACGCAGTTACCCAGACGACTACAGCAGTGGATTGTACGGCAGATCAAACAAGGCTGGCCTGGGGCGCATTATATCAGATTTCATTTTGAGTTGAGGCCCTTCATTAATTTCTGACATTTACAGTTGGATCGGTGCACCCCTCTCCGAGGCCTCTTGGCTCTCAGTCTGCACTGAGGCCCCACCAGCCACTCTGGAAAAACCCGGTGCATCTGACTTGCATTGCCTGGCTCCACTTGTGTGTTCTGTTTGGCCCGTGCCGCTGGAGGAGGAGAGCAGGCCAATTACCAGCTGCCGCTCCGAGACCAATATGATGTCATCCTCCCGCTCCGCCATAACAGGCTGCAGATGAGAGGGGCTGGGCCTCTCAGCAGCCTTATTCACTTAACGAAAAGCAGGGAAAAGCATAAAAAAATTAAAACAGTATTGCATATCCCTCAACATTAACATTTTTCTCCATCTAAACTCACTTATTATCCATTAAAATAGTCTCTAATGCATCACAGCCTGTTGTACTGGAGATAGCAGAGATAATAGCTCACTGTTTCTCTCATGAGCACCTTGTTTGAATAACACTGATAACAGCCCATGAGAAAACAGTGGTAATGCGTTTTAAGGTCTGTGCATTATGTGAAGCGGAAGTGAGGTTTCAGAGGCAGAGCCCTCCATGTGTTATCAACACGCCCCGCCCCGCGAGAGAAATCACCTGTGTGATACAGTCTGCTGTGCCCTTTCGTTTGCAGCGACACTCCCTCATTCTTTGCAAAGCCGCAGACTGTGTCCTCACATATCAAAGCAGAGAGTTTAATGACAACGCCGGCGGAAAAGGCACTTAGATACACTAAGATACAGGCCCATGCCCTCATTCACACTCAAAACACACGCTTGCAAAACTCTGGAGACTACTTAAGTGTTATCCCAGAAGGCCTTGCATTTCCGAGGAAGTCTTGAAAGCCACATCAGAGAATCTGAAGGGGCCTGTGGGCTGCAACAGATCTCCTCTCATTTCCCCACATACTCCATCTCCAACGCCCCACAACCACACACCAGGCCCACGTATGGACTCTGGAGATGATATATAGCCTGAGCTGAGAGCAGGCCGCAGCTCAGAGTATAAACAAATGGCAGCTTTAACTGTTTAGGTGTGCTCGGCCGTGATTTTATCTCCATGAGAAAAAGAGTCCAAAAATACGTTTGAGGAAAAAGGTTTATCAACAACTGTCCACATTCATTCATGTGTAAAGATAGACAGTGTTTACAGGTAAAGAAAGCTGCAAGTTATGTGTGAAATGCGGAAATTGCAGGATCATTTAGTGATGCTATCCATACTGACAGTGGCGGGAAGGCTTCCTGCTCGTTGTAGTGATCTGTGGTTATGTAGTTAGTGAAATGCAAACCACTGAGGTTAGCATTGTTTTTGCTGAGTATACATTCAGAAATACTGTAGGCCGGCTTTGTTCTTTATATGATGATGAAAAGAAAGAAGATTTCATTTCCAATTCAATTTTAGTTGATTCAAAACACACATTAAACACACATTAAACATGGCTTAACAGAGACAATTTCAAACACAAGTACGCAAATCAGCTTCACTATAACTCGCAGCATTCACAGACAAAGCACTTGTCTTTATCTGGACACATTTTCCCCACAAATACAACATGCTAATGTTATTAGCACAAGTCTATGGCATTTTACATTGTATAAATTAGCCTAGTGTCTAGCAATCTTTTCCTCTTCTCATATGAAGCCAGGGACAACAGCAACATTTAACAAAGGTAATGTTACAAAATTCGGCTCCATTACAGCTCACAAGGTTCACCAACAAAACAACTGTCTTATACTTAACACGTTTTCCAAACACATACAACATGCTAACGTTATTAGCACAAGCCTATGGCATTTTACATTGTATAAATTAGCCTAGCAGCTAGCTGACCTTTCCTCTACTCATATGAAGCCAGGGACAACAGCAACATTTAACAAAAGTAACGTTACAAAATTCGGCTCCATTACAGCTCACAAGGTTCACCAACAAAACAACTGTCTTACACTAAACACGTTTTCCAAACACATACAACATGCTAACATTATTAGCACAAGGCTATGGCATTTTACATTGTATAAATTAGCCTAGTGACTAGTGGAGATTTCCTCTGCTCATATGAAGCCAGGATAAATCACACACAAGACTTAAAATGCTATTTTTGTGGAGGCTTTATTGTCGTCACAGTTTATTGTTTCTTATCTGTGAAATCAAAATAAATTAAAGCTTTGTTTCAACTGAGGGAAATGGTTTCAGCTTACAGTAACAGACAGGAGGTCTGCGTGGCTACTTCAGGCTACGGTGTAGGGTATGGCTTAGGCTCTAAGTCGACGTAGAGCCATCAGTATGGCGTTGATGCGACGCAGAAGTATAAATCCAGCTTAAGATGGTAGATTGCACTGATTATCTGTGAGGTTTTCTTTCGTTATTACAAATATTTGTTTTTATCCAAAAGCAAGCATACACAACATGAAGGACTTGTGTGCAAGACTCCATCCTCTCTTTTACTTGTAGAATATGACACATCCCTTGATGTCATCACCATTTGCACTTCAGTTCAAGGAAAACCTCATTTTTGGTTCCAGCTGAGAACCAACTTGAGCTGACTTTCCGAGTCAGAAATCCTACTAAAGAGGGCAATCCAGTTGAAATTTCCGCATGTGAACAGTGCGATGGAACACACCATCAGACACAGTGGTGCTTTGCGCTGACATCAGCATGCTAACATGCTCACAATAACAATTTTGAAATGCTGAAATTAAGCAAGTTAAATGTTTACCATGTTCGCCGTTTTATTTTTAGATTGTTAGCATGCTAATTAGCACTAATAACACTGACTGATGGGAGCCTCGTTATTTGCAGGTGTTTAATCATAAACCAAATTACTGGAGAAACTAGATTTGACCTGATGATGACACAAGATGGAAAGTCAGGGGACTACCAAAATGAATAAGATTAATATTGAGGGGGACATAAATGTGTGTGCCAAATTTCATGGCAATCCATTTCATAATTGTTGAGACATTTCACTGAAAACCACAAATGTCAACCTTGTGTTAGCGGTGAAAGAAAAGTCAGAGGATCACCAAAGTTATTACGATTCATCCTCTGGGGATCATGAACATTTGTACAAAATTTCATGGAAATCCATCACATATTTGTTGAGATATTTCAGTCAGACCCAAAGTCATGGATGGGCCGACTAACACTGCCATGCCTGAAAACAATTACCTGCCGTCTTTGATCATTAAATCCCACCAAAATATGAAAGAGTCTGACTTGCAAAAATTTCAACTGTCATCTAACAGTACCTTCATTTCCCTCATTGCCTCTCCCCCCCATACCTGAAGATGCTTTATCAGGAATATCTGTTGGTATTTGTTGTGGGAGAGTGAAAAGGCTTTGACAGTAAACTCCTCTCTAAAGCTTCAAAAGCCGAGGTTCAGCACGACTCAGGGGAGGGTGGGTGAAGTGAGGTCAGGCGTTTCACCTCAGCATGAGGTGGTAAAGGAATGGACTTCATACTTTTACAAATGAAAAAGCTAGAAGTGTAATAGTTTATGATGAATAAAAGGTAAGGGCAGCCGCCATTTATTTTCAGTTGAGTGTGGTAGAAGGTTAAGGAATTGAATTGTTTGTGTCTGGCTGGGGACCTTTATGACAGTGGTTCCCAAGGCAGGAGTAACAAGACCTCTTAACCCCGTCTCACCCCCAACTCGTCAAATATTGAAGTTTGGTCAGTGGCCCTCGCTGTCGAATATCGACGTACCGAGGCACTCTTCAGCGGTGGTATGAGATGCATCTTATGACGCTCTGAGCACCGCCTTAGTATGGGCCCATACACATAAGGAAGTATCCCCCAAAAACAAACTTTTTTACCTAAGTTATACCTTTATTTATTTAAAAAAGAGATTGTATGCATTTAACGAGTGGAGACAGTATATTTCCTGTGAAAATGGAAGTCCCATTTTGAAGAGACACAATGCATGTAGAGTATAAATTACATGCTGTCCCTGAGCATCCAAATCTGATGCTGGAGGGTTATCTTGAGTGTCATACTTTGATGTGTTGGGCCACTGACCAAGCATCAGCATTTGACGAGTTGGGAGTTAAAATGTGTTTCTCAAAGGGTCCCCAAAAAATCAAGAGGGGTCCCCAGACGAAGATGATGATGATCCCAAAATGTCAAACTTTTGCTTTTTACAGTGTTTTCACACCTGCCCTGTTTGGTTCAGTTCAATCGAACTCAAGTTCGTTTCCCCCCTAAGTGTGGTTCGTTTGGGCAGGTGTGAACACAGCAATCACACTCAGGTGTGCACCAAAACAACCAGACCGAGACCTTCTTGAAGAGGTGGTCTTGGTCCAGTTACAAACGAACTCTGGTGTGGTTCGTTTGTGGTGAGAAGGTGCTCCAACCTGGATCTGAACCAACTGCAGTCACATGACACATTGTTTGGGTTAAACATGAGCATGTTACAGTCCTGGAGGATTATTAATGTGCACCTCCTCCTGTACTGCCTTAATATGCACATTCAGCACATCCAATACATCAAAACATTGTTTTCTAGTTGGAGCCGCGCCTCGTTTTCAAACTGTATGGTTTGACTAAAATGAACAATGACAGCAATATAGTCCACGATGAGCAGCGCTAAAATCAACCTGCGTAGTTGTCCCTCCATTGTGACATTAGAAAGTGTCACATTTATCTTGCAAGTGTACTCTTCTTCAGCGTTTTGTTTACTACCTGGATTTGTCCTGCATGGAAATTCTGACCAATCAAGAGCAGCTTTCCCACGCAAGGGATTTTATCTGGTCCGCTCGTAAATGCTGCCGTGAGAACACGAACCAACTCTATGCAATTATACAGTTTGTAACAAAATGAGTCCCTGATTTGGACCAAAGCAAGACAACTCTAGGTCTCAAAGGTCTGAAAGCACCCTAAGGGTCCACAAGCCGAAAAGGTTGGGAACCACTGCTTAATTACATGCCATCTCTCTCTACTGCCGCTGTCAAATAAAGGGAAATAATGCTGGATAAGATGCAGTGGAGAGTGTCAGGTTTGGGGGGATGAGGACAGAGCTTTCACCCAGACATCCAATCAAAGTCTTACCCATCATGTCTGCAGAATGGATGACTTGACTGTCTGTAAACATGATAAATGAGGATGTATTGCACTTATCTGGAGCCCTATCATCCTCTTTCATGAGAGCTGACTCCTCTCTGTAAGAAGACCTCTACCTTGTCAATGTGTCTTTGGGTTTGTGCCGTAGAGACTGTGTGAGCTATGCCCCGCTTTGCATTCCTCTGCCATCCAACCTCTGTCCAGGCTGGACTTTCCCACAGAACCCTAAACCCTGTGAATGAGAGTAGGCCTTTGTTTCAGGCATTTTTCATCCTGATCCCAGCAACTTCCCCATGGTGGAATGCAACAGGAATGCCAGAGCCAGCTACCTGGCATTAGAGAGTCTTTGTGCGGAAATAGGAGAGGCTGAAGGAGAGAGCAGGTCAAAGAGGTTTGACAATGGATAGCTCACTTCTCAAGGTGCCCAGCCCATATTACAGAGCGAGTGAACAGCAGAACTCGGGTCAAGTCTCCTAAACATGGCAAGGTGCACTGAGGAGAAGTGGAAAAAAAGGCATTATTTGCAAGCAGGCTGGTTTTGCTATGAGCTCTCCTCCTGTCAGGTTTTTCTCCTACTGTACAAATCATTAACTGGAGCACTGATGTAGCAACTGATTGGCATGCATGCACAAGCACAGCTGAAATGTGTGTCTGCAGCAGTTAACAGGTTGTTGTGAGCTTATCACTAGCTGAGAGCTGGAATGGTGAGGCAGCGGTTAGCCTCAAGGTGCAATTCCATTCATTCCTGTATAGTGAGAGACCAAAGAAGGAGGATTTTAATTTGAAGGATGCTATGTGAAGATGAGGATTTATTATGATACTATCTGATGAGCTTTTCTCACAACAGGTCACAACAAGAGTTAATTTGAGTGACATTCAAATGTGATTCTACAGCTGATGCATAGCATTGCATAACCAAAACAGGCTGTTCTCATGCACTGATTATATGTATACCTATGACAAGTAATGCACTAGCATTCGTATAACTCACGTATAATCATAAGCCAGTAGTTCTTACATAACCCATGTAATTGTTAAGGCTCCGATTATGTGATGAACATGCTGGCGGGAATAAATATGGAAGTGGTATAAAGAGTGAAAGTCTGCGAAAGGAGGGAGGTTGGGGAGGTAGATGGGTCAGACATGCACATGACTTTCTCTTGAGAGTCCAGTGTGCGTGTCTCAGGTGAAACCCAGTAAACCTTGAGATATTTTAAGGTACGTTGTCATGTTATGTTAAGTAAATAACTTTACAGCAAGTATGTAACATGGCAATGCTAAACCACAATTCTTTTTTCCTAAACCTAACCTACGTAACTTTACATGAAGTATGTAATGTTACAATGCCCAAACATGAATCTTTTCCTAAACCTAACCTATGTAACTTTACATGAAGTATGTAATGTTACAATGCCCAAACATGAATCTTTTCCTAAACCTAACCTAACATACGTAAATGTGATGACGCCAAAACTATGATTCTTTTCCTCAACCAAACCTCCATAACACAAGTACGTGACTTTAAAATGCCAAACCATACTTTTCCGAAACCCAACCATAACTTTACTTTCCTAAACCTAACCTACATAACTTTACTTTCCTAAACTAACCTACGTAACTTAAGTATGTTACATGAGAACTCCCAAACACGATTCTTTTCGTAAACCTAAACCACGTAACTTTACGTTACATATGTAACATAATGACACCCAACTTTGGTTCTTTTCCTAAACCTAAACTACGTAACTTAACTTTCCTAACCTGACCAACGTAAATTTACTTTGTACGTAATGTTACAACACCCAAACATGAATCTTTTTTTTAAACCTAATCCACGTAACTTAATTGTAGTAAACTTAATCTACATAACTTAGCCTATGGCTCTTTACTTTCCTAACATAACCTATGCAACTTCACGTTAAGTTCTTAATGTTACAATGCCCAACCATGAATCTTTTCCTAAACCTATCCATGTGACTTGCTTTTCCTAAACTTAGCCTACGTAACTTTACTTTCCTAACCAAACCTATGTAACTTTACATTAAGAATGTAACGTTACAATGCCCAACTATGATTCTTTTCCTAAACCTAACCTACATAACTTTACTTTCATAAACCTACCCTTCGTAACTTCGTATTTATTTTTTTTTACTTTATGTTAAGTATGCAATGTTTAAACACCCAACTGTGAATCTTGTCCTAAACCTAACTGACATAACTTTCATAATATTAACGCATGTAACTTTACGTAAGTATGTAATGTGACAATGGCCAACTATGACATTAACCAAAGTGACAACATATCACACATAAATAAAAGTAAAAAATAACAATAAACTAAAACGTCATTCTGGTACATGTTTAGTGGAGGGGCCACCAGTGTGGAGGTGCAGAAACATGGTGGTAGACATGTCAGAGCAGGAGCTTTGAGGCAGGATGCTCACAGACTCAGAGACAGACAGTTACCTGGGCCCCGTCAAGAAAGCCATTTCACCTGTAACCTGAGCAGCTCGGCTTCTGAGATGATGGCTGATCTTCTCTGAATCCTGAGTCTGATGATAAGGAGCCGAGATAAGGCACTAACTGAGGAGTAACGACAGAGCCAGGAAGACAAGGGTGGGGCATCGGGTCATATATCCCAACCACAATTACCAAGGGGGGCCTCCGCTCACCTCCTGTGAGAACCAACATCTGTTAACATGCTTTCAACTCCTCTAAGTTGGAAGTCCACTTCATAATAAATATAAATAACCTGAAAATTAGATTGAGCACCTATCATTAGCCACTAAATGGTACTGTCACTTGCCATTTTGAGCCGACCAAAATGAAAGTGAATCGTCTGGTCCAAAACCAAACCAGAACAAATTGGAACCGCACTTTTTCTTTTCTGTTCACTTATAGCAGTTTGACTATTTGACATCCCCTTTTCCTAGAAAACTCAGCAGATGTTCTATTTATTACGCTCAGACTGCCAAGAATCTCGGGGAGGACAGCTGAACACGTGAGGAGAGGCAAACTTTGTGTTGACCAGACTCCCCTTCTCCCACCAGAGAGGAAATTTTATGAACTCACTGGGGAAAGATAAGACTTCTTTCCTCAACATGACCGCTCATACTACAAATTCCACTGAAGTCACCACAGTATATCCAAAGACCAATGTATGTGTAAATACCTAAACTAAGCAACTACTATGACTTACAAGTCAAGAGCAGCCTTTTTTAGATTAAAGGTTAGGGTCACAGGTCACGAATCAAAGCAGATCATAGACAACCCTTCCCCAATGGCTATAATTAGGAATTTAGGTCATTTGAATTATGCAGGGGTTTTTTTATGACAAAAATATGTGAATTCATTATCAGGTCTGTGTTCCTTTATCTGATCTACCACTTTTTTTTAGCATGAGAGGAAATACCTAAGTCATGCAGCAGACATTTGCCTTGAGTTCTTGTTTGCTATTTACAAAAGCAGACTTCACCATGGTCACCCGGCTTGCACTTTGGACACGGAGAGAATGAAAGAGAATCATTTCCTATTTGAAGACTCATTATGTAACCAAAAGATAGCTGTGAGAGCTGGCTTGCCACCCCTGAAGCATCAAGAGATTTGCTGTTAGATAGGGTATATAGGATAGGTGCAGATGAGGGGCAGTTAGAAAGGGTTTCAGTTTAACATTATGGAGGAAACATCTTCCCTTACACAGTCATCTCATAGGGGAGCATTCCTGCAACAAGCCAAGCAAGACCAGCCACCATTCACAATCTCTGTCCTGAGCAGAAAAGGGGAACTGTGTAGAGACAGTGTATGAACTTGTTCCTTTTTAAGGCTGTAAAAATAAAACCAGGAGATGACATCAGTAAATTCTGAATGAAACAGGCAGCTCAAACACTCTCCTACAATGCCAAAAGGCAATAACTTAATTTGTTTTATAATCGAAATATATTTATAATGTCATGGAAACAGCGTGTAAAAAGTGCAGTAACTACAAAACAGAGCTAAAGCCGAGCTAAACCACTCCTGCACTCTGCCTGTGTAGGCTAACATTACTTTTGAAGGAATGCTAGCTGATCAGATAGCCATGGCTAGCCAAACTAACTTGATTTAGGTGATTTCCTGTCGCCTAACCTCACCTATGCTCGTGAGCTCTGGGTAGTGGCCGAAAGAATGAGATTGCGGATACAAGCGGCTGAAATGAGTTTCTACTTGGGGTGTCTGGGCTCAGCCTTAGAGATAGGGTAAGGAGCTGGGACATCTGGAGGGAGCTCGATGTAGAGCCACTGCTCCTTTGTGTCGAAAGAGACGACATCTGATCAGGATGCCTCCTGGGCGCCCCCGTTAGAGGCATTCCGGACAGATCCCACTGGTAGGAGAGTGTTGTCGGGGCGAGGGATGTCAGGGGTGCTTTGCTTGGCCTGCTATCCCCGCTACCAAGCCCGGAAAGGTGGATGAAAATGGATGGATTATTTGTAACTGAAAAGCATACATTGTTGATGAACTGATACTGGTTGATGTTGTTATACACATAAATAACATCCATCCATCCATCCATCCATCTCCCCTTGTCCGGGGTCGCATAGCGACGGCAGCAGACTGAGCAAAGTACTCCAGATGTCTCTTTCCCCAGCGACACTTTCCAGCTCCTCCTGGGGCATCCTGATGTGTCCCCAGGCTAGATGAGATATATAACCTATCCAGTGTGTTCTGTCTAACCTGGGGCCTCCTACCAGTGGGATGTGCCCGGAGTACCTCTAACAGGAAGCAGCGGCTCTACTCCAAACTCCCTCCAGATGTCTAAGCTCCTTACCCTATCTCTAAGGCTGGATGGTGGAAAGAAGACATTTATGTTAGATTTTCTCCCCTGGCATACCATAAAGATTATTCATATGTAGAGTGAAGTAGGGTGTTCATTTGTAAGGTATTATCAATGCAATGCCAACACGATGATGTTAAGTAGTCGTGGTGTGTTCACCATCTAAGTTAGTATGCTAACATTTGCTAATTTGCAAAAAGCACAAAGTGCCTGAGGCTGCTGGTAATGTCATCACAGTTCAACTTCACTGTTCTCTGCCCTTTGTTTGGCAGAACAGCATGAGGGCTGTTCTTTGAGAAGCGACATGAAATTACATTATTGGTGATTATCATCAAATAGACAAGGGGAGGGCAGGAGTACTTGCTAGGCTGGCTGTCCCTTTTGAAAAAAAATTCAAGTCAGACACAAGCATTTATCTAAGCCCGTGAAATCCTCCAAACAAAAAAGGGGAAAATTTAAGAGTGGTTCTCAAATAGCCAAATTCCATTTTCTCCTCGATGCATCACAGTGGTGTGTGCTCACCTAGTAACTGGTAAACAGACATCAACAATGACGAAAAAGCATTAACGAACCTCGATATAGTCTCCAAAGAAAACAGTTTCAAGTGTTGCCACACTGCAAGGCCTGAGGAATATCATTATAGCCTTCGTGCCTACTGGGACGAGGTTCACACCATGTATCTGCCTCAATTTACTGATTTACCGTGTCAATCACTATCACTGCTGGCAAAATGATGTGCCAAAACTATACAGCATAAGGTGTCCTTGGCTGACTGGCCAACACCTGATCAAGACAAAGAGCTACATTATTATGATCTTTGATTATTATGATTATGATCTGCCATAAAGTGTTTGAATAACTGCATCCAGGGGCCAGAGCTCAACCTCAAACAATAAAGACAAAGACCTCATGCATGTGACACGTGCTTTGAAATTAAAGATGTCCAGACGTTCAGTCAGACTTCATTCGTGCGGCCTCGGGGCGTGCTGCCTATGTCATGCTGTTGCATTGTAAGGGTCTGTGTTGTGGTCAATGTCAGGGTGGTGCCAAACAGGTGCACAACTAACATGTACTTGACACATGGTCAGACAACATGAATTATTAATTAAAACCCTACAAAGAGAAGACTCAGTTCTTGTTGTTGTCATTTCTTCTAAAATTTCACTTGACCTACTTGTTCACAATCAGTCTGGATAATATGGATGCATCTACCAAATGTGCCTTTTATACAAACACTGAGTATTACAAGGTGGTAGAAAGCGACTAAAATGCTTTATACTTCTACTCTACTACATTTCAGACAGAAATAATGTGCTTTTTACTATTTTACTATTGTACTCTGTATGTAAATATTGAACTTAAACAACCCAACAGCATGTAAAATAACAACTTTAAAATGCTGCTCACACAGTAATACATTAATAATACTGATCTGATCTGCATTCGAACATGTACTCAGGTGAGAGTACATGAGCTTTATCAGCATAATGAACTTAAAGAATCGAAAGTAAAAGTACTCAGCTTGCACAATGGCCCATTTCTGACGGGTTTATGATCATAATGTATTTATATCAATGGAAACTTCCTTTATCTGTTGGTGCTGAGCAGGTATCATTACCTTGGCTCACTGAAGTTTTCCAATCAAAACAGCAACGAGAGTGAACCAAAATAATTAAGTTCCTTCAAGAAGACTTCATCAAAGAACACTAGATTTCCATTTGCAGTATTATATTTGGCAGTATGGCTCTTTTCTGTGGCCTCTCTGCCTTTCCTCGGGCCTATGCAGAAAGCCTTCTCCACACGCCTACGTGGAAAGCTTAAGATGGAGAGAGCACACCTCCCTGCCCTTCCATGTGCCTACATGGAAAACCGAAGGCAGAGAAAGTAAACCTCTCTGCCCTTCCATGCACCTACATGGAAAGCCTAAGGCAGGCAGAGCAGCAGCAAAGACCCCCGGGGAACAGAATAGAGCAGCATTAATGACAAACAGAAATGACATTGATAAGTCAGACACAGCATGAAAAGGAGGAGCTGGGGTGGAGGTGGGTTGCAAAGCGCCTTGCAGAGGAAGCAGCAACAGTAGGCAGGCCAGAGCAGTTTAAATAGGGCGCCCTGAATGAGATCCACCAATTGGTTGCATAGAAAGGAATCATGTGATCTACCAGCTGACTCCCTTCCATCAATCAGCTGCTCCATCAGTTGATTGGGCTGTTTGAGATCAGCTGATGTCGCTGGGATGTGAGCTGAGCTTGACATCGTTTCCTGTCTGAACCAAAGCTACGCTCAATGTGTGGCCAAGAAGACCAAAACAATAGAGCTGCAGTTATGCCTATCGGACATTAGAACAGTGATTCCCAACTGGTGGGTCGCACTCCAAAATGGGTCGCAGGCCCATTCTGAATGGACCGCAAGTGACTCACAAACGTGTCAAGTTTGTGAAAAACACACCAACAGGTTGACAGTGCTCGTCAATTCGTCATCCATATAATCCATAAAGACACGTTTACATTTTGGATTTTGTCATCTCAGCTCGCTACCAGCCTCCCTTGGGTAGCTGGGCTATTTTAGTGGGAGGAGACTGTGGGGATGAAAGGTTTCAAAAATTGAGATTTCTGACTAAAATAAGTGCTGGTTGGTGGATAAGATACAGTCAGAATTAAACACTGACTTGTTCAGTCCACAACTCCACCAGTTTCTCCTCTTTTCCACAGTCCAAGAGCACCGACACTTGTTCACGTTCTTGTGCCTTCCCGGAGTCCCCTTCACGGTTACTGTCTACTCGCTTTGACTGAGTTTATGACCCCCTTAAACCAAACAATCAAGATCACAGGAGCGAGCACCAACTCTCTCCGACATTGGAAATTTGTCTGCAATAGTAAAATTGGTTGATAAGTTGTTTGGTATATAGGCGATGACTGTGAGTTCATCACTGTGAGTGACCCCTTCAACATTACACAGTCATTTGATCCACTGTTAATATAAAATTATTGATTATAGCAGCTCTAATTAAAAGATCTGAACAAGTCTTCTACAACTAGTAGATAACAATGCATTACACTGCTTGTAAATCCATCCACGTACCAACTATTCACATGTGCTATCGTGTAAAAATACAAACTTTTCTCAAGTATATGTCAACAGTCTTTAGTATTATGACTGTCCCAGTGTCAGCTTTCTACCTTTACAAGTCAGAGGAACAGACAAGATCTCGAATCAAGTTACCATATCTGTGAAAGTGACTCAGATCTAGACACATAATATAAACATCTAGCCCTGGTCTTTGGTGTGAACGTGGGAGGGAGCTACCCCCTATACAGAAAGCTGCGCCTGTGCCGCATGGCAGCGAGATGACTAAGCATGAGGCCCGCTGCCTGTGGCACTGTGCAGACATGTTCCATTCTGTCAGAGCTCTGCAGCACATAGGCACCATTTCACACGGTCCCCCGACTCTTGGCGAAGCGAGTGGGAACTTTAGAGGCTCTGCTGACAGCCTATACCAAGCATTTAAGTCCTGTGGCTGCAACTGCAGTGTTTAAGTTCTGCTATAACGTACATGCAGAGCGGGGGCTTTTCAGTACCTTAAAGTGCTCAGGTAGCCGGAGGTGTGCTGGTGTTGATGCATCAATAAGAGCAAAAAACATTAGGGTGTGTCATTCCATAACAGTTTTAGTAACGTCATGTAAAAGGGCCTGCAGGTAGGGAGAAAATGCAATACATAAGAGTTAGATGCTTAAGGAGATTTTATTACTGTTGTTTTTGGCAGCCCAAATAAGATTTAAAAAAAAATGACTCCATTGTTCTTCATGGGTGACTCATATATTATACAGCAGTGTCAGGAAAATGAACACTGACTCCAATAGCAGGTATTTTTCCCCTAAACAGTGAATATCTAAGCTAAGCATTCTTTTCAAACCAGCCCCCCCAAGTATTATAGAGTGTGTTCACAGTGTGTGTGGTCTGAGGGAAAACCCATCAGTGTGTTGAGTCTTCAACTCCACCTGCTGGTGTTTGGCAGAAATTACTGTGCTGATCTACAATCTGAATGAGCTAAAGAAATTCATGACATATAATACCCATCACCATGCACAATAAAATCACAATAAATCATGTAAAACAAATAAGTATTCCTTAAAATTCCTATAGTTCCCAAATTGATCTTATATTGCATCATGACCCCTAGTTAATTCATCCGCATCCATCCGCTCAGCCGGAGAGTTCAGGCTGTCGTCTTTCCTCTTGCGCACCTCTTCTGTACATCAACATGTATGCTGTGCCACTGTAACAAGAACAGCATTAACATTTTTATACAAAAAGTTATTCTTTTACAAGTTTGGACACAAAACAGATAAAGGAAGAATTTTCACTGCAACAAACATTAATATAAAGCGCCAATGTTACTATAGGGCAAAAAGCTGTTGACAGGCAAGACAACATAGGGCAAGACAGATTTCCTCTGTTCAAGACTTCCAAAATCTGAAAGCCCTCATGGCAGAAACACAGTCACCTTTAGTCTTTAATCTTCACCGAGGAACAGACAATAAGGCTTTGTCTAAAGATCTAAAGTGGTTTCCGCAAGTAGGAAGATAAAAGCTACATGATGTCAGTGGGAGTGGAGCATGTAAGGCTTTTAATGTTATTAATAAATTTTTATACTCTGAAAGCAACTGGAGGCTGGTTTAAATAGGCTAAAACAGAAGTCACATGTTATTTTGTTACTTTTTAGTAAAAGCATTGGTTGTTTTATTCCATTTTTTATATGATTTTATAGATGAGGCTGGACACAAATAACTTGAGTTGTGAGAAGAAATAAAAGTCTGAATAGCCCTCTGTATGAAGCTCAGACATTAAATCTAATGCATGCCTTTACATATCCTCCTCAAAATTTAAAGGAACAGGTTGTCATTTTTGGAAATACACTTATTTGCTTTCCTGCTAAGGGTTGATGAGGTGAACCGGAACAGAGCCCTGAAGCGCTCCACGGTCACATTAAGGCAAAGGAGAAGAAAGAATTATCCATCTTAGGCAGGACTTATACATGTGCATCAGCTATATGCAGAGCCATAGCCTACACCGCTGTGAGCATTTATATTTGTGCGATGGTGTGTCTGCGTCACTCTGCAGTTACACCTCCAAAAAACTAGACCTAAAACCTAAACATATCAAACATGGCTTAATAGAGACAATTTCAAACACAAGTGCACAAATCAGCTTCACTATAACTCGCAGCATTCACAGACAAAGCACTTGTCTTTATTCTTTATCTGGACACAATTCCCCACAAATACAACATGCTAATGTTTTTAGCACAAGCCTATGGCATTTTACATTGTACAAATTAGCCTAGCAGCTAGCGGTCTTTTCCTCTACTCATATGAAGCCAGGGATAACAGCAACATTTAACAAAAGGTAACGTTACAAAATTCAGCTCCATTACAGCTCACAAGGTTCACTGACAAAACAACTGTCTTATGTTAAACATGTTTTCAAATAAATGTATCATGCTAGCATTATTAGCACAAGCCTATGCCATTTTACATTGTATAAATTAGCCTAGCGACAAGCAGAGATTTCCTCTGCTCATATGAAACCAGAATAAATTACACACAAGACTTAAAATGCTATTTTTGTGGAGGCTTTATTGTCTTCACAATTTATTGTTTCTTATCTGTGAAATACTCCACTGAGGGAAATGGTTTCAGCTTACAGAAACAGGCAGGAGGTCTGTGCCGTGACGCGTAGTTACATTTCTGGGAGGTGCGCGTCAGGCTATGGTGTAGGGTATAGCGTAGACTCTACGTTGTCATTCAAATTTGACTGGGTGTTTAATGACAATTTTCTGTGGTAACAAATTCAAAACATATTTTTTCTTTACCTGCACTGTAATGACAAGCTAAGCTAATCTGAATGGTATCAATCTTCTCATCGATAACCACAAAGCAAATAAGCGCAATTCACAAAATGTTGAACCAAGCCCGTAAGAAGACTCCATAACCCTCATGTACAGTTACCAAAAGAGCCACACATGATAAATTTATGTTGAGCAATTTACCTGTACTGTCCTCCATATGTTGTCTGCACTTCTTCCCAGGAGGCCTACGTGTTGGACCAAATCAGAGACCAGTTTAACAAGTACAAGACAGAAATAAATTGCTTTGAAGTGAGAAAGATTTTATCAGATTGGATGTACCTGTCTTGTGTGGCTGTCATCTGCATAGTACCAGCTCTGGTTCCGTCTGTGACGAACGTAGGCAGTATAGTGCCCACACATTGCATATCCAGAGTGCACCACCACTGCGTGCAAAGTGTACTTGCAGTCATTCTGAAAGAAGAAATAAACTTGTGGATGACAAAAGATACAACAGTCAGATAATTCATGATTATATTCTTTAAGTACCTGGGCAAAGTCCGAGGAAAAGGCTTCTCTAAGAGTCTCAGAGAAGTCAAAGGTTTCTGGGAAGGTAACCCTACAGTCAAGCTTTCGGGTGTTACCACGGCAATTCCGAAACCTTTTCAGGTGCACGCACACGATTGGAGGCAGGGAGAGCAGTTTGACACCCTGAGAAAGACATAAAGATGTTTCACTCTGTTGGTTCATACTCTCTGGGAAGCATTTAAATCGAGCCTCACCCGTTTGGATGAAGTCTTCCTTTCACATTGTGCACAATAGCAGCAGTTTATACCCGTTAGCTCCTGATGCTCAAAGAAGGAGGTCATGCAGCCTTCCTGAAAGGTTCATGTGAAGAATACTTGTAAGTTCGACTTGATGAGGTTAGATGAGAAGATTGAGACCACTGTCACGTCTTAACGGTAAATGTGTAACAACAGCCAGCAACCAGTTAGCTTAGCTTAGCATAGAGACTGGAAACGGGGGGAAACAGTTAGCATGGCTCTGTCCAAAGAAACAAAATCCACCTGTCTGCCTATGAGTACCTCTCATCCAGTGTTTTGTTTGTTTAATTTGCACAAAAATCGAGGTGTAAATACGTTAATTTGTTGTTATACACGAGATGATATTCTTGAGGATTTCTTAGCAACTGGCCAACACATAGCTTAATATATAACCACCTATAAAAGCACCGTTGAATATTCATAATAAATGGCTGAATCTGATTTGATGGACATAATTCTGAGCCAGAAAATATTCCTTTATAATGAGTAAATAAAGAAACAGCACCAGAGAGTCGTGGTCTTCCTTTACACACAGAGACAAGCTGAGCCTGTAGCTGGCCAGAGTCTGGACAGAGTTACACTCCAAACACTGCAGGTGTGTCTCCTCAGAAATCTTGAACAGACTCTGGATTTGAAGAGCCTGGCAGGGAAAGCAAATGAAAGCACAGTATAGATGGTTCACTTACAGGTGGAAAAAATAACGAACACTCATGATTCAACACTAACCAGAGATTTATCGTCCATCTGCTGCTGTATCAAGTTCAGGATGGCGAGGAACACCTCGTCAGCGTCATGCTGCGTATTAACTGCAAAACAACATTCACATCATTAGAAGTTGTGAGATGAGCCACATCAATGTGTAAGTTTGTTTCTCCTTACGTCGAACGCAGTTCCTGTCCAGAGAGTGGAGGAAGTCACGATGGGGAACAGGCTGAGGGCAGTCGCTGTTCATGGCTGCGAGAACTCTCTTGAGCTGCAGGGGGACGTTCTGACCATCCCCTTTCCCACCAGCTGCTTCCCACCTTGTGCAATTCAGAAACACGGACAATTTAGAATCACCACTTAACCTGCATGTCTTTGGACTGTGGGAGGAAACCGGAGTACCTGGAGAAAACCCACGCTGACACGGGG
This sequence comes from Epinephelus fuscoguttatus, assembly GCF_011397635.1. Lineage (NCBI taxonomy): Eukaryota > Metazoa > Chordata > Actinopteri > Perciformes > Serranidae > Epinephelus > Epinephelus fuscoguttatus. The sequence goes on along the minus strand of NC_064773.1, from coordinate 11,409,447 downwards.
AGAACATGCAAACTTCACACCGAGGGGCTCCCCCACCCCAGGGTTCAAATCAGTAGCCCTCTGCTGTGAGGCTACAATGCTAACCACTGCACTACTGTGCCGCCCAACTTCTATTTTATTAACATTTAAGACATTTACACCATGAAATGCTGCACATGGTGCAAAAAATTCACCAGAATGCAGGTAATTAAGTATTTGATACTCCGTTTTATATGTGTGTCATCCTCGATGTTGAAACAAAACCTACATCTTGGCAGGACCCCATTACTCCGCCATATCTTAACATAGCAAATACAGGTTTGCTGCTATATTAATGCTCTAAATGTTGCATTCAGAACCTTTAAAACATGACACATTGTTTCATAGACCATAAAACAGACTGTATATCATTAGTAATGACATCATCTTCCTGCTTAAGTTTCAGTTCTGTTTCTTACCTGAGGTGGCATTCATCCAGCAAAATGGTCAGTACCATCTCAAGAGGATTCATGGGGGAGCTCAAAATGTATGTCATAACTTCTTATGTCTTATTCAATATAAAATCTGCTTTTAAATAACACAGAGTAAAGTAATAGAGTGGATTAATCTAGGAAACTATTTACAGTTACTGTTATGTCGTACTCTTAATTTTGTTTAATGTGTAGTGTGTTTACTTGTTCTGACTACGACTGCAGATATTTTACCCCATTGAATGTGTTCATGCTTGAGTTCAAAGTTCCGTAACTTCCTTCTCTTACCTGTCAAGTATGTCTCCTATCTCCCAGGTAGCAGCGAAGGTCTGCAGCAGAGTGTTGACACAGCAGGACAGGTGGTAGTTGGGCAGGCCTCTCATTCCTGTGGCAGACCATCAGAAACGTCAAAATAATCCTGTTCGTGAAAACACAAGTCAGGCACGTTATCCACGGCCCCACACAGGGGCCCAGAGTGCCAGCGGGCATTCACATGTGTGAAAATAAAAATGTACTGGTGAATATAGCCGTGCAGAACACCCACCTCACTTACATATTGTAGTAAAATAAACAATCATTTTATAAAAGACAGAGTGAGAAGGACAGGTTTGGTTTATTGAAGACCCTGCGTACAGCAGATGTTTATTTTACACAGACTCAAGGTCAGCATTTTGTTTTCTATGTCACTGCTGCACACACGAGGGATTTATTGGTTGTGAAGAGGAAAATAATTGTGTGAAATGCAGTGATGGTATGAAACTCACTGATGAAACCACACGTCATGTGAAAGAAACTGCATTGTTAGAGGATGCGGTGGGGCCCGTAGAGATCTTAATTCAGCCATACTGTTATAACTGCTGACAAAGAACCAGGTCTGTGTGGGTCTGGTGGGTCAGTGGTTCCCAACTGGTCCAGCCACAGGGTCCAGATTTCTCCTTTGTCATATTCAGCATCATACTTGCATTTGGCCATGTCTCAAGCTAGTTTGTCACTCACACTACAGCAGGAAACTGCACTTCAAAACAAAAGCTCTGTGCCAGAAAGTCACAATAAGTCAAAATAAAGTGTGTTTTGTTTTTTTTTACAAACTTGACATGTTTGTGAGTCACTTGCTGTCCATTCAGAATGGACTCGCAACCCACTTTTGGACCACAACCTACCGGATGGGAACCACTGTGCCAGATCGACTGGGTGAGAAGCTTACAGGGCTGAGTGGCCCTCAGGGATTCCCACAGGAACTTCACAGTGTAAATAAGTGATTTCACTGATCTTGATCACCCTGAATGGTTCTGGAATAATGCTCTATTAAATATTGAAGGAGGCCCCGGGGCAGACCCAGAACACGTTGGAGGGATTGCATATCTCATCTGGCCTGGGAACACCTTGTGGTCCCCCAGGAGGAGCTGGAAAGCGCTGCTGGGTAGAGGGAAGTCTGGGGCGCTTTGCTTGGCCTGCTGCTCCTGGGACCCGGCCCCGGATAAGCGGATGAAAATGGATTACTTTTTACTTACTTACTTACTTTTTACTTATTACTCATTACTTTTCCCATTCTTGGGCTTCCCTCCCACATCACTGGTTACGTCACACGCTGAGCTACACGTTTTGTTAGGTTACTTGCTCACGCTCCCCATTGCCCAGAAAAAGGCGCATTCTGTGTAAACAAAAGTAGATAGGTGCCATTTTGCTGCACTCCCCAATTTTGTTTTTATACTGCCAATGCTGAATAAAGACTGATTGGGCTTTCCTGCAAATTTGCACAATTCCTATCTAAAAAGGGTTACAATCTGCGATCATTTTGATTGACCAGCAGACTCTAAAACCAGCTGCCAGCGATTTGACCAGGTGACAACATCAGCCGGCTTGAGTTGAACTCAGACAGCCAGTTGACACCACTGCAACTTTTCTCTGCAACGTCCTAAAACGGTTTCGTCTTGCTGAGAATCATTGGTCTGAACTGGGCTTAAGGAGCAGTTGCAGGCTATGTACTTGATGACATCACAAATTTGAGTTTTAGCACTCTAGCTTTTGGATTTTGGAGCACATTATTCATGTTTACTAATGTTTTTGGACTGTATTAGACCACAGGAATAACATGGGTGAGTTTCAGAAATGGGTGTGTTCCCCTCTAACAGTTAAACAGACATGAATGATGTAATATAAAACCCTGCAATAAATACTTTGACTATTAATTCAGTTTCTGTGTTGTTTAGTTGTGTATGTAAATGGTACTGCAACATAAGGATGTGTCTTATATTAATTTTTCCCCACTTTAATTACATCCTGTACAAGAGGAAATCTAATGCAAACACCAACACAGAGTCCAAACAGCTTCAGCCTCAGAAACACTTGTAGTATAATATGTATCGCAGAGCTATGGTTATTTTTGTCATCATTTAAATCATATCCAACACAAATCACCGTCAGACAGGCTGAACATGGTCTACTCACTGTGACAGTGCTCTGCTATACTGAGGAATGAGAAACTGCTGCAGAACCTCGCATACATCAGCACAGATTTCAGTGTCCGTTATCTTCTTTAAAGGCTGGCAGGACAGGAACGAGCCCGGACCTCAGAGACAGTCAGAGAGTATCAGCTGATTACTGTATGTTACAAGATGAGTCTGCTCCTCTCATCTCACAGTAAACACCACTATAACACCGGCAGCTTCAGGATCACTTTCGTTTTTGGTTTTCGTTCGTCACTTTGATGGAATCGAAACTTAAACGCTGACATGCGCAATGGGCATTTTCCTCGGCTTCATTCGGCTTTTGCAACATTTTCTTAATCTCACGGTGTGTCTCCAGTAAAACACATTGAGTCAGTTTGTGCGCAAAGAGTATGAGTTTACTGTGAAAAGGAAAAACGGCCAAACATTTGTTCTTATTGCGCAAAAATCATGAAATCCGGTATGAACATAGTTTGGGCACATATATAACAGAACAACTTTGTGATTTTTACACCTCATGAGAAAAATACACTTTATCAATAGAGGTCAGGATTTTTGAAAAATGAGGAAAAATGCCGATATGCCGATACATAACTTATTTAGCCGATACCGATATATCCACTTTTTTCCCACCTGATTTTAGTGATCATCAAGTCTCTGCTGTAGTGGAATTAACATCATATTATGCACGTATACTCAGACAATACTTGATGCAAAATTCATTCATTATGCAAAATAAGAAAAAGCACGTTAGCCAATTGCGTATTCTGAAGTCAGTATCAGCTGATACAGATGAAGTGTCCATATTATCGTGCATCCCTACATGGTGTATATTAAAGGTCCAGTGTGTTGGATGCAGGGTGACAAATAGTATGTCCAAAAAAGTGATAAAAATGTCATAATATTCAATTCCATAACTATGTTCTTATTAGCGTATTAGTTTATTCATTCATTTTCTGTAACCACGTATCCAGTTAGGGGTCGTGGGGGCGTTGGAGCCTATCCCAGGTGATATTGGGACACCCTGGGCTATCACAGAGCTGACACATAGAGACAGACAACCATTCATGCTCACGTTCACCAATTAAAGCGACATATACCTTTGCGGAAATTTTACACTTTTCTTTGTTTAGGTTAAAATGCTATTAATAAGCTGATGGCACACTGAAATGTAAGTGAATTCCACCAGAAATAAAAACTCATAATTACACCATTCTCATATGGTTCTAAGAAAACTCCGACCAATCATTGCATTCGGTGGTCGGAGTTTTCTCCTGTCCTGTCTGTTTTCCCCACGTGGAGGCCTCTGACTGACGAAATCGCTCGCATTCGTTGCTGTGCTGTGCATAAAAATGACAAAGAAGTTCAATTCAGTTCATAACATTACAACACAGCATCCAGTTGCTAAAGTTAGCCTACTGTAGCGTAGCCTCTGAAACATCGTCACCTTCCTTGTGCATTTCCACTTACTAGTTACGTTGATGCTACTATCTAAGGTTAGCACTGTAACCTTATTCTAAAACTCATCAGTCATCACTGACTCTGGTTGAGTTTTAAAACTCTGGGGTTGCGTTTGACTGTCTTGGTTGTAACGTTACACTCACTCTCCTCTTCCGTGAATCTAATGTTACCTTGCCAACACCTACATCTATCACAGATGTAATGAGGACGTAATGGAGGAGGGGGGAGTAGGCCTTTGGAGGGAGGTGGAGTTGTAGAAGGAGAGGGATGGGACTTTGGAGGGAGGCAGGAGTTGTGGATGTTCAAAAACGACCTCAGGCATCGAACCAAGAACCTTCTTGCTGTGAGGCGACAATGCTAATCACTGCACCTCTGTGCCACGTATAACCACCGGAAAATAAGAATCGTGTTTGTTACCTTAGAATGAGCTATTAATGTCTGTAGAGTGGGTCCTCCTCCACAGAGTACGCCATGTTGTTTCTACAGTCGCCCAGAACTGGCTGTGACTGAAATTCCTTGCTATTTACTAGGCTAAAACAGCATGAGATAGTTTTTTACTCTTTCCGAAACCGCAGTATGAAACCATATTTTCTGGTGAAATATTACAGCTTACAAACACTGGACACTACAAAGACATAAATATCCCACAGTGCAATGCGGTAGAGGACAACAACCAACACATCCTGTAACCTCAACATCACTTCAGCTAAGTATGTAAGAAGAGTAAGATTTCATTTTGCTAGGCATAACATAGTTTTTAAATTATTACTGAATTACCTTTAGAGCTTAAGTTGATGCAGGTTTCCATGGTGACGCGTCTCCAACTGGCAAGGAAGCTCTCAAGAAGTGACGTGGCACTTACAACCTACTGCGTCTGAAAAGATGATACTGCTGTATGTTTACACAAAACTATGTTGAACAGTAGCACACGTGTTGGGTATGTAGTGCAGAGTATGTGATTTAGGATGTATAGGGCCATTCATGTTTTTGCACCCTCCCGGGTAGTTCTCCAACATGTTTGGCACACGGGAGAAGTTTCAGTTTCACTGGACCAAATTACAATTACTTCCTGTTTCAATCAGGCATCGCTGCTACATCTTCTTTCCGTTTTATGGTAGGCTGCAATCGTTGCTTTTGAGGTTGCATATGCCAGCACCTCCTTAACTGGAGGCAATGTTGCATCGATGAGTCGTGTCCTAGCAGTCTAGAAAAAGGTGATCTGCTACTTTAATGTTTTTACTGGCGGGACAAATGAATGTTTTCCAAATATTGAGAGGGATTTTTCCCTTGCTGTTGTCCATATGAAATACACTTTTTACTGCATATATGTGCATACATTTGAAAATCAACTTGATACGAGTTCATACATACCAAATTATTGATTGTGCTTCTTATGGTTTTTGAGGTACGGCCATTTTCTTATCATAGGTGTAATATAGTTAGTCTTTGAGCACATGGGACTGCTGGTTTTTCCTAAAATTTAATTAAATATATAGAAAAAACAACAGTGTGCCCAAAGACAAAATACAGTATGATAAGAAAACTTATTTTTCAGACAGTTTGACCGGTTTTGAAAATGTATTCAGATTTGTAAGCCCAGAGAACACTTCAACCAAAAGAAATGCAAAATTTCAGTTACACAAATTGTTTAAATAAATTTTTACAACTTTAATTTTGTCATCTCAACTGTACAAATACTGTTAAAATGTAATACAAAATATATGTGATGCTACTCCATTATTATTATGGTTAGACTGTCACTAAAGTGGCTGATATCATTTCAATTTTGCCGTGATATTTTTGCAGGATCTCAAAATTTATGGCTGAATTACACATACAGGCACAAATTGAGCCTATACACATATAGATGTCCACATTTGTGCGCATATCTCATACAATGACCAGCTTTAAATGTATTTTAGTGTCACATAGCTGAATGAGAAGCTGATGATTCAATGTCAGTCAACAGCAGTCAGTTCAGAAAGTTTTCGATCTGGACCTGCAGCCAGAAGGATGCCAGCCTCTAGCAGTCTGCAGAGCATCTTGACAGCTTCAAGAGTCTGTGGTTTCTCACTCAGATATCAGCAAACATTGCTGGGAATGTCTCTACTATTCGATGTAACAAAAAAGTCACCAGTAAGACTATATTACAGTCCTTTGCTCTGAGTGAGACTCTGATAGTACGGTGCAAACATGGCTCTCCACATCTGTCTGAGCAGTTCGAGAAGTTTGGAAATCCACATGAATGAAGACGGAAGAGCTGCAGGGGGAGAACAGGAAGAACAGGAAGAAAGGAAACCATTTATTTCCAGTCTAATGTTTTATACTTCAACAAAGGCTTGTGATGAAACTGAGCGACAGAGAATTTTATTCTAACCTGGATCCATTCGAATAAAAAGCATGTAGAGAAGGACGGCAGCCAGGAAGACTCTCCGCAGGGGAAATGAGCCGGAGCCGGTCACCATCGCTTTTCTGTACAAAAACCTGACCATGGCTGTAAGTTTATGAATCAATGATCCTGTAAAACACAGAGACGATCAGAAATCTGTCTGCACTCATTATTCGCACTTGTATGACTTAATGTAAAGCATATCAGACCTTGAGTTGAGACAGGGTGTGCAGTGATGCCAGAGTCTGGACTGATTATAGGATTTAGAGGCAGATCCTGATTCTGTCGCTCTTTTTCCTCTAGAACATCCAGTGCCGTCTGCCTCTGGTCTTCTGTGAACGCACTGCTTCCAACCTCACCAACAATCAGCTCCAGAGCTTCATCTCTGTGTCCAAGAGGCACGAGGACGTGCAGCAGGTAAAGCTCCGCCACCGTACCAAAGCCTGTTACTCTGCTGTTGGATGGGCAGTGTAACCAAACTCTGGCTGCCTCCTGCATCGCGGCAGGTTCTCCCACCTTGGAGTAAAGAAGTATGCTGCCACAATGAGAGAGAAAACCTATTCAGTATGTATTTTAGAGCTAAAAAGATCAGTCGATAAATTGATTAGTCAATTGATAGAAATATAATCTTAAGTTCAGTCATTTGTCAAGTTTAAATATTCTCTGAATTCAGCTTCTCAAATATGAGGATTTGCTGCTCTTCTTGTATTAAAAATATTTGGGTTTGGGAATCGTGTTCCCTTGAATCTTTTGGCCATACAGTGTAGCTTGTTCATTTATGTGAAATTACCTGACCTTTAACCTTTTATCCCGGAAACTACCAGCCCGTTGTCATCCACAGGACGTCAAATACCAACACTTTATCACATCGCTTCACGTGTCATATTGACGCTAAAGATACCCTTCAGCGTCCTTATGAGACACACTGGGCTTTCAAGTAACTCCAATGTAAACCCACCCATGACAATACCTAATGCTGAGAGCAACTGACGTCATATAGAGAGCGAGAAAGTCCGCGTAGGTATATGGGTCAAACAAAACAAGACTTTCACCCAGGAGACCACAGAAACCAAAGGTCAACATTGTTTTAATGTAATGTTACAAAATTGTCGTCTTGCACTGACATCACTCATGACGTAACAAATGCACATGATCTATTTTCTAACCCTAACCAAGTAGTTTTCCTAAACCAAAACAAGACCGTTTCACACATTTAGCATGCATTAACTCAGGTTCATTCAAGATGAGCCAGGCCTGCGCAGAATCTGCTGCACAAAGTATGCTGGTTAGATTTGTTCCTGACTCGATCCCAACTTGCTCTAACATCATGCACAAATGGGCAATGAAAATCTCACAAGGTTGACCAAACCGTCAAAAGTATATGAACAATTATTGAAATATTCAGCAAGACTTGTGGTCAGTGGGATGTGAGGATTCTGTACAGATGTGAAGCCCTGGCTGTATCTGAGTGATCTTTAATGAGAACTGTTGTCTTGTATTTCTTTTCTCTGTGGTTATTTATGTAGTTTGAGGGTGACAGGTCTTCTCAGCTCATTTATGTACAGCAGCAAACTGATATGATGCTGGTCTAACCATGAACAGAAATTACAGATGGCCTGTAAAGCATTTTATAAGGCTAGGCTGCCATAATTAACACAACTGGAGACTGCGAACCAAATGATATACGGGTCTGTTGACACTTTAATATATCAGAATCAGATGTAACAGGATGTGAAACAGTCTGACTTGACAACGAAATTTTGTCACTGCCACCAACTGCTGCCGCCTCACTTTACAGGCGAGGTGCAGATCATCTCAAAACGGGCCTTATGTGTTTCAGCTGTGCATCACATAGAGACATTAAAGGGTAAAGCATCGGTAACGACCTGGGAATGAGAACGGGTTGAAACCACACTGTATGGCCAAGTGTCAGTGGACACCACTACTGTCCTCTTACTACACAAAATGGCTGAAGCGACAGTAGGGGTAGTAGAGTAGTTTCCATCATATGGTTGAAGTCAGTGAACACCCCTACAGTCCACTGACTTTTGGTCATATAGAGAATGTGAAGTTGACGTCATACATACCATGCTGTGTAGAATGTGCCTGCTATGGTGGTCAAGCAACATTTTTGGACAAACTAATCACAATAAACAACATAGATCCATATGAATAGGCAGCCCAAGCTCTGCTGCACTTCCTCAACTCACAAACCTGCACACTGTAAACTATCCTGTTTTAAAACTGAATGCTATACTTTGATAAAAAGAGATAACAGAGCCTGATCCTCACAAGATGGCGCCCCTGTTCAACACAGAGCTACACCCCTTCACGTTCTCTATAGTGCAGTAAGAAAAGGAAAATGCAAACGATTATTTTCATGATTTTTTTTTCTTCGATCAACTGTTAAAAAGTATATGAAACATCAGAAAATGTTCACCACAGTTTTCAGACCCCAGGGTGATGTCTAAAAGAAATGCTTGTTGTGTCTTTGGACTTTTCAAAATCTAAAATTCATTTAAAAATTATGTACAACAGAGAAAACCTCACCGTTAAGAAGCTGCAATCAGAGAGTTTAGTTAAAAAAGGAGCTATCTAAATTGTTGTTAGTTCATTTTCTGTTAACTTTAATTATTCTTCTACACGTTCCAGCTGTGCTCACCACATCTGCATTATTTTAGCTGGTATCTTCTCCTGGTGCTCGTACTGCTGAAGGACCCATGGCAGGACACCCTGCCACTGATTAAGCTCAGCCAGAGCTTGAATCCCTACGATGCAGAAGCCAGCTTTAAACTCTCCACATCTGAGAAAACACCAGAGACATAGTGACATTATCATCCAGGCTGCAGGGAGCATTTAACTCATACACAGAAGGTGTATTCAGACTCTCACCTGTTGTCCTCCTGCTCCATGTTGGCGAGGCTCTCCAAGCCTCTTTCACACGTATCAAAAGCTGCCTGGAAGTCTTTGTGGACCATCATTTGCTCTGCAGCGGTGTCCAACATGCTGGACATGTGTGCTAAAGAGGAGGAGAGCTGCGGGCTGCAGACTGAGACGAAGCTGCGAGCAGGAGCCAGGCTGGTGGAGCAGCGGCTCATGACGTCAGTCAAATTTAACACAAATAAAACAAAAACTAACAACTCTTAAAGATAAAATTTACTTACAGCTTCTCAGTTTACACCTAAACGCCAAATAAACCAGTCTGGAGGTTTGACTTGTACATTATCATCTTGTTTACACTCCATGAGCTGTCAAACTTCCTGGTTTGACATCACCAGCCAATCAGATCTTACGTTCTTCGGCTTGACTGCAGCAGCCAATCACGTCACTGTCTCTTTAAAAGTGCGTCATCAGTTTTTTTTCTCCCACTTGTAAACACGTGCACGGAGCAGAGTGTGTCCCTGTCTGTTCACGGAGGAAATTAAACAGCTAAACTAGTTTTCTGTAAGTCACCGCTCACTGTTTTATATGTATTATAATGCTAATACGCTGTATTACGTTAGCATACAGAATTAGCTTAGCTTCGAAGTGACTTGTTTGGGCTGCTTTAGCTTTGGGAAGCTAACAAGCTAGCAGACAGTTTGCTTAGCTGTAAAGCTAGTTGCTAATACAACAGAAAAGTGACAATTTAAAACGCTAACGTTACATTCATGTTTATCTACATTATACACACGTTATTACCATGATCATACATATTGTATATGATGAGCTGGGTCCCTTTACAAGGTTATTAAAGGACAATTGCACATTTTTGAAGACGTGTTTTGTGTTTAAATTAACCCCCATTAAGCACTGACAGTGGATTAAACATGTAAGACTTAAGAGTGCTGTATTGGCTGTAGAGCTGTGTCACTTTTACTTTTGTAATACTATTTAGGACTACAGATTATAATAAATGTCCTATTTTGATTGTTTTTTTCACTTGATACCAGGTTGTTTTAAACCTTTCTGTTAAAAGTACATTTATATTCACAGATATGCTGAATAGTGAGATTTATCCTTAAAAAAGAAAAATGAAGTAACAGTCACCAATCAGCCAAAACACCAAAATCCCTGGTTGGTGAAGTGAACAATATTGATCACTTTGTCACAGTACAGTGTTCTTAAGGGAAACTCCTGACCAATGGCAGTGGCCCTCCAGCAGGACAGTGTGCCACACCAATCCATACGAACTGCTCGGGAATGGCCCGAAGAACATGACAAGGAGCTCAAGGAGTCCACTTGGGGTACGAATTCCTCATATCCCAATCAGATGAAGCATCCTTCGTACATGCTGGTAACCTACCTCGTCCTGACAGTTCAGTGGCGGATCAGGGGTACCAGCACGTCCCATGACTTCTCCTGTGTCGATGCCTTGAGCTCTTTGTTTCCACGGGCCATTCCTGAGTGGTTTTGCAGCCTGCATTGTCCTGCTGGGGGAGAGGGGATGTACTTGCTCTGTAAAGGTGTTTGGACGGGTGGAGCATGTCAAGTGGCATCATGGAAAGATGACGAATGTTATTCACTTCACCTGTCAATGGTTTAAATGTTTAGACTGATAGGTTTATGTGTACGTACTTGTTGAATGCTGGGTCATCCTTTTTTTTTTTTTTTTTTTTAAATAAGATCTAATAGATCCCAGGGAAACATGATTTATTTTTAATAAAAAATAATAATAAAAATATGGGGCCCCGGTGAGCCAGATAAGAATCTCATCAGAGAATATTTTTTGTTGTTTTCAGATCAACCTCAAAATGGCAAAAAGCCTCCGGAGCAAATGGAAGAGGAAGATGCGTGCAGAGAAGAGGAAAAAGAACGCCCCCAAGGAGCTGGCCCGTCTGAAACAAGCTCTGAGTTTGGATAAGAAAGGAGAAGCCGTCATGACGGACATGCAGGAGATCGCCACTGTGGTGCCAGCTGACAAGATCAAGAAGCAGACGGATGTGGATATGGGCGAGGTAGAGGGGGATGGTGAGTCAGAGATTGAGCACAACAGCTTTTATATTCATACAGTTTAGGCTGACCTGTTGTATTATTAAGTGTTTGTCTTCCAGGCACATGTGTTTAGTATTGTCCTTGGTTATATTTATCTGTTTATTCAATCTTTGTCTTACAGAGGGGAAGATGGATATGGACAGCAAGCGCAACAAGAAAACCCTGCTGGATGAAAACGGTCAGTACCCTGTGTGGATGAATCAGCGACAGGCCAAGAAACTGAAAGGCAAACGGATGGGTAAGAAAGGCGGCCAGGGCAAGAAGAAGAAGGGGATCGCCTGGTGAACCAGAGGAAACCAAAAGAACTTTGCTTTGCCTTATAGACGTTTGATGCAGAAACACAGGGTAACTGTGGAACTTCTGCTGCTTAATCTCATTCTGTTCAGTGGATTACAGGATTCATGGTTGTGCCACGGAGTCTGTTCTTATAAAATAATTCACTGCAGGAAAATGTTTGTTCTTATGGAACAGCAGCTTCATGTTAGGACAAGTTTTATGAATGTAAGACTTGTGCAAAGTGTCTGATTGTCGTGTTCTACTTCAATTTAAATCTTTTCATACTATAAAAACAAAATCATATTTACAGATCTGTGACTTGTTTTGTTTCTAGTAGTATATAGGCTGCGTCCTTTACACTAACCTTCCCATATAATCAATCTACTGTTTATTTTTCCACAATAATCAGTATCCAGTTCCTAAAATGTTGAGGCAGAGGGTACTTGCTGTGGCTCTGGTTGAGGGTGGGAGACTGTCAGCAAATAGTTTGCTGGGCACAGGGAAACAGAGATCTGTGTGGGTACATGAGACCCACACAGATCTCTCAACCACCAGTTGGTCCAGGAGCTTCTCCTCCTCAATAATGGCTGTTTCCAGGAATATTTTAGGATGACTCCAGGGCAGGCTTGACAACCTGCTGTCTATCGTCAGGCCGTATAGCTCTGGGTATCCAGCAACCGCTACCACCAGTTTCTCCTCCATTGTTTACCAACTGTAAACTTGTTGTCGTGACCACCACAGAAGGCCCGCCTCTCAAATCAAATCATACGATTGGACCATGGGTATAAAAGATTACAAATAAAGAGATGACGTGGGGTGGTTTTCTGCTTTAGGTTGAAGTTTTTCAACTTGAGGAGTTTGGAGCACTCCGGCAAAAACTCCTAGAGTGCAGAAACGTTAGGCGCTTTATTCTGATTAAAAACAAATACGCTTTCTGTTTGATCAGGGCCTCAATCAACAGATTTGTCCCCCATTGATAACCACACTTTGTTTTGAATCATTCACTGCAGAATTACAGTACGTCAAACGATAACACAATATGACCATGATAAGATACATTTCCAGTGAAAGATTATAAATGATAACGTTGATGCTGACGTTACTGTAAATAAAAATTGTTGCTGTACAAACACAAAGAAGCTGCCTGGAGAATATTTTATTGACTCCTATCAGTTCATTACAGATAAAAGATGTAGCTCATTGCCACGAATATACCGTCAGATACTTATTGCCACAGACATTAAGCGAGATATTGCACAGTAAAACTACAGAAGTCAGATCAGAAGCCATTTTGACAGATTTTTTGTCATTCAGGGTGCACTCCGAATCGCATACTTTTTTACTTTTAGTAGGTACAGCAGCTGCCCTTAGAGTGTACTGCTCCATGCAGTATGCACAAACTTTACGCCCTGAACTTTGACCCTCTTGCTTTCATATGTGTTACCTTGGAGATAAAAATGCCACTTACTGGGTTCACCAGAGACAGATCAACCTGAGTGCTCTGCTGTTGTTAGTTTGCATGTATGTGGTTTAAAGTTGTAACTGCACAGATTGAAAATAACAATGACAGAAAAATGCAGATGTAATTCCACCATTGCTGTCAATCAGTTATGTGTTTGCGGCTCAGTTGATGTGACGTATCTGTTGCTGTGCAAAGGATTGTGGGTCAGTATAGCCAGAAAAGCATGCTGGCTTACATACTTGCATATTGCAAAACCGGACCGGATGTAGTAGAACATCCTGGTATTTCTGGCATACTGCGTTTGACATACTATCTATTGGGACTAAATCTTTTTCTGGCAGACTATACAGTATGGTAGTATGGGGACTGGAACACAGTTATTTTATAAATATGTTGCTAAAGTGAATTCCCTCTGTCTAAAAACCTCAGAAACATAGTTGTTTGAAGCTTGTGCAAAACCTCCCTGAGCACGGCGCTCACTGCAGCTGAACGTAAGCGGCCGGGAAAAGACCGACACGTCCGTGACAATATCCCTTCCACCAGCCCTCGTCAATCATCTCTATGTTGGTGATGATGTCATCCGGGTTGAAGGAGATCTCGTCGTCAGCCTCTGTGTGGGAGAGGAGACGGTTTGAGGATCTGTCCTCACAATGTTGAGAGATGATAATTACATGACCAAAAAATTAAGACTCCAAGAGTGTCATACCTCCTTCGTAGTCGTAAATCGCTACTGCCGTCTGACCAGACGTCAGGTCCTCATAGTCGTTATCGTCAGCTATAAAAGAAGACACTGAAATAAATGAGTATTTCACATGTGAAAGGTTTTGACATTTAACAGACTCAGACACAGACCTTGCGGTGCAGGAGGAGGCGGCTCAACAAGTTCCTCGTACTCTGCTTCGTCCTCTCCTTCGTCCTCCTCCACATCTGCTGACCTGCTGGGTAGAGGGGGAGGAGCATCGAGCTCAAGGAAATCATCTGAGCGTGGAGGCAAGGCCGGGGGCTCGTCGTATTCTGGTTCCTCCTGGAAACATGACAGAATACCTTTGATTTCATGATCTCAAATCCAGAGCCCAGGTGTTCAGAAAGTTTAATCTGGATAAGAAGAACTAGATTACGGTAACTGTGTTTGTTGGCAGACTGCCTATGATGTTGTGACATGTAGTCCCATGGTTATCCAGGTTTGGTAGTCTTGTAAAGTTTGGATCAGTGTGATCCAATCTCCAATCCAGTGTTATTTGAAAAACCAACACAAAGTAAGATGGATTAGCTGATCCTGGACAGCAGAACATGGGATTTCCAAATCTTGATCACTCTGATCCAGATTAAATTTGTTTGGGCCCAACATCAGCTAATCGGTTTACTTCTGTGCCGACTTTTCAAAGCAACATTGGATCGGATCACTGAATCTGAATAACCAGTGCTCTCAATGGGACTTCATATTGCAATGTAGACTACGAGCTCACGGGGAGACCAGCAGCTTGATGTAACTTTAAGTGTTTTTATTTGAGACAGAAAACAGACTTTGTTGGAAACTATTTTTTGACTGTTTCATTTTAAGTATTATAAGGTGATTGATATAGAATTTTTGTTTGATATTGGCAGCTATTAAGGGATTATTTTATGGACACAATTCCTTTTTTTTTTTTTTTTACTTTACTGGAAGTTTAATTAGGTCGCCTAATCTTTATCTACTTTATCAAATAAATTAAGTGCAAAATATAAATAAATAAACATATTTTTGACCCATTTAATAGATTTATTACAATTTGTTCCTGAAATCCACCCTGAATCTAAGCTTCAGCTGAAATCAGCATAATCCTAATGAGTTGGATCAAAGGTGTTACAATCCTACTAAAAAGTTTGAACAACATACTGAAGGTTTGATCCAGATCAGTACCAAAGATGGATTACATGATCTGATCTCATTTAAGAATCCTTTTTTCTTTTGAGCAACCAATTTGCAAGATTTAATCCAATCTGAAATCAGATCAGAATATTTCTAAACAACTGGGCACAGATATGATCTAAGACACGCATGTCCAAAGTCTGACCCGGGGGCCAGTCGTGGCCTGCAAAGTGATTTTAAATGGCCTGCGGCTTGTAGGTCAAAATGTACTATGTGTGGCCAACAACACAATGGCAGGTAGGTAGGTCGGTACTTTATTAATCCCAAGGGAAACGAAGGTACCCAGTAGCTTATCTCACAACGCATACAAAATCTGGATTGTTTGTTGGTTTTTTGTTGAAGGTGCTTAAAAGTAAAAAAAACTGTGGTAAATAAGGAATAAGGAGTGTTGCAAAGGAATAACGTTAATCAGGCGAGATCATCTTGTATTTTTCCATTCACCTCATGATGGTAGGACTATTGTACAGTTTGTAGACATGCACACAAGTGGAACTAATGACGGTAAAGAAGCAAACGATAGGTTACCTAGCAGCAGACATTTCCTGCCAGGAAGCGGACATGGCCGCAGCAAAGAAGCACAAAGTTGACATTGAGGGACGCTGGTTTCAGAAGTGGTGGAAAGTTGAATTCTTTTTTAGTAAAAGATGAAACGTTTGCCTCATTTGTATTTGTGTTCCAGCTGGCCCCCAGGTATTTTTTACCTTCTCTAATCTGGCCTAATGAAGAAAGTCCAGACACCCCTGACCTAAGAAGACTTCCATATAAGATCTCTCATGTATCACTGTCACATTTAAGTCACTGTGTCTGTTTTTTTAACACTCTTCTAATCAGATGGAAAAAAGAAATATTGTGTCTGCTGCACAGTATTAAACCTGTTTCCCTACTTGCACCTCATTTCCTAATGCAAACAAAGATAGTAGCTAGATATTGAGTCATGTCTGTGCTCAAGTTGTGAAACACAGACAAAAATTAAAAAATATTATTATGACATACTGTAAGTTAGTATACAGTGATGTTTCCTTACAGTATTTTATATATTTTTAAATAAAATATAACACATTATTACTGTGACAGTCCCTCTGCTTGCTGCACTTTCTCTCATCAGGGCTGCAGACCTGATTAAGTTTAATCAGCGACATGTGACACACCTGTGCCCGGGGTGCCCCGTGCATGAATGAGCGGGCAGCAGCCAGTCTGCGGGCTGATCTTGTCTCGCCCGACATCTTTGTGTTGTGGCTTTTGTTTCCTTTCTTTGTTTTTATTCTTTTTTGTTTAAAAAAATTCTATTTATTTGTTACTTTACATGTTTGTCTTCTGTTTTTTTGTGACAGTAATCACTAAACGCTGATATAAAATACTCGCTGAAGCACCAAATGCGTGTTAATCTGCAGCTGAAAATTTTAATTAGGTGATGCAGGTAAAAAACAAGTGATAGACATGACAGGGACAAAACTATGTGGGACACAAGACAGGTGTAAAATAACAATTAACACAAAAGACAAACACAGGCATATTGGTATAATGTTGACAATGTTTTTTTTAAATTTTATATACTTTATTAATCGCCGAGGGGAAATTCAATTTTTCACTCTGTTGTCAATTACACACAGGTCCAAACACACACATGTGCAAACTGGACCTATACATGCACTAAGTGGAGAGATGTCAGAGTGGGCTGCCCATGACAGGCGCTCCGAGCAGCTGGGGGGTTCGGTGCCTTGCTCAGGGGCACCTCAGCAGTGCCCAGGAGGTGAACTGGCACCTCTCCAGCTGCCAGTCCACACTCCATATTTTGGTCCGGACGGGGGCTTGAACAGACGACCCTCCGGTTCCCAACCCAAGTCCCTATGGGCTGAGCTACTGCCGCTACTAGTGGCATTTTGTGTTTGCTGGTGTGTGTTTGTGTGTTGATGAAGTTGATGAGGTAGTAAAAAAGGGGGAATGAGTTAGAACAAGAGGAACAGGCAAGAGGGGAAGAGTCATGGGTGCAAAAAAGACTAAGCAAACTTAAATAAGGAAAAAGGGAGACAGAAAAATAAATAAAAATGAAGAAAATAAATAAATTACTAAAGAAATACGTACATACATAAATAATACATATAATAATAAAAAAAATCTCTCTCTCCCAACCTCCGACCCCTCTGTCCTCCTCTTAAAATTCAATTCAATAAATTAAAAGCTAAATTACATAGCAGAGGTTTCCCCTTCCTCAGTTCTCCCGTTTTAGTAATGAAATAATTGAGCCCTCTTAAACAACAAACACTGAATTTCTGTGGCCTGATCTCATGGTCTTTTTTTTCCTAATTGCCATTAAAGCAAAAAGAAAGTCTCGCACACTGCAGGAAAGTTGTCCCAACTATTAAAACATGGCTGATGACTTAATAAACACCTTATATTTACAGAGGATTCAAAAGCTTTTAAGACAAACTCACTTTGTGAAACAGAAATATGAAAAGAATAAAAGATACACAGGGAAGTTACAGAGAGATAAAGGGGGATTATCTTGACTTTTTGTTGCCTTTTTCTACTTTTATTTTTACCCTCCTCAGTTTATTTAGTTGGTATTACTGTTGCTATGTTTTTCAGTTACTATTTGATTGTCATGGGATCTGCTGTCAATAGTATACAGAGTATTGCTCGCCTTATTGTTTAAATTGATGCATGAATTATTCTGCTATTGGTTCACTCATTCATTTTCCGTAACTGCTTATCCTGTTGGGGGTCGCGTGGGGGCTGGAGCCTATCCCAGCTGACATTGGGCGAGAGGCAGGGTACACCCTGGACAGGTCGCCAGACTATCACAGGGCTGACACATAGAGACAGACAACCATTCACACTCACATTCACATCATGTCTTTGGACTGTGGGAGGAAGCTGGAGTACTCGGAGAAAACCAACACTGACACAGGGAGAACATGCAAACTCTTCACGGAGGGGGCTCCCCACCTCGGGTTCAAACCAGCTGTGAGGTGACAATGCTAACCGCTGCATCACTGTGCCGCCTGTGTCACTGGTGCATCTGTAATTGTTTGAATCGTACCTCAGACTCTGGCTGTGGCTCCGGTGTTTCTTGTATCTGTGGCATGTGCTGGGGGAATTCTTCTGGTGGCATTTCGTACTCCACATCTGGTTCCACATCTGGAGCCACATTTGGAACAGGTGGTGGACGGATTTCCTCCTGTCTTCTGCTCTCCTCCTGCAGGAAACACAAAATCATTAACATGCATGTTGACCGGTACTTTATATTCTGACCTCTTTACATGTTCACATTGTGTATACAGTGCAGTGTGTACGTGTTACCTCTTGTCTGCGTTTGGCCGCCTCTCGCTCTCTGCTCTCCCTGGCTTGTCTCCTCACTTTCTCTTCTTCTGCCTTCTTCTTGCTCTCTTCATCTGACGCTTTGGCCATGTTCTCAAAACGGGCCTTCAGCTTTCCTGCACCTGAACTACCTGCATAACACAGAGGGATAAAATATGAATACAGAGCAAATCAATGTCTGAACATGTGAACACCTCAGCACTGGCAGCTTTACTTGTTCAGCACGCGGCAGAGTTGATTATGTTGAGTGAAATAAAGTACTTACAGGCCTCTATTGGTTGTGTCTTTTCATATGCTGAGGTTGGAGAGTCAATGTCAGAGAAGCCGGCTGCACTCTGAAAGCACAGACAATAATCATTCAATCTGTTCATCTGTTGATACTGACTAGCACAGTAATGATCAGATAGTCAAATGATTCATATGTGTGTGAACCATGATTATACAGCCAACTGTAGCACCATAGCTGGCCCTAAGTTGGTCATGTTCAACATATTATTCACACAACAAAGCTTGTACAACCCTGCATCACTTAAAAATGATATCTTGAATTCAAAGCACAACAATACAGATTACTAAAAGAGGCTCAAATAGGCATAATAATTAAGTAAAATAAAGATTGAGACACAAATAATCAATATAAATGCCAATAATGCCAATCCACAGGGCAATTAGTTGCTTTACTTCTCAGGTGTAACACCGACCTTATCCATGCGATCTTCCTGAACTCCATAACGACCTCCGAAACCTGCTGAATAATCTAAACAGACGACAGTTGAATGAGTCTGGTGTGCTACAGTGTCAGTAATAATCTAGTGTGTTTAAATATACATGTGTTTCCTCACCTTTCTGTGACTGATGTTTCTCCGTCTCGCCCTTATAATCGTAACCCAACGCAGCTTTATCCACCTTTTCCTTCTCGACACCAAACTTCCCTCCAAATCCCTTCGAATAATCTGAATGCGAAGTGAATAACAGAATAAAGAAATCAGATGTTGAGCAAAAAGGTGTTAAAACTGACAAATGCTTCGACTTTAACGTACCTTTCTGCGACTGGTGCTTCTCTGTCTCCCCTTTGTAGTCGTACCCCAAAGCAGCTTTGTCCACCTTCTCCTTTTCTACACCGTACTTCCCTCCGAATCCCTTAGAGTAGTCTGGGGAAAAATAAGATGCAAAATCAAGCAAATGTGAAACAAGGAGTGTGAAAACTGATGATTGCTACACCTAAACTCACCTTTTTGTGACTGGTGCTTCTCTGTTTGTCCTTTATAGTCATATCCCAAAGCGGCCTTATCTACTTTCTCCTTCTCCACTCCGTATTTTCCTCCAAAGCCCTTTGAGTAATCTAAAAACATTTGGATTTTAAGTAAAATTCTGTTAGGTGGCAACTTCCAAAAGGGAAATATTGTACTGTAAGTGAGAAGGTGGATGACAGGTGACTTACCTTTCTGAGATGCATGTTGCTGCACCTCTCCTTTGTATTCAAAGCCCAGGGCGGACTGCACAGACAACACAGAGGCTGCATTTAAGGTTCACATATTGCTTTAAAGTACGCTAGAGGAACCCTCCCAACTAGATGTGATGTCACAATATCTGGACCATTGTTACACGTGTTAAACTCACATTTAAAGTGAGCACAGAGAGGCTTTCCTCCTTCTACAGATGGCTGTAAACCGTCTAGCGTAAAACTTCACATACGCCAGTGAAGGTCAAACATGAAAATAAAGGAATAATAAAGACAAATCTTTGAGCTAAGGGGGACTCGTCTTGTCCTCTCACCTTGTCCACTCGGTCTTTCTGAACACCAAATTTCCCACCGAACCCTTTCGCTGCATCTTTCTGAGAGGAGTGCTGCTCGACCTGTGCCACATAGTCGTGCCCCAGAGCCGCCTGAAGAGCAGAGATACATCAAACAGTACACGTGAACAGTGGACGCAGAGTGAAGGATAAAATAGATGGCAGTAGATAAAAGGAGCTTATCGCCGTATTTAGAGTATTAAAAATGTGTCAACCTTGTCCATTCGGTCTTTTTCGACTCCAAACTTCCCTCCATATCCGTACGAGGCTTTGGGAGTCTGTTCCTTCTGCTTCACCTGCTCGTGCTCCCCAACCACTTTGCTTCTGAGCTCTGCAACACTGACAGATCACACAGGGTTCAAACACACTGACACTGAGATGCACTCCAGTCAAGGGTGTAAATACAGACAGTGCAGGCAGTGTGGTGGCACTGGAGCTCATGAGGTAGGGGGCCCACTGAGAGATGCATTGGGTGGAGAATGGGCCCTTATGAGTCATTGCCACCTTAAAAATATGCCTGTGTTCAAAGAGGAACTCTCATTAAATTAAAAACAGTGCCATCTGCTACGTATGTCCTTGAAAAAGGCAAACCCATCTCTGACATGTTTATTTTTTCTGCTTCTTCTATAACTATAAATCAATTATTCTATAACTATAAATAAACTATTAAAAATGTTAAATTAAATAAATAATTTCTTATTTTCTCTAGTATTTTTAATCATATACAGATATTTAATGATGATAGTTGGGTGATATGTATGTTGATGTTATCCTGATCATGTGACAAGACGATATGTGCATGACAGCGTGCATTAGGGCCTGTCATAACTACCATACACCACTGACTCCAGTACACATGATGACAGTAATATTTGTCATTTGATTGTTTATCAGTAACTCATAACATAATACCTTAAAAGCATAAATCAGGGGTGTCACATTTCATTTTAGTTCACAGGCCACATACGGATTAGACTCTTTGGCGGGCAAGTTCTGTCCCCGGCGCCATATGTTAGACAACCCCTGGCCTAAATTAAAGACAGTGTGAACAAATTTGCATGATTCAACAAAATGCAAATTCAGACATAAAACTAAAATAAAAGTGATAAATGCAACATCAGAAGGCAGATGAAAACAACGGGTGTTACTGATGCTTTAGATTAGTTGTACACCACTAATAGGAGCGGCTTTGTGGTCGCCAGGTTGTGAGAAGTTCCTTTTGCTGGTGTTTATCCTTTCTGTTAGGTAGGGGTGGGAATCACCAGAGGATCCACAATACGATAGAATCATGATACTTGAGTCATGGCTCAATATTATTGCGATTTTACATATGCTGCGATATGCTAAGTATTGTGATAATATATATAGCAATATGTAGTGGCAGTTTCAACATACTACAGTTCCTACTACAGGCCACCTAGTTTGTGAGGTGTATCGGTTTTGACTCGAGTTTCTGTTCCCTTTCTGGAGATCACAGTACTCACATGTGGCACAGAAAAAGTTTAACAAGGTTTACTGACTTCACCACTGACTTGATGTCCTATTTCTATATATTCTCACAGATTACCTGTTATTATACTTCAACACTGCATAATATAACGATCCAAATCAACACAAACTGCAAGTTGTCTTTTACGCACGACGTTGTCAACACTCTCCTTTTGTCGTGTGCACTAAACTGCCTCATGGCACCAAACCTGATGTAAATAACTTGTGCCTGTATTCTAACACATAAAGTAAATATTTACCCTCAGTACAGTCCACTACCATACACTATTCAAAATATACAGAAACTATTGTGTAAACTTAAATACCATCAGAACCTATACGATATGTCATATCAACACAGAAATTCTTACCAAATATTAGTATGTGCTTAAGTGGCTCTTACACAATATAATGCGATTTATTACCTTTTTTAAAAATGTAAATTATATCCTCAAGGGAAACTTTGTCAATATCTGATTTTTCCTAATAAAAAGTTTTTAGTTTGTTGACCTAACTTTAGACATTTTTTGCAGCAGCAAAATGTGTCTAGTAGACTGAAAAAGTAATTCTTCTCGTAGGCTACCATAAGTTTAATTTGTATTTGTAATATTAATAATTCATATAATTAAAAATAAACTGATACTTTACACTGTGAGTAAATATTTTCCCCCCACCCTTACTGTTTGGTAGTTATACAGTTGTAAGCATTGGAAATCTATTACTAAATGCTTGCAGATTTAATACTTTATAAATGTAGTTTTACAACTAGGTTCGGCAACAAACACCACGCCTCGAATACTTCTCATTTCCACCCAAAAGTATTTAAGCACACCTGATGCATTTCCCTCTCTTCGATGCATTTTTCATATCCCACCCGCCCAAGCCCTACTCGCTTCTCACGTCTTTCTCTTCTCCTTTCTGCATACATGAACCAGTGGGGGTTCTATCCGAAGCCGAGCTCACGAAGAGACAACTCCCCGACTCAGTCTCACTCCCATGAACCCTTGATCCTCATCCTGTCATCCCTAACCTTTCATCCATTCGTCCCTCGACCTTCATCCCTCAACCCTCCGACCCTCGTCCCTTATCTATTTAACCCTCATCCATTCGTCCATCAACCTTCATCCCTCTGACCCTTGTCCCTTATCCATTCAACCCTCATCCATTCGTCCATCAACCTTCATCCCTCCACCCTCCGACCCTCGTCCCTTATCCATTCAACCCTCATCCATTCGTCCATCAATCTTCATCCCTCAACCCTCCGACCCTTGTCCCTTATCCATTCAACCCTCATCCATTCGTCCATCAACCTTCATCCCTCCACCCTCCGACCCTCGTCCCTTATCCATTCAACCCTCATCCATTTGTCCCTCAACCTTTCGACCCTCATCCCTTCATCTCTCCATCTTTATCC
The DNA here is from genome assembly GCF_011397635.1 of Epinephelus fuscoguttatus. Classification (NCBI taxonomy): domain Eukaryota; kingdom Metazoa; phylum Chordata; class Actinopteri; order Perciformes; family Serranidae; genus Epinephelus; species Epinephelus fuscoguttatus. Next base: position 11,386,066 of record NC_064773.1, on the reverse strand, counting down.
TTTCATTCTCTAATCCGTCTGTCCTAACCGCTTTCCTCCAAACCCATAATCTATCATATGCAATAAACCATTCGAAATTTTAACTTATTGGTGTGGTCCTTGTTAGTGAATATTGCATAAATTTTAATGTTACAAAAGTTGTTAATGAATAGATTTTGGTTGTGTCACTCCGCAGGATTTGTGGCCCATAGTAGCTACCGAAACAACTACATAACTCTAAAAAGGATAAATCAAGTTTCCTGCTGGAGGAGGATGAACACCCGCTGAGGTGACTCTTCACAACCTTGCAAGCTAACACCTTATAAGCTCTTTATAAAGTGTGACTTCTCAGGAAGTGGTATCTAAACCTGTCAGCAGTTTCTAGCCCTATTCTTACATTCAGCACCACTGCCTGTATTTATAGTCTCACTGTCTGCAGTGACAATGCACAGTGGTTTAAATCTCACTGTCAAAGTGTCATCAGCGTATATTACCCATATTAGGAGACACTTGCTGTCTGACAGCTCTGCTCACACTTCCTCTTCCTGTTGCTACACAGCACCCACTCTGACCTGCGTTTCTCTACGTCGTCTACATATTTGTTAGTTTCCAGACAGACACAAAAGTCGTGCATCTGTTACCTGATGTGCTCTTTACGTCCTGAACCCTCAATGGTCTTGGCTCCCCACCTCTGCTCCTGCTCTGATACGTCATTCTGAAACACAATGTCAAAAAAAGTTTGACTGACGCGCACACACACCCCCCAAATATGATGATACACATCTCCAGGACGTTTACAGCACCTCAAAATCAGGGTCTGTCTCCCAGTCGTCGCCCTCTGCAGCCACCTTCATGCTCACACTGTGGCCCACGACTGACTTCCACATCTGGGGAAGTAAAACACACAATGAGCCACAGAGTTCTGATTAACGATCATGTGTTCACAACGTCATAAAAACTGTTATATCTCTATGCACTTACAGTCTGTTCGCTGTGTTTTTATTATGAGGACTAAATTTAAACTACAAGCTCTGCCAACCATTTGCTGAAGTCTCAAAAAGGAAGTTATTTCAACACCAAGCTTCATTTCCCCATAATGACACACACTTCAGCACTTCATGCGGCAAAGACACTAAAGTACTTCAATAAATAGCACCATTACAGCATATTATTTAAGATAATACTTCATGTAGAGCTTAAGATCCTCTGTAACATACTAGAAATTACATTATTTCTTCAGTGTGGCATAAAAAATATTCTTTATATTCATTTAATTAATGCTAAGTTGCTAATTATCACTTTTGCTTGAATGTATATTATATTTTACTGTCATAAATGGAAGTTATAGGCAAGTAAATGTAGTAGAATTTGACATAATATTGAACACACAGGTCCATAAAATACAAATGCTACCTAAAGTTAGCCCCCTCATGTACATGTACTGTTTTGGCATCCATGTCTGGCTAACGTCTGCCCCAACGGTTTACTGTACATCAGCTTAAATACGTCTGACTAAATTCACTTCCTTAATACAGTTTAAAGTTAAATAAAATAAAAATACACACATATAACCTTATTAGAGTTAGTTTAAAGAACAAAAACGATCGTTACCTTTTAGTTGTCAGGGTTAATTATCCGTGTAAAGGTGAAGTTTACACTGACAAGTGTTGATGAACTTCTTCCCTCAGGTTGTGACAGCTTGATGGGCGACAAGTGAACGCGCATCGGGCGCACGTGAGCGCGCGTTGATGTAAATAATCGCACAAATATCGTCCATTTTTATAGTAATTTAATCAAAAACACGTATATAACGTTGCCGTTGTAGCATAAATTATGTATATGTAGTTTAAAAAAATAAATTAATTTATATTTTCAAAGAAATTAAGATAGTAAATTATGATGCGTTCAAGTATACACGGAAATTAGAGATTTAGCGACCAGACGAAGCGGTGATGACAGTAAATGCGGTGTTTTAGGACACAGAAGCTGCAGCAGCGACTTTAGCCAACAAGCAGTTAACATTGACAATGATGGGCTGTCACTTTTAGTTAAATTTTCCTACTTTAAGGAGAGACACCTCAGTTGAAAACACACACTGAACAAACATTTAAACGCAACACTTGCTCCCATTTTCACAGGTATTAAGTTAAGGATCTAAAACTTTTTTTCAAGTACTCAGTAGATATATAGCTCTCAAATTTTGGTTACAAATTTAATATCCGTGTCAGTGAGCACTTCTTCTTTTCCAAGATCCACCCACCTGACAGCTGTGGCATATCAACATGCTGATCAAACAGCAAGGGAAATGTACAGTTTGATCACCAAACACTATGCCACAGATGTCCCAAATTCTGAGGGAGCGTGCTAGTGGCGTGCTGATCACAGGAATGTCCACAAGAGCTGTTGCCCTTGATCTTAATGTTCAATTCACTACCATAAGATGTCTCCAGTGTAGTTTCCCTGAATTTGGCAGCACATCCAACCAGCCTCACACTGCACAAGCTGGTTATAGTGACGAAATGCTGTCAGGTTAAGACCCTGGTGAGGACGATGAGCATGCAGGTGACTTCCCCAAGACAGTTTCTCATGGTTTGTGGAGAAATTCTTGGCTGTGCAAACCATTTGTTGCATTACCTGTCTTGCAGGTGAAGACACTGGATGTGAAGGTCCTGAGCTGGTGTGGCTACATGTGGACTACAGCTGTGAGGCCGGTTAGATGTACTGCCAAATTAAAGGGATCGGAATTGGTAGTGAAATGAACGTTAAGGTCACGGGCAACAACTCTGGTGGACATTCCTGCAGTCAGCATGCCAATAGCACGTTCCCTCCCTCAACCTTGAGACATCTGTGTCCTGTGATCAGACTGCACATTTAAGAGTGTCCTTTTATTGTGACCATCCCAAGACACACCTGTGTGGTAATGACGCTATGTAATCAGCATGTTGATATGTCACACCTGTCAGGTGGATGGATCTTGGAAAAGATGAAGTGCTCACTGACATTGATTTCAACAAATACACCACCAAAACTTAGCAGAAATACATCTATTGAGTGCATGAAAAAGTCTTAGATCTCTAAATTAAACCTGTGAAATATGGGAGAGAAACTAAAGTGTTAAAGTTTTGTCTAGTGCAGTTTTCTCATGCACTTAACAATTTTGAGATTAATGATTATTTTGCTTCTCTTCTTTCAGACTAGTGGAAAGAAAACGTCCAAAATACAAATTAAGGTGTTCATTTTTGTACAGATATCTGTTCTGGAAATGTATCCAAAAAGTGCTTATTTAATTTAACAATGCACCATCTGCATTTGGGATATATATTTGAAATCTTCTGCTAGTGTCTGAGCCAGAAATCTCAACTTCAGCAGCACTTACATCCACCAAACTTTCCAGTTTTATTCCTTTCCATAGCCTGAAGGTTTTTACAGATAGGTTTGTTCATATATCATTCATAGCCTGATTTATATAACATTTTATTCCCAAAACAAGGTTAAAAATTAGTTTTATTTGTGGAATGAAAAAAAAAAAGATCTCCCTCCCTCCCTCCCTCCTTCCCTCTGTGAAATCCTTTGACTCTAATATGATTATAAAGTGAAACAAGAATTTTGAACCTGGCTTTAGCAATGCTCAGATCTCTGTTCAGGAAATAAATCAGTGTGTATTTAAATAGATTGTGCCTCATTTGCATATTTAAGCATAGAATCTGAGAAAACTTGTCTTATAAAACATAATAGCCTGACTGTAAGTAATGAGCTGGGGAAGTTTCACAGTGATATGTGTTAGTCAATCACCTGTAATGTTTCCCCCTTAAAATAATTTTAAAAGCAGAACCTGGATGCAGTCAGTTACAGGTGTGATTTAAGCAGCTGTGGTGTAGTTGTAACACTTGGGGGCAGACTTACACAGCTTATACCCAACAGCCACAGGGACAGGAAATAAACATTGGAATGATTGATGATTGTGAGTACTCAAACTCTAAAATTATAGTGACTACACTATAACTACACTACAAAATACTGTGACTAAAATCACAGTATTTTGTTTGGTTTTTGTTGTTGTTTTGTCAGGAAAGTGGGTTCAGAGCCATCACTTAATATCGGAAAGAAGTATTAAAATAGTTATTAAACATTATTCTTTTAGATCCATGCTGAGTTTAGATGTGTCATTAAATCTTATTTGTACCATTTTAACTTCCATATTCAGTGATTAACTGACTGACAACAGACAGAGACAATGATATGATATGAATATGTTTAGTCTTTATTATGTGCTTTGAGCACTGCTGCAAAAAGTGATGGTGAGTTAAAGGTCCAGTGTTCAGGATTTAGAGGGGTATATTGGCAAAAATATAAGTATGTTTTCTTAAGTGTGTAATAATCAGACAAACCAAACACTGACTCTAAATAGGGCCATTTCCATTATTGCATCAGCCGTCGTAGTTCTTCTACATGGTTGCCACATGGTGTTAAGTTTCAGTTGGTTGCAGTCCACAACTTGAGCCACTAGATGCCGCTAAATCCCTCACACCAGACCTTTAAGTAACAGCACAGACAGTGTGTTTACATGATGCTTTCTCCCACATAGAGAAGCACTGTAGTGTTTATAAGACCAGCACTTAACTGTGAGCATTTTAAAACATCAGTTTATCATGACCCACATGTATAAACGTTTGCTGAAACTCACTCAAAATCACTGATTAATGACGACCCATTTATTCTTAATGACTTCACAAATAAAGAGAAAAAAACCCCCAACGTGTTTAAAATCACTGAACTGAAAAGTAACTGAGCCCAAAATAAAAAGAACAAAAGTCCCGATGTCTGTTTTTGTTCGACAGACACAAATGAACATGTTTGACAGGATCTGTCCCTGATCTAAACCACCAACACTTTTATTACATTTTAGTTTTCTATACAGCCCTTTTTTAAAACAGTTATTTACAGATGAAGTTTGTGTACGACGTGAAGGACATGAACGTTAAAAGAATACGAGTACAGAGGAATCTTTTCACCAACAGAGAGCGATTAAATAATGAAGAGAATGATGTCGATATATGCGTAGGTGGACCATAGTAACTGTTATGGGCAATAAATTATGCTACATCCGAGTAGTTTATGATGGGATGGATATCATTAGAAAACACAGCAGTCTTTCTCCTCTGGAATGAGTCCACACTGTGGTAACATTGCACCTGAACGGCAGCTTCACCTGCCATAAAAACTACAGAGCACACTGTAAAATCTAAATCTGTGCAACACAAGCATGGACAGGGAATATTTTTGGATATGTACGAGGGGAAAACCCACATCCAGCTGATGTGCATCATACATATACATATATGTACAAATATCAATATAATGCTCCCACTGATTTATAGAAGAAGAAAAGAAGAGAGAAATGAAAACACAACAGGAATGTGTAAGAACAGAAATTGCACTGTGCTCCGTTTTTGTGCATGAAATGAGTAGAAGAGGAAGAGACTGGACTATAACAGCACATCCTGAACCTCAAGCCATCTTTAAATAAAAATCACATTTTGGGAAAAAGGCTTTTCGCTTTCAGGTGAGAGTTACACCTCCTCCAAACATACAGAATGCATTCAGGGCCCTGAGCGAACCTAAGCAACAGTTTGGTGTTTTAAAAGCAGGTTGGAGGTGCGTGAAGCTTCGCCAAAACAGAGCCAGGGTGAGTGGTTCATCAAACAAGCGACACTGACGCATGAAGCAGGTCAGGACATCTTCACTGGGATCTGGTGTAATAAAACAAAATCTGTGAAGTCATCCACTGTCTTTTCCTCTGCCTTTTGGTTTCTGGGTTTAGTGATGGAGTGCTTACCTGTTCTGCTGAGTGTGTCCTAAGGTCAGAGAAATGCTGCGAGTCGAGCGAGACCTGTTCCTGCCTGGCCGCAAAGCAAACCAGTAAGCGAACAACCATTAAATTGTTTCACAGTTTCCCGGTGAAGATGTCCTAACCCGGTGGTTCTCAGTCTTTTTCATGTCAAAGACCCCTAAATTAATTCACATCAGGTCATGAGCTCGAAAAGGCTCACGAAAAGGCTCCGCAAGGTGTCGCTTGTTGAAAAACTGCTTGCTCTGGCTCTATTTTGCCTCCAATTTATCTTCAGAGCAATAGAAAGCTGTTTCTGAGGCTCACTTGGGGCCCACTGCGCTCCCTGAATGTTGTTGCTCGTAATCAGGCCCCCAGGAAAGCCACTCAGCCTTGCAGCCAATTGTTCCCAAGTGGCCACTCTCAGTTTTCCAGCAACAAAAATCCTCTGTGTCCTAAAAAGCATTTCCCCCATAGGCCACCATTATAAAAGAGACGTCTGTATAGCTGTAGAACTTTTCGACCCATGGAGGTTCCATAGTTGTAAAACTTTCCTGGAGCCGAGAAAAGGGATTCAAAAATCTGTGATGTCATCACAATGTAAAGTACACAAGCCGAGCGGGAACTTGTGGGTGGAGCCAGCGGGAGAAACACTACTGCGCATATTCAGTGAGCTGCATACTGTTGAAGTAAATGTAGAAGAACTTTTTTTTGGCATATGAGCTCAAGTAGGTAGTAGGTAACTGCAGCTGAAGCAGCTATGTGACTCACCCACCATACTTACACGTCAATCCACTATCAACCAGCAGAGGCCAAAAATGCTATGCTAGCGATTACCTAGCTATGAAGTAGTAATGTAAAAGAGAGGTGATTACAGTTAGGGTAAGGTAAGACTTTCATCTGAGCCTTATTCACTACTCTGTGTTGCAGCAGGGTTCGGATAACCGCCCTGATGTTGGGTTTGTTTAATACTCGTGGTGGGCGCTGGGAATGTCGTGTACGCTACAAATGTAATGTGTCTGCAGCTATACTTGTCTCTACGTACCAGGCGAGCCGTTCCATTGGAATCAATAGGCGCCATCTTGACATAGGATATCAAGGTATTATAATAAATCCATGCTCTGAGTACATCTGGACACTTGCTTGCGTTCCATCTGTATGTTAGAAGAGGTGTAACATGACAAGATGGACACCACTCTGACTGTGGCGTCATATTTAACAAAACCTGTAGCTTAGTCCCCAAAATGTCCGACTTCTGCTCTAACTTAAAGTGACCCTTTTATGTTCATATCTAAAGGCACATGAAGAACACCATCTGCCAACACACTTGATTACGAATCTACATTTTTACCCACTAAAACCACTGATTTTTAAACAGACATATTAGTCCCTTTATGTCCCCTCTGCTTGGGTTTCCCTCAAATTTAAAACCAATGACAACAGCTTCCTATTTAACTCCACATACTTTGGCTAAAAGACTAAGTCCTGTAAAGTGCAATGTTTGTGTGTCGAACTTCCCTCACACCCTTGTATAACTCATTACATGTCACAATATAAAACATATTGATGGCTTGGGTTAGGTCTGTGTCACACTTCCATTTTCTCTCCCCTCCTCTCTCTGTCTCTTATCTGTGAGTTTTCTTTTTTTTTAAAGGAGCTGGTTTCAGAGGTATCCGCCCAGACACAGCAGCAGCAGGACGTGCACGGTGAGCAGATAGAGGCTGAACAGCAGAGGGGTGCGCTGGCGGGAGCAGAAGGCCACTCGGAGCATCCGCATCAAACCCGGGCTGCTCCTTCGAGTCTGCGAGAGAGGGAGGGAGGAACAAGGTTACGGGAAAACATTCGAGTCATGTGTCTTCATTATCGCAGTTATTAAGATGACAGATGAGGTGGTACAGGACGTTAGCGCAGCCTTACTCGAGTGACAACTCCTTCTGGCTCGATAAGGACAGCAGTCTCTGAGTGATCCTCGTCGTGTGCGGAGTGCCATTTCGTCTGGCTGTGACTAATAATAATAATAAAAACAGATGTTAGCCATCATATTCTGTTGATTCAACACATTTATCAGGGCTGAAAGATGAATTATTCAGATGCAGAGAAACAACAGGAAACAGAAAGCACCTTTTATCAACTGTTATAGCAGAATACAATCATTAGTCTCAATATTATATAATTAAAAACAATTAATCAAGAAAAAACTAATCTTTTATACACTTTTTAACATTAATTTACGCAAGAAAAATAAAATACAACATGAAAAGCAGCTGTTTGAGTGTGAATACTTTCGGCTATTCTTAGTCTTCTATTATAATTAACTGCATATCTTTAGGTTTTGGACTGTGTTAGAGAAAACAAGCAACTATTTGATGATGACGTACAGATGTCAGATGGCACTGGACATCAATATGATGTCAGAAAGATGCTGGATTCTTAAATTGGGCAGACTTTAAATTTTGGTTGGAATGAAAATTAGATTGATGGTATTTTAAATGTCTAATGACATTAGAATTTCACGTTGTGTGGACGTTAACATCATGATGTTTCGCAGACGTTGGGTTTAGTTACGACTAAATGTCCATATTCTCTACGTAAAGAGGACGCTGGCATGAGGCATTTGGGGGACGTGGAACACAATTTAAAACCAACAAAGTATCATCGTCATCTGTCGCCAGTATTCTACATCAAATTGATGTTGACATACGAAATCTTGACACTGAATTTTGGTCAACTGACATCGCAACCTAAATTCAACCAAATATCGACATCTAATGACTTCGCAATTCAGGAAATGGGACCATCCAAGTAGCACCTGAATGCAGCGTTAACCCCACAGAGCTTAGTTTTCTGATTCTTTTTTTGCTGATTCTTTTTTTTTTCCCCAAGAAAAGTCAAACTTTTTGGCTATATACGCCACTGAGCTACTTTCATAGAAATGAATAGGACCCACCTCTAACACTGTATCCAGTTCTCTTTATACATCCATAGGTTAGACTGCAGCAAAACAGTTAAGTAACACAGGCTGAGAAACCAAAACAATAAGCTAAAAGGTGCTAAAAAAGCTTTATAGAACAGGTGATAACTACCTGTGGTTTTGTCACCAGAAGTAACCCCCTCTTCACATTTACTCCACTGTTATAACTGTAGTGCAGGACTTTTTTTGTTTCATTCAAGCCCCTGTCAGATGAGTCCACACGATGCTGACTAGGCCTATCACTCTGCTCCCTGTACTTCTCATCATAGCAGAGTTTTGGTGTTGGATGTCGAAACCGAACTTTCCACGCTGACGTACCAAAGGTGATATATTTAATGTAAACCAGCCAGAGTCAAAGGGACGAGATTAATTTATTTTAAGTTAATATTTGTGTTGTTTTTGCTGCCAAGTTCGAAATAATGACTTAAAAAAAACCTAAGGGAGAGGAGACCATATCAACCGAGCAGCAGCTAGGAGTATGGCGGAGGATATGGCAGAAAATCCAAAGAAAACTTTCTGGAGTGGATGCTCCAGGCAAAAAAAGAAACTCTGTGTTCAGAGGAAGTAAAAGGTAAAGACTTGACGAGAGTGCTCCTGGGGACATAGGTGATGCAGCGAGCTCACCTGCAGGCATATATCATATATTTTGTGATTACTCTTAAAATCATGGGAAAGTTAAATCTGAGATTTACATCTCTAAACATTATACATGTTAGAAAACACTACAGTTAAGATGTTAAACTGATTTTCACCATTTCTGTGTCCAGGATTTTTAGGGTGGAACTCAAAGCCTGCTTGATGATACAGTGGAGCACCTCTTCGCATAAGCCCCGCCCCTACACTATATAAGAACTACAGCTATTGAGTTTTGTTGTTGTTTGAAAAATGAAATAAAAATTACTATCCTGCTGTAGACTGAGAAGAACTAATTTTCAGGAAGGCCAGCATCCTCTAGTTCTAAATTTGATTCTGGCTCTGGTGGCTCAAACATGTTTGGCTGTACGCGTCCGATAAAACTGCTAAACGGAGCATCCACTGTAGTGCTACACTTAAAATAGGCTGCTGCTTTCCCGCAAGTGGGCGTGGCTTCAGCACATTCAGCCAACGTGCCCCCAGTGTCTCAGAGCAGAGAACACTGCCTATCGTTTCAGGATTTTGAAACGTAACTTTATATACTTGGCGACTTTTAAATCATTCGGTTTGGCTGGATGCTTATTAAAGGAGCTATATGTAAGAAATCTAAAGCAAATAGTCGTAAAATCCTCCTAATATGTCACAGAGACTAAGGAATAATGTTCATATAACATACTGATCTCACCGACAACAATAGTACAGCCAGAATATTCGCATTTAAAAAAATATTTTACGGTCCGCAAATTATGTTTATGCCGTCTACCAGTCACACAGTCAGTAGAGTCTCAGCATCAGTTACAGTTATAACTGAGCTACAGCAGCACAGCAAGCAGCATTAGCAGCATCCCAGTACATAGCATTAGCAGCCGGCTCCTCCTCAGCTGTATCCCGGCAGCAGCGTTAGCAGCCGAGAAGCCGGACTTGCTCGAACGGTCTGCTGGAAAACCGAAAATCAAAGACGTGGCGACGCAGCCCTGCCTTGGCAGCCGCCCGTGGGCAAACAAATCAGTCTCCAGCGTGCCGCTGTCCAGCAACCTCGAATCTGTAGGGGAGGGGGGGCGGACACGACTCACGGCAGTATTTTGAATTTGAGTGCAGTAACCGTTTTGGCCACATTCTTATATACAGTGCCTTTAACACATTTTCTGTGTGCACACATTTATTTTTGCTTTACACGGACTTTAACAGCCAGAGTGGGAGACAAACGTTCCACACTGCAGGTTAAATATATAACAATGCGTGTAGCACTATTAATTCCCCTTCTTTTTTATCTTGTATCAGATTTCATACCGTTTGAGTCGATCCTGCACGGCCAGCAGCTGCTCCTCAGCAGACACCCTCTGCTGCATTTCGTCATCCAGCCTGACGCAAAAAAAGTTTAACATTAATTAGTATCCATATTTTTTCATTATACCACTTTTAAAACAGTATTTCTGATCAGATTCTTCCTACACTGTACCTTCTCTGTAGCTCTTTGACCTCAGCTATGTAGGTGCTGCTGTCTACCAGGCTGCTTCGCTCCTGTGGGGCTCCAGGAGCGCTGTCCACCTCCTCTGTACCCTGGAGAAGGCAAAAAGAAAAATCACATTATATGCAACATCCCGGTCCTGTGTCTTGCTAGTTTAGACACAGCATGTGTACGGCCCCTAATTTCCAGGGCTGGTACCTGCGGTTATTCCACAGGCTAGTTAATAACATGTCGGGCAGGAAATCCAAAGTGTGGGATCATTTTTGAGAAGGTCAAGGACGAACCCAAGGTGATATGTAAACTCATCTTCATTGGTCGACTACAGACATGATGTATCATCTGAAACATGGAAGTAGCTACATGCCCATTAGCCCACAGCAACAGTCAAAGTAAAAACATATTTACCTCTCTTTGATAGGCTTCCTGCTGAAGTTTGGGCTTGTGAGTGCGGGCTTCCTCCAGCATGGCGGAGAGTTGCCGCAGTTGTTGGTCCCTCTCTGAGAGCGTGGCGAGGGTCTGCTGCTTCAGCTGCTCTGCCTGAGCCATCCAGTCGACACGCTCCAGTCTAACTCACACAGGACACACACATTCAGATACAATAAAAGCCTTTTTATGCCACTTTGCTTTGTTAAAACAGCAATGATAAAACGCTATCTCTGTGCCTCACCTGAGAGTTTCTATTTCCTGCTTGCCCATTTCCACCACATTCTCCAGCTGCACTACAGCACCCAGCATGTCTTCATTCTTCTTCTTCTCCTCAAACAGCTCCTGGCTGACTTTAATCAGCTCTCCTGCTCCCAGTCGGGCCAGCTCCGACTTCTGCTTTTTCAGCTCAGACGTCTGTGTTTGAAGCTGCTCCAGCTGCACACCAAGAGAAGTGAAAAAAATATGTTGAAATACTGTAGGTGTCAATGAAAACACAACCCTACATTTATATTCTTTGCCAGGAGAGTTGTGAATCTGTGCATTTATGAGTAAAATATTTACAGTGATTGTGAGACGTGTTACTCACCAGTCTCTCCCTGTCATTCTGCAGGGCTTGTAGTGCGTTCTTCAGCCCCCACACTTCTCCAGTGGAGCCTCCCGGGCTGCTGTGTGCTGCGTGGCCACCTGCCCTGCTCATCTCTTCCAGCTTCAGGCTCATTTCTTGGGCTTTGTTCACTGCCTGGTCCCTGCTGTCCTGGAGGGAGGCCATGGCTTTTGAGAACGACTCGTTCTCCGCTCTCAGCTTTGTCGTCATCTCTTTCTCCTCCAGCAGACTCTGTTCGACAGCCAGCAAGTCTCTGGCCAGCTCTGCCACCCTCTCCTGAGCGCTCTCTGACTCTGTCCGCATCACACCTCCCTCCCATTGCAGCTCGGCAAGCTCTTTGCTCTTGCTCTCATGCTCTTGTCTCTCCTTCTGTAAGCTCTCCTCCAAAACCTCCACCTGTTCTCTCGCTGCTTGCAGCTGCTCCCTCAGCTTCTCCACCTCTGCACCAGGGGCATCTATCACCTGTGGTGTTGTCTTAAGGTCAGCAGCCTGGCTAAGAGTCTCCCTTTCCACTCTGACTGCCTCTACTTCTGTCTCTTTGGCGCTGCTAACGCTCTGTAATTGACGTTCCAATTCCTCGCGTTGCTTTTCCAGTGAAGCGATTCGCCCTCGCTGAGCTGCCAGGACCTGTTTGTGTTGGGAGTCCTTCATGCTCAGGACTTGGTTCAGTTCATCGCGGTAGCCGTGAAGCTGAGCAGACAGCTGGGCCTTCTCAGCATACAGGTCGTCTCTCTGGACCAGCAGAGAGCGCAGCTCTTCTTTCAGGCTGTTGTTCTCCCCTGCTGCCTCCTGGATCAGACCGTCCTTCTCCATCATCACCTAGGACACGATACAAATATTATAATGACTAATAAAACAAGCTCCACAGATACATCCCTCAACCTCCCTAACCCTGTGTTCATGCTTAAAGTTAGGGTACCCCGATTCTTGTCGGGACAGAGTGTTTAGGCTAATTTGGGCTAGATGGTCCTCCAAATCAAAGGCACACTCAAAGGAGTGTTATGAAACATGATAGTTGCACAAGCAATGAAACAAAAAAAACAAAAACAAAATGTATTTTATTTGTTCTTAACGATTTTAAAATTTGGATAACCTTCATATTACCTTATGTTGTTTCAGTGTTTCATGTTCCCCTTCTTTCTTACAAACATGACAAACAAACTTAAATGACCACCTCATGTTTGTACGCCTCGGTGAACCAGTAAAGTTGCACTTACAGTTTATATCCCTGTCTGTCCAGACTCATATGGAGCCATGAATCTTCACATAGGATCTGTACAATCAAAACAGTTTCAAGATGGGCACCAAAGATTAGTGTCACTAATTCAGTATCTGACCAAATGTCGCCCCTTCTGTCCTTAAGTTAGGGTGCTGAATAATGGCCAGAGACATGTTTTTGCAGAGTATTATGATGTCACAGTGAAGCTGATCTTTGACTCTTTGGATATAAAATGTCACCACTTTATCATTTTATCCTGTTTGACATTTGTGTGAAACTTTGTCATAATTAACGTATAAATTCTCAAGTTATGGCCAAAAAAGTTGTCTCTGAGGTCACAATTAGGTCTCATCATTCTTGACTCCAAGTGGACGTTTGTGCCAAATTTGAAGAAATTCCCTTAATGTGTTCTTAGATACCGGGTTCACAAGAATGAGATGTACAGAAAAACACAAAAACATGGCACAGAGGCATAAAAACACCAGCAGTACGTTGATGTCTTTGTAGCTAACGAGCTAGCTAGCTAACTCTACATTGTTTTTGCTCATTCACGCCGGACAGTCCCACATTTTGACATACAGGAACCAGGGTGTCTGCGGGGTCTTAAAAAGTATTAAAAGTTGATAAATCAAATGTTGGAAAATTAAGGCTCTTAAAAAGTATTAAAAAGTCTTAATCGCGATTTTATGAAGTATTAAATTTTCTTGGCGTTCAAGCTTTGACAAAAAGTATCCATGAATGTATAATTTATTTTCCTCCTCGCGACTATTACAAACAACGATGTGTAGGTAGGCACACTCGGACTGCCACTCGGGGCCGTGCGCGTACCTGTGCGACATCACGCGACAGCGCACGTTAGGGCTGTCAACGAATATTCTAAATTCGTATTTAAATTCGAATTTGAAAAAAAAAAAATATGGACCTTCGAATGTGAAAATTAATATTCGATTGTGAAGAAAAAAAAAACACCACCGCAGCTGTCCTCTTTGCGAGTGGGCGTTGGCCTGGGCTGCTGCACTGAACGCACTGCATGAAGGGTCAGAGAGGGGGGGCGAGCGAAAGGTCCGTGATCGTTTATAACATAATGTTATAGATAATTGTTTTATGTGTTTTAATGTGTAGGTATATAAATGTTTTCAAAGACGTTGATGTTGAAATAAAAATACCTACAAGTAGTTATGTTTCCTTGCATTAATACATATACAAGTATGTTTCCTTGTATTAGTTTGCCCTCTTGTGGACATAATGCGAAAAAAAAAATAATTTGAATGGTTCAAACCTATGAGTTATTTTTAGAACAAATATTCGAATGTCATTTTTGAGCAATTTTGACAGCCCTAGCACACGTACAGGCACCAAACAGGAGCAAAAGACAATAAAAAATCCTTCTCATCTTATCTGAGTTCTGTTGTATGTTCGTGCTCCATAGATTTAATTGTAAACTACAACTGTTTAGTAAGTTAAAGATGCGTTGCTGCTAACGACAGCTTGAAGTGGCGAAAAGGTCTTAAGGTTTTTTTGGAAGGTCTTAAAAGAGTCTTAAAAAGGTATTGAAATTAACCTCAGGATTCCTGCATATACCCTGAGGAACTTATGTTGACAAACTCAGTGTCCTCATTTAAAACACTCCTCCAAAAAGTCCTTTTTTTGTTTTTACAGTAAATCTGTTGTGTGTCTAGTTTCATCCTTCATTTATCAGTTTTATTATCTATTTATTTATTTTAATTACACTGGTTTATCTGGTCTCTGCTGTTTTTATCTTTATGGTGTATACTATTTTATTTGTCTCATAAAGCACTTTGTAACTGTGCTATACAAATAAAGATTACTATTATTACTATTATTATATTTCCATGTTGCATTCCCACCCTTTGATGTCAAATGATGCCTGAAATTTAACTTCAGTCCAGCAGCAAAGTTACTGAACTTGCTATCGCTCCTCTAACATCAGTGTACATTAGAAGGGTGTCTAGGAGCATGGGTTACTAGCGTTAGCCTATGAAGCTAACTGCTGGTGGCCTGGTAACAAAGCAGTGCTCTTTTTATCTGAACTTAAGTTGTGAACAGATCTCCATCACATAAATGGCAACGTTACTGTGATTATAACATTACTGCATCAGTTGAGTCTGCTACCACTGACGTATCAGGATCTTGAAGGGTTGTCCTGTTTCATAAAAAAATAAAAGTGAGAAATAGTTTGGGCCACTAAGCTTTAGGTTTTTGTGCGTTACCTGCAGGTGTTTCTCCTCCAGCTGTTTGTACATGTTCATGACTCTGTCTCTGTCATCCTGCAACGAGCCCATGGCCTTCATGAAAGAGTCCAGTCTGGCTTTTCTGTTGTTGCTCTCCTCCTCTGCCTTTCGCAGTTTCTCCTCCAGATCCCGCACTTCCCCTCTCCTCTGCTCCAGCTCCTCCTCAGCTTCCTGTGCCCTGCTGTCAGCCTCCTTTCTGGCCTCCTCTGCAGCCTGGGAAACAAAACACACATGAATGGTGACACGTGTGTCAGCCATGAACGATATTTACTATGTAAATGTAAACATTTTAATACCTGAGCAACAGCTTGCTCCTTCTCCCCCAGCATTTCCACCTCTCTCCTTTCCTTCTCATGTAACTCAGTCTGCAGACTCTCTGTCAGGGCCTTAGAGGACCTCAGGTCTGTCTCCAGCTGCTCCACGTTCAGACACAGCCGCCTCTCCTCTGCCTCCCTCTCCCTCAGCTCAGTCCTGGCCTGGTCGACTTCACCCTGCAGCCGACCCACAGCCTCCTCCAGAGCTCTGGCCCTCTGAACGAGACTCTCCACCTCAGTCTTCAAGGCACGGACTTCATTTTGTGCAGACTGCAGCTCGGTTGTAGTTTGCTGAAGCTTGCTCCTCTCCTCCTCCAGGGCAGCTTGGCTCTCTGTGACTTTCTTTTCCTCCTCTGCCAGTTTCAGCTGCCAGTCTTTGTCTGCTTTCTCCAGTCTGAAAGAAATGTTGTCAGTTATGAGTTATAGCTGAACATATGAACATATTAAATCAAATGAAACAAATACAGAGAGAGGGTTTTTACCTGTCCACTGAAAGCTGAAGCTCCTCTTTCAGGGCAGATTCTTTCTGAAGCTGCTCTGCCATTTCCTTGGTCTTTGTTTCAGCCTCCCGCACTTCAGCCTCCTTACCCTGCAGGGCATCCTTGAAGCGAGTCTCCCACTGTTTGGCCTCGTCCAAAACTCTGTCCCGGTCGTCTTGCAGTGAGGACATGCAGCGCGAGAAGGCAGCTAACCTGGCCAGAGACTCATCCAGACGGGCTTGCATCTCCTGGGCGCGTCTCTCGGCTCCTTCTGCGACCTCTCTGGCCTCTAGTGTGGCTTCCTCTTCCTTTTCCCTTTCTCTTTCTACCTCTTCAAGTCTCAGCTCCATCTCTTTTAGCTCAGCTCCAAGCCTGAATCTCACAGAGTCGAGGGTTTGCTCTGCCTCGGCTTTCATCGAGGCCTCTTTCTGCTGGGCGTTCTGTTCAAGGGCTGTTTTCGCAGCTAAAGCTTCACTCGCCTGCTTCTCGGCTTCATTCAGCTGAGATTTACAGCTATCCAACTCTGCTTCAGTCCTCTTCAGGTCATCTATAGTTTTGGAAGTCTCCAGTTGGGATTGCTCCAGTTTGTTTTGGAGCTCATCATGGCTGAGCTGCAGCGCCTTAGCTTCTCTACCCAGCTCGCTGATCCTCTCCTGGTACTTGATGCAGTCCTTCTGCAGCTGACGGACCTCCAGCTGCTTCTCCCTCAACAGCTCCTCCAGCTGACGTGCTCTGCTCTGACTGCCTTCCCTGACCCTCTGAGCAGACCTCAGCTGCTGCTCCAGCTCCCTCTGCTTACCAGACTCTGCTTCGGCTTCGGCTCTTTCTCTCTGAGCTTGCCTCATGTCCTCTTCCAGCCTGGCAGCGCGGTCGCTCTCGCTCTGAGCCTTAGCCTCCAGCTCCGCTCGCTCCCTCTCCAGCCTCTCCATCTCCCGCTGCAACTCAGCGAGGTGCTCCCGGTGGTCTGAGGCCTCTTGCTGGTAGCCGGCGATGCTCCCGTTTAGCTGAGCCAGCTGGTTCATCAGACGCTCCTCCAGGTTGTCCTTCTCAGTTTCAAGGCTTTTGAGCAGCTCTTTGAACTGAGCCTCTCTCTTTGAACCCTCTTCAATCAGGCTCTTTTCGCTCTCTTTGCCCTCTTGGACGCACTTCTCCAGAGCGGCCACGTCGCTCTCCTTCTCTTTACTCTCCTGAAGGTCTCGCTCAAGAGAGGCCAGTTCAGCTTTCAGTCCAGCCTCCAGTTCCTTCCACTGGTCCCTCTCTGCATTAACAGCTGCCTCCATCTCCCTTATCTTAGCCTCTAACATGGCCTGAACACTCTCAGTCATTTCTGCTTTTTCTTTTTCCTCAATAAGTTGTGAAAGTGTTTCTGGTGCATTCACTGCAGCTATCTGATCAGCTGCTGTCTCTTCATCTTGTCTTTCTTTGTCTTCGTTCTGACTCTCAATAGGCTCTGCTTTGGTCATAGTTATGTCTGACTGCTGTGCAGTGACAACCTCTTCTACAACAGCGGCAGCAGCCTGAATCACAGTGTCATCTTTCTCTCCTGTTTGGGCAAGTTGTTCCCTCAACTCTTCAATCTGCTGCCCTAAAGAGTCTCTTTCTGCCACTGTAGCATCCAACTCAGTTTTCAGAGCCCCCAGCTCCTCTTGAAGTCTCTCCACCTCAGCTTTATGAGCCCTGTCCTCTCGTTTTACTACAGTCTTGTCCTGCATCTCTCTGAGTCTCTCATTCTCCTCCTCTAACTCCAGTATTTTCTGCTGCTTCGTTTTAGCAAACTTCCTCATCTTGTCTTTGACTGAATCCACCTCCTTCTGTGCCTCTTCCGCCTGTCTTTCAGCTTCCTGCCTCCCAGCCTCATGCGTCCTCACCCTGGCTGCGAGCTCTTGCCTCTCCTGCCTGGCGGCTTCCAGGACTCGTCTCACTCGCTCTGCCTCGTCGCTCACGTTCTCGTACGACTTGAGCAGAGTCTCGTACTCATCCTTCATGCCTTGGACCTTTTCCTCCCACTCTCTGCAGCTTCTGGTGGCCTCTTCTTTCGCCAGCTCCACTTCTCTCTTACAGGCATCTTTCTCGCTCAGTATGCCCTCCATGGCCAGTTTGAGGCTCTCACAGGATGATCCCAAGCTCTGGTTTTCCAGTAATGTCCGGTCAACCTCATCAATCAGTCTAACTCTTTCCCCTCTCAGCTTCTCCAGCTCATCCTCTGCTGACTCCATTTTCTGCTGCAGTTCGGCCAGAAGCTTCTCAGTTGAAGCAATTTGCTCCTTCTGGCTTTTGTTCTCCTTCAAGGCCTCTTTGCGAGAGATCAGCGCAGCCTGAAGCTTCCGTTGAAGCTGCTGGATCTTTGCCTCACTGTCTTTTTCTTCCTCCTGCTTCAGTGGAACCTCGACCTCTAACCTTTGGGATTTCTCTTGCTCAGCCTTCAGTTCCTCCTGTAAAGATGATATGAGCTGATCCTTCTGAGACACTGTGTCCTGCATTGAGTGTATGAGAGAGTTCTGCTCGCTCAGCTGCTGGCTTAGCTCCATGATTTCGTGATTCTTACTGTCAAGGAACTGCTTGAGGTCGTCCATTTCAGTCTGAAGAGTTGTAACGGAGGACGTAGAGTCCGCAGATGCTGCTTCGGCTGCAGCTGCCATCTCTGCTTTCAGGGTTTCAGCATAAGACTCAGCTTGGTGATACTTTTCTCTGAGATCATTAATCTCCTCTGAGAGTGCATCAATCTGTCTTTCCTTTTCTCTTAGTGTCTGTAGCTCTTTGCCTAGTTCCAGTATTTCAGCCTCCTTCAGGGACAAACTGCTGTGAGTTTCCTGCAGCTGCTTCTCTAGCTCTGTGTTAGCAACCTGCAGAGTCTGAATCTCTACTCTGAGAGCTTTCACAGATTCCTCCACCTGTGCAGAAAAGACGTCGGTCTTCTCTGCAGGATGCTGAACTGGATCGCTGGATTGTGGTCGCGACGAATCTGTCTCAGATGTGGCAAAATCCACCCAGTCCTCCTGGACCCACTCACTCGTTGCTTGCTTTGCCAGACTGTCAACCAGTTGCTTCGTCTCTTGGTGAGGTTCCTTTTCAGCCATTGCCTTTTCTTCCAATTCTCTCAGTTTAGTCAGGAGGACTTCTCGCTCGCCGCTCTGCATCTCAAAACGCTCCAAGAGCTCGCTGTATTCTTCTTTCTGCTGCTTCAGCTGCTCACGGTGGTGCCTGTCTTTCTCTTTCGCTTTGCGGATGGTTTCCTTGCGAGACTCCTGGGCCTCTTGAACTTTCTTTTGAAGGGTTTCGCACTCTGTTTCAAGAGAGGCCACTTGGGTCTGTAACGCAGTCGTTTCATTAGAACTGTCAGGTGCCTGCTGAGAGTTTTCGGCTTCTTCACTTAGCTTTCTATTCAGAGCGAGTGTTTCGGTGAGAACTTGATCCTGCTGGCTAATTTTCAGCTCAAGAGTCCCAACTGCCTCCTCTTTGGACCTTAAAGCTTGTTGGAGTTCACAGAGTTTAGCCTCCATTTCCTGAATCTCGTGTCCTCTGGATTGTTCTACCGCTGGAATGTCAGCAGGAGTTTCTTCCTTTGCTGTTTCGTCGCGCTCTTTCCATTTCTTTGCTTCTACCTCAAATTCAGCAACCTTCTTCATGAGCTCTTTGCGTTGCACAAGTGCAGCCTGCAACTTCTTCTTTGTGGCTGCCAGTTGGGTTTCCAGCACTTTTTTCTCCTTTCGCACACTCGTGAGGTCATCATCTACATGAACAGTGGAGTCCTCAGAACTCACTGTCTCTTTCTCGTCTCGGACTCTCTCCAGCTCCACAATCTGCCCCTTCAGTTTACTGACTTCACTGTCTATCTGGAACTTCTCTTCCTCTGCTTGGAGGAGTTTGGCAGACATACTATCACTGAGCTCCATCACCTCTTGCTCCTTTTGGCTGAGGCGGAGCTGTAGCTCACTGATCTCCGTGTCCTTCTTGGACAGAGTGTCGTTGTTGAGCTCTGATGTCTGAGAGTATTCCAACATGCTGCTTTCCATCTCTTGAAGCCTCCTTTCAAGCTCAGAAGAGAGGAGCTCTCTGTCCTCCAGCTGAGCGCTCAGCATCCTGACCTGCCCCTCCTGCTCAGAGAAAGCTTGGCGAGCTGTTTCCAGATCTGCCTGCAGCGCTTGGATCTTGTCTTCCTTTGTTTTACTTTCAGAGCTTAAAATTTCAATCTGTTCCTCTAGGAGTTGCATTTCAACACTTTGTTTCTCCACACCAGTGCTGCTTTGCTCAGAGAGCTTGTCCAACTCCTCTCTGGCTGACTTAAGTTCCTCTGTAACGCTATGTGCCTGGGACTCAGCCTTTTCTTTCGCAGCAGTAAGGGACTGAGTTTCTTCTTCCAGGCTCTTGATTTTCTCCTGTGACTCTGCAGCTGCGTCTCTGAGCCTCTGAAGCTCAGCCAAAAGCTCACTGTACCTCTTCTGAAGTTCCTCGGCTAAGGCCTGAGCAAAGACCTGGCCGGAGGACATGCTAGCATCTGTGGTGGAAGAGCTCTGCTGAGTTACATGAACTTGTACCGTTTCTCGGATGATGACAGAGGAGGACTCAGCTTGAACTGTGGAGGTTTCTTGCTCCATGCTCGTCGCCTCCCATGACTGCAGCTGCAGCTGGCCAAAGTCCTGCAGCATGGACGGCCACTCCTGGCCTCCATCTTGATTGACAGCTTCCAGGAGCGTCCAGCTGCTGTGAGCCACCTCTGAATCACTACTGGCGACCATCTCGTCTGAGGAGGTCCCTTTGGATTCCTCTGGGGACTCAGACTGGTGTCCAATAAGCTCTGGGCTGCTCTCATTATCAGCAGGAATGGAGAGGACTGAGGTGTCCTCAGCAACTAAGGTGGTCTCCTCTTCTTGTGTATCCTCCATGAGGTCATGCAGGGCTGCAGAGCTGTCATCCTGACCCTGATCTGGAGTCTGATCGTAGCTTGATGATGCAACTTCACTGGAGCTTTGCTCTTTAGCCAGTCTGAGGGACTCTCGCAGGGCAACCAGCTCATTGTCTTTTTCTAAAAGCTGCTGCTCCAGCTCCTGTATGTGTGCTGTGGAAGAAAACAAAAGGAGGAAGTAATTAGAAAAACACTATTTGGCATTTTTTGCTAGAAAATGACTTAAATGGATAATTGATTATCAAACTTGACTTATCATCACTAATTATTTCAGCTCTAAATCATCATCATTTATTTGTTGGTTGTATTTCATATTAATGATCTAATTCTACAAAGCAAGGCTATTAAAAGTTAACTAAAACTAAACTAGAACTTGATGTAAAAAACATTTTAGTTAACTTACATAAAAACAGAAACTAAACTTTCATTTCAATGATTTTTTTATATGTTTAAGTAATATAACATGCTGTGTTTACTTTAAACACAGTTTAAACCCAAATTATGTACTTAAACATTATAATTAATAGATTGAAATGTGCCTTGTGTTTTCTCTTTGCCTCACTGTTGGCCATGCTTGTTGAAAAAGGGGGCGTGGCTCTAGTGCAGCCCACATTAAATGAACACTGTGACTGGTTTATAGACGTCCTATCAAATAAATCTGTGCACTTCGGTAGAGTCAGATGGCACTAATCATTGATCTAGTCATCCTAGAGAAATGACGTCCATTGGAATGCATGGGTAATCTAAACGGGTTGATTGTAACATGATAACTCAAACATTTGACTTACAATTTAAAAAATAAATATACAGAAAATATCTTTAATTTTGGTCCTTGTCAATTTGGTCATATTCGTCAATACAACAAGCATTAGAAGGTACTGGTGCATGTTCACTGAGAGTGAAACGTCTACATGACTTTGATTCAACCGCCTGAACAAAGTGTTGTGTTTGTACTGTATCACCTATTCTGATCTGATAAATCTTGCCCCTGACAAATGCGCACCATATTACAATAAAAAAATAAATAAATAAATAAATAAATCTAATAAAAACTAAACTAAAACTAAATATTTTTTTTTAAAAAAATACAGACCAAACCCACTATGGAAACTAAACTAAAAATAAAAATAAATGATATAAATAATAATAATAATATTAAAAAAATTAAACAAATAACATTAAAAAAAAATTAAAAATACAATAAAAACTTAAATAAAAATATAAACTAATGAAAAATACAAAAACTTTAAAAATTCCAAAGCTAACTCTGCTACAAAATTGTTAGGGTTTTTTTTTAGCTGTAAAATAAATATAGTGTAATTGAAACACTCAATCAAATAAAAAATACCTCAAATTTGTACTTAAGTTTGTACACAAAGTTCCCCTTTGGTCACATTTCAAAGACATGTAAAATTACTATGATCAATATTTTGTTTAACCTGATTTTCCCACATGAAGTTGTTTGTGTCTGTGTTCGTTTTTCTGCCCCCACATAAAAAAGCTAAATCTATCTAGGAATATACAGGTGTTATATGAGTTATAAGAAAACATAAAATAGTATATTTTGTATGCCTTCATACTTGTAGTGTGTACTATTCAGCCTAGTTTGTCTAATTTTCCAAGCTTTAAAAATAAAACTAGCCTACTCTTTGCAACTCAGTTCAACTTCTCATTGTCATCATAATTCAGGATTTCTGTTCTGAACTCTTATAAAGATGCAGGCAGGTTAACATTATAAAGTATGACAAAACAACACTGATCTGGGTGAAACCAGTGTGTTTTTAGGGAGTCCAGTGTATCAAAACGGCTAACATTAACATTAAAGGAAACATCTGAGACACTCAGCCACACATGTTTGAGCCTCAGTCAGACGCAGACTCAGATTAGGAGGCTGTTGTGCACTAAAGTTAGCGACTAGCAGATGAATCAGAAAGGTGATGTTCGCTTGTTAGCTTGTAGGCTAACTGACAATGGCTGACACAGCGCTAGCGGCGGTTGCGAGGGTTTTTTTGGTAGATAGTGGCAGGAAGCTCCAGGCTCCAGTTTACGTCCAAACTGTATACACCATGTTGGGTGTCAAAACTTTAACCATGCTAATGCTAACTTTGCTCACTGTACTGTCTGTCTGCTGTGTGCTTTAGGTTCCAGGTTTCTTCTGGAACCTAAAGCACAAAGTTTCTTCTCTGCAGAAATCACCACCTTCAGAAGTGGAATGTGAAAAAACCTCTCTGGTGACAAACTCTGCACAGACACAAGCCAGTACAGTCAAGGTCAGACATCTTGAGTCGAGGGGATCTTGAGGTAGAGGTCTATATTTTCCGTACATCTCTGCCGCACACTCAGTGATGTCAAGTTACAGCTCCAGTTGTACCCTTACATCTACACACAGTAGCCTTGTGAATAAGAGCTCTATATTTGTTTTGGCACTGCATAAAAAGTAAATAAACGCCTCTGACAAGCAGAGGAAAAATCCTTTGACTGTAGGTGTGAGCGTACTGATGTTAGCCACTATGTTTGATTCTGTTTCCATATAATGTGTGAATGTTATTTTGGGAGTACAAATCCAGTTTTGTACCTTTATTAGCTTCAGATGAATCCTGTGCTGCTGCTTCTGTCAGATCATCCTTTTCAGACATCTGAAACAAAAGAGAATTGGCAGGACTGAAACTTTCTCATCTCAAGATTAAACATTTACTGGGAAAAAATCAAAGGGGCAACACTTTTAAAGCTCTATATGGCCTCCGTGATTGCTCCCAAGTCTCTATCAGTAGCATGTACAGCTGTAGCGTGAGGTGAAGGTCGGATAAGACGGTCAGCTGTAACAGTGGATCAGCGCAGATGGGATTAGGCGCCCTTTCTCACACTGAGTTCAAGCATTGTCTGTCTATGACCCTGCGTCTGTCCCGTCTGAGACCGACGGACATCACCTGGGCCAGACACAAGTCGTGACCCTGGACCCGGTGTCGAGGATGACCCAGTCAGACTGACTGACTCTGCAAACTGTTACAAAAGGAGCAAATATGACACAATTTTCTGACTTTGTAGACGGACTACTTTGACTTCTTATACCTCAGCTTATACTAAGGTTCCATCCCATGTCTTTCATTTCAACACCTTTTTAAACCATAAAAACAGAGACACAGAAAACTTATAGTCAAAGCTTTGCCGAGATGATAAAGCTCGCAAAGTATCACAGATCTTATTTAAGATTTCCTTTTGAAGTTTACATTGTGAGTAACACTTGTTTCTTTGTTTTTAAGACCTCACATTCATGTGATCTGTATCCTGGATATCACATCTGGTGTAAATGCACACACAGCGCACTGTGTCTGGAATGTAATCAAATCAGACAGATCACATTTGGAGGCAGTCAAGCTCGAATTGTGGTCGGATTTCAGCCAGGTGGGAATGCAACCCATACAGCGTGACCACATTCTTAGGAAGAAACCCCACACAGCAACAGCCAGTTGAACTCCACCTCTTCCTGCTTGCTTAAAGGGACAGTCCCACCCCCCAAATTATCATTTGTAAGTCAGTTACTCAACCTGTGTTACACTGAATTTATGGTGTTTCTGTGTCATAAACAACATCAGCTATCATAATCACTCCTGATTTCAGTAAGGTACAATGTTTGAAGCTGGCTGAGTGTTGTTTGATCACTGATAGCACTGTTTTGAAGATGAATGACCGACTTGTCATTTGGAGCTCTGCCTGGATCTTTGCATGGAAAAAACACTATAGAATGGTCATACTTTGAGCAATCTCCTTCAAATTTAAAACAAATGTTCATTGATAGTGTGCTTACAGCCCCATAGTGTCATTTACCTGCTCAGATGAAGCCACAGACAGTTATTCATCCTGAAACACATTTTTTATTTTATTTTAGGCATTTTAGGCATTTTTTTACTGATTTCAGAGACCCATTACTCTGTCTCTGTATCACCTAGAATGTTTCTGACTCTTTCACAAGAAACTTCAGAGAGTTTTCTTTCTGGCAAGACCTCATGCATGCATGTAGTCAGAGCGGTTCAGAAGCTACAGTCATTTTAATTTGGGTATGTCGTTTTAGGCGTTTTTGCTATAAAATGGGGCTGGAGTACAAGAGGATAATATAATTTTGTTTCGTGGAGCCCTATGACTTCAATTTGTCAAGAATTTTCAGAGTTTTTGGATTCTTCACTCACCATGGAGGGATGCGACAAAAACAAAGTTTTCCTCACAAATTCAATGTAGCATGGGTTGAGTAATTGATACACATATTATCACCTGATGGGATGAAGTGTTCCTTTAAACTGCCCATCAAATACTACAACTGGTAGCTAGTCTTCCTTGACAAACTGTGATTTAAAAATGAATTTCCACACTGAGCTCCCATCCCATCACAGGCAGAATTGAGATAACAACAACACATTTTACTACCACACGTAAATGCAAAAGCCTGTGGATAATCCATATCATATGTTACAGATCATATGTTAATGCCAGGTGTGTGAACAGGTTCGCAGCACTGACCGTTACAATCTGATGCTCCAGTTGTTGAATCTTGGCGGTGGTTTCCTCCTGTTCTGTCGTTTTTATGTCCAGTTGTTCTGAAAAACAAGTTCATACAAAAACATTTTGAGACAACTACAAAGGTTCGACATGAGCACACTGAATTTCATAAGCAGATACAGTTTCTCACCCTGAAGGGTCTCCATGGAGTGGGTGAGCTCTGCACAGCGTCCCTCACTCTCACTGCGTTCACGTTTCAGGCTTGTCAGTTGTGACTCAATAGACTGCACAGTGTCCAGGAGCAGGGAGAGGTCAGCAGGGACGGGGGCTTCCTCTGCTGCTTGCACATCCTCCTGAGCCAGAGAACGTAGATGTCTCCAAATTTCACCCAGGATGTCACTCTTCCTCTGGGCATCTTCGTGTTCCTTCTTCAGTAACGCCAGCTCTCGCTCCAGTTTATCAACTTCTGATTTCTCCCTCTCGGAGGCGTCCTGGTGGGCATGGACAGCTGCCTCCCTCATCGATGCGAGTTCACTTTCAAGACGGACTATTTCCGCTCTGTCGCACTCTGAAGCATCACGGCTCGCTTGAACGGCTGCGAGCTCAGCCTCTTTCATCAGAGACAGTTCCCTCTCCAATCTGGCAACTTCCATCCTCTCCTTCTCCAGAGCCTCCCGACTAACATGCTCTGCCTGTCTCAGGGAGGCGAGCTCGCCCTCTTGCCTCGCCGCCTTCGTTCTCTCCGTTTCCAAGTCCGCCAGGCTGGTTCGGAGGGCCGCTACTTCTGCGTCGGCCCTGCTGGCCTGTTCGGCCCACTGCTGCCTGTCCTCCTCCCTCTGCTTGACGGCCTCGGTCAGCTCCTGCTCCATCTGCCGGAACTGTGCAGTCAAGATCTGAGAGACGGAGAAAGAGGATATGAGTGGGTGTGTGTTGTGCGGTTCAGCCAAACAATGCATAACAATGACGTGCTGTCAAGATGTGGGGTGTGTCTGTTTGAACAGTTTTCTTTTCATCAAGCAGGAGCAGCGTTCACAACAGCTGAAGCATCCGTAAATATCTGCCAACATGCAGGGCCAAGTCGCTGCCCAAATGGCATCCAGTGCATCAGGATCTGTACCTGTTTTTGCTGATCTGCACTGCTCACTTCCTGCTGCAGCATTTCCAGGACTTGTGATCGAGAGTTCAAGGCTTCCTCCAGCTCTTCGCAACGTCTCTGCGCTGTGTGCAGGGCCTGGGAGAAAGCACAAATGAGGTGAACGTGAAGTGTGGCCCTCATCTGCTTTTTGACTACTGACCAAACTGAAACATTTCTGTGTTTATCCTCTGTGTTATTTCAGAATAAAGTCACAGTTCATGGACTATGTGTGGCCTGGTCTGAAGGATTTTCTTATCTGAATTAAGGGTCTAACAGTAGAGGGTGTTGTATGTTGTAGAAACTGTAAGGTCCTGTGAGACATATTTGTTATTCCGGGACTCCTGGATGTTGTACCTGCTGAAGCTCGCCGTCACTCTGAGACTGTGTTGTGACCCTCAGCAGCTCCTCCTCATGTTTCTGGATCTGTTCCTGGAAGCGCACGTCCTTCTCACACACCACAGCCTGCAGTTTCTGCAACTGAAAACAAAAACACAACACATCATTCAGTCTCGTGAAAATAAAAACCACTATCTGTTAACGGAGTGGCAAAATCAAAGACGCAGCTCCGTCACCTCTTCAGCATGTGCAGCTTCCTTCTCTTGAAGCAGCCGCTCTGTGGCGTTGAGTCGCTCCTGCAGCTCCCTGCTGTTGGCCTCCTCCTTGCTCAGCTTGTTCTTCAGTTCCTGGAGCTCCTCCTCGACTGCGGCACCGGCTCCTGTGAAAGAGCTGTCTGGACTCTGCTG
This sequence comes from Epinephelus fuscoguttatus, assembly GCF_011397635.1. Taxonomy (NCBI): domain Eukaryota; kingdom Metazoa; phylum Chordata; class Actinopteri; order Perciformes; family Serranidae; genus Epinephelus; species Epinephelus fuscoguttatus. The sequence goes on along the minus strand of NC_064773.1, from coordinate 11,358,622 downwards.
TAGACAAAACAGATGTTTACATCAGATAAAAACCGAAGTGCTTTAATGTTGGTTTGTGGCGCATCTCAGTCTGTATGAGATCTTTGTTGTAAAAGGCAACTGGAGGAGGATTCGTTATAATCCTACGAGCACACAAACGATCCTGCTTCACTTCACTCAAACTTACTGTCGCTCCTTCTTGTCCTTTCAGCTCAGTGATCTGTTTGTTTAGTGAAGCCATCTTGGCTTTGGCCTGCAGTTTGAGTTTGGTGAAGCGAGCCTCGGCTTCTTCTTTCTCACTCTGTGAATGTGAAGCAAAAAGTGTTGGTGCTCAGTCACAAAAGAGGAGACAAAACATTATAATCTTTTTTTCTTCAGCGTAGCCCCATTTCAGGACTACACACAAGAACACAGTCAAGGGGACTTGGAGTAACTTGTTTACTGAAGTTGAAGTTTACAGTGGCAACGACAGAGGTGGGGAGAAAGAGATGAGGTGGTATTTCGGCCCATTTTTGTTACAATGAGGCTGAGAAAAAAACCCCAAATGCACTGCTTTATTCCACGTCTGGATGTCTTCCTGATCTAGATAATATCCGACCACCAGACCAGACACTTTCTGCAGAGCTGCAATCTTCATCATCCAGCTTGTGTGCTCCATCAGATAACGAAAAGATAAAATCTTGTGTAAAATAAGTTTGACTGAAATAACAGAATTACTGGTTTGGGCTCGACCAGATGGGCTAAAATGTTCATTATAATCTGATGACTGAAAAAGATTAAATGTCAGTTTGCACTGGTAGCGAGATGAGGCAACAAAATCCAACATCTAAAGTCTGCACACAAATACAGTTTATCTTTATGGATTATACTGATACCGAATTAGAAGAGTGGTTCCCAACTGGTGGGTCGCAGTCCATTCTGAATCGACCTTAACTGACTGGTGAAAATGTCAAGTTCGTAAAAAAACGCACTTTATTTTGAAGTACAGTGAATTTCTGGCACAGAGCTTTTATTTTGAAGCACTGTTTCCTGCTGTAGAGTGAGTGACTAACGGACATCTACTTGACAGAGACAGCAAACTAACTGATGACATGTCCAAACACAAGTATGATGCCAAATATACTAAGCTGTGTGGACCTTGAACTAATGACTAAGGAGAAGTCTCGACCCCGTGGTTGGACCAGTTGGGAACCACTGTGTTAGAACACTGTCAACATATGACGCCTTTTATCTTGTGTTTCTAGAGTTGTGTGTTTTTGCGGACGCTTAAGGAATAGTTCATGTGTTATGTTTCTTAAAGGCAGTGTGGCGTAATATTTTCTATCAGAAGCAGGATGGGAAATGATCTCAAAAGGAATCAAGTTGCAGACTTATAGAAAGTGACCCTGCAAGTCTTTGCAAAAACTTTTAGTGTTTGACCGAAAACTCTCGTGTATGAAGACAGAAGAATCCCAGATTTTTAGTCGACTAAAACTTGACTAACGAAACAGGATGGGTTGTCTAAATATGATAAAACAAGGACTTAGATTAAATAAAAGAATAGCTGTCAACATTAACACACGCAGCTTATTTACCTTGTGCTGTGCATCTTTCTTCGACAGCTCAGTGTCCTTTTGGACGAGCTGGGTGTCTTTCTCTCGGATGAGCTCCTTCAGCTGGACCACCAGTTGCTCCATGTGGGCCAGCCTCTCCACGACCTCCTCAGGTGCCCCAGACTCCACTGGAGCCTGGCTCTCTCCGGCGGCGAGCTGAGGCACCAGCATGCCCTGTTTGAGGAAACAGAGAGGGTCAGTTTATGAGTCACGGGTAGTCCGACCGAACCTGTAGAAACAGCTGCATGATGTTCTCTGTGGCTCAGTGATCTAATGAAAGATGCTACTGAGCTGCATTATGGGAAATGAAGGACATTCAAGGCTAATTTTTCTGAACACTACAGTTGTGCATGATCAGCATTTATCACATGTAGGCGACACCTCTGGGTGTATATTACGTAGTTGCTTCTGTAAGTATTGAAGCCTGTGTATCCACCTTATTCCTGAGGGCACTACTGTAAAAAAAGATTATGGGCGCAACTTCCTGTGAGACAGAGGAAGTAGCAGTAAGCTAGTTAGTCCCATAGACTGTCTGTGGTAAGTGTGGTACGTGGCTAACCGCTAACGCTGGTTCTTCTCTAAAATAATTTTCCTTCAGTTTAGCAAATACTGATTTATTTTTTAACAAATATTTAACTAATATTAACTTAGCATTTTCTAAAATGTCTCTGCGGAGCTCTGGTACCTGTTGCACCGTCCGTGTCTGTAATGTGATTGAAAATTCTGGTATTTGGTATTGCTATGATGTATGATGTGTGTTGCTCATTTAACCCCTACTGTGACAGCAGTGAGAGACACCAAGGTCACGAGCCAGGGAGGCTCAGACACCAAGAGTATGAGCCAGGGAGGACAACAAGTGTCCTTGTTAGTCTGAAGATATGTTGTGTTTTAGGAATGTCAAGGCGCCACATATTTTGACTGTTGATGTGCATGTGTTATGGGAACTATAAAGATAGCAGGGCAAGAAGACTTGCTAGGCACTCGCTCACTGACTGACTGTTCATGCGGTTGTATGTTTGAGTGTCTCCATTCATGAATGCTTATTAAACTCAAGAAAGACAGCCGACGTGTGAAGACTTTTTCATTAAATAGTAGTTTTGCCACCACAAAATTGGCGACCACGAAGGGACCTCATCTGTGAGCGGATTCTGGAATTCTGGACTGAAGGTGTGAAGACTGTGCGCACAGCAAGAGCCGAGGCTCTTACACCTCAAACTCCCCCACAAAGGAAGGTTGAGAGGAGGGCCTGATGTCTGGAAAACCGGGATTCCCTTCACCGTTGGGGTCCAATGAACTTGGTGGCTGTCAACACCTCGCTGTCTTTTCTGGTGAGTTTTGAGGACTGCAGGAAAAGTCTTTTCCACCTATTGTGATAGGTTGGCAGACGTGCCAGGCACCGTTTCTGGGAAGCGGAGTGCAGGAAAAGTGGTGAGCTCGGTTTAGGTCAGGGACCTAAAGTAGTGTAGGTTGGGAACCTAACATGACACCTGATTATTTCAGCCGTTAAGGGAGGAAGAAAAGGTGGTGAGAAGCTGTCTGGGTTAAAGGAGAAGTAGAGACACTTGCTATCAAAGTGGAACAGGCGAGTGAGTGAAGCACGTTTTTTTTTCTTCATTTCCTTTTTGTAAGTCATGCGCGTTTTTCGGGTAAAGGTAAAAAAAAAAACAAAAAACAAAAAACTTTAAAGTGATAAGTTTGTGCATTTTTTGAGATTGATTTTTGCTTCCACAAGTTTGACCTACTTCTAATACTAATTAGAAAACTGAGAGTTTGATTACAGTGGGATCTGGACAGAGCAATACCTCAAAAAGGAAAACTGAGCCTGATTATAGTGCTCCTAACGTGAGATTTATGGAGATTAATTATGGAAAGGAGAGCGTGGCTCAGTTAGATCTGTGGGTCAATAAGTGCTGTTTCCCGAGAACAGGCAGCCTGAGTGTTAAACAGCTCGAGGCTTTAGAGGTGAGGTTGACAGACTTAGAAAGATGGGGTGTAGAAGGGAAGTTTGGAGGTAAGGTCAAGTTTCAGGCAGATTGGTCAACTTTTAGTCGTTGGATGAGGGAAGCCAAGCATAGGCAGGGCCCCAAAGGTTTCCTGGTGCAGTGTTCGAAGCTGGATTCGGACCTCGACTCGGCTCCACCCGAACGGCCTCCACCGTTTGTTGAACACCACGAACCGGAGGGAGCAGCTGGCCTCTCTGAATCAGCGCTCCCTACAGAGACATTGTTCTTCGGCTGATGACAAGATTGAAAACGGAGTTCCCTGTTCGTTTGGACTGGGAAAAGTGGTGGCGGTTAAGCAGGATGCAAATGAAACTATCTCTGCCTATCTATACCGCCTGAGACAAGCAGCGATGCAGTATGGTGGACTGACCGAACTTGGGGAAAGTCAGAAGGAGGACACAAAGACAATGACCGTTGTTTCAAGTGCGGCAGAAAGAGACACTGGGCAAGAAACTGCCGTAAAGGGGAAACAACAAGGAAAAATGGGGCAGATGAGTCAGACTGACTATGTGGTGAGAGCACGAGGACGGCCGAATCTGGTGATGACACTGACCTGGAAAACCAACCAACGCTTCAGACACGTGAGAACACTGACACTAACACAAATACAGAAACACACAACACACACATCATGACTGATGCAGAGAGTGAGCTTGTTTCTGACGCGATTCTGCACCTTGAATCTAAACAGAGAGAGAGTGAGCATAGCAGTATGCTGGCTGATTTTTCAGCAAAGGCATATAAAATAAATGTCTAGATATACACTGTCAGTTAAGGGTGTTGAACTCTCTTTCTTGGTGGATTCCGGAGCTGCGGAATTAGTCGTAAGACGTTGTGATTTTCATCCGAAGGTTAACCCTAAACTGAGTGGGAGATCTTAGAAAACAATTGGGATTACAGGAGTAGCAATTGTTGAAAAATACACTGCTCCACTGAATTGTCATGATTCTGAGACAGGGAAATCTTTCAGACACTCATTGTTGTATTCTGACAAATGCCCCATCAATCTGATGGGACAAGAGCTCGTGTAGATTGGGGATTGTTTTGATTTGTGCACTTGACGGCATTTAGGTGAGGAGAGTGAATGAAATTAAGGAAAGTTCTACTTTTTTTCCAAAACGCAGTGGGGGGCAGAGGGACAGTTTGTGTGTGATAGATAGATAGATAGATAGATCTCCCTCCCTCTGTTTTGCTGCAGCTCTCAGACACACACACACACACGCTGACATCACATGCCTGCACTGCTCGGCACACATGGTTCCTATGTCACACACTGACCGTGGTTCTGAGGACATCTGGTGTAGTAAAGGACAGGAAAAGGACAGGTTACAGCTAGATTGGTTGTATTGGAATGACGTTAATTGTGCTGTCTCGGTGAAACTTCCTGATTGATTGCATGAGTTGATTTTGTCACAAAACTCTGATCCACACATCTCACTGGTAAATCCTAGCCGCACAGGGTCTGTGGGTGCAGGAGCTGAACGCCACTCCATGCTGGAAGTCTACAACTGATCCTCATATTGATTTTAATGAGGAAATGAGGGTGCACAGAAAGAAACTAAATTGTGCCATTGAGACTCCCCGTTAAGTCGTGTTTGCAGACAAGACTGGGTTTTGATACTGACATGTGCACGGTTAAATCTGTTGCAGACATCCCAGAGCTACAGCAGGTTCCCGCTTATCTCTGGACTATAAGTAAACATGATGTGCCCTGCGAGGCAAATTGTGATTTGTGATATTGGGCTTTACAAATAAAATTGATTGATTGGTTGATGTTGGTCTGATAAAACAACTGTGAGCCTGTGATAATCACACCTAAATCGGACAACAGACCCTGTCGTAATCAATATCCTCTCAGATGTGAAGCAGTTGAAGGCATCAAACCTGTGTTTGATGATCTGTTGAAAGCGGGCGTGATTGTTCCATGTGCAGACTCTCCTGTGAGAACGCCCATATTTCCTATGTGTAAAATACGACTTGATGGCGAATCTGCAGAGTGGAGATTTGTGCAAAACCTGCAAGCTGTGAACGCTGCTGTGAAGGCCAGGGAGCCTACGGTCCCAAAATCCATATACAATTCTGTCCCAAGTTCCAGCTGATAGCAAATGGTTTTCAGTTGTTAAACTGTCAAATGTTTTTTCTGACTGTTCCAGTACACCAAGAGTCAATTCTGGTTTGCATTTTGATTTGAAATTCTGCTTTGAGAGACAGTTTGGAAACTCTTGTACTGCCTCAAGGAAGTGCTTTGTTGCAGTGTGTTGATGACATTTTGGTTGCGAGTGAAACCAGAGAGGGCTGTGTTAAAGACACCCTCGCCTTGCTGACTCATTTGGCTGAACAGGGCCATAAAGTCAGCCTGTGAAAGCTACAGTTTGTTGCAAAAGAGTTCACATTCCTGGGTCACGTGATCTCTTCCTAATTACGCTGAAATTGAGGCACCATTAGCAGCAATTGCTCATGGGAAAGGCCTGAAAGCATCTGATTGTATCATTTGGACTCCTGACGCAGAGAAATCTTTTGTTTATTTTAAACTTCCTACTCTTGGACTGCCTGACTGTACACAACCATTTACCCAGAATGTTGACGAAAAGGGTGGGTACATGACTTCTGTACTGTTACAAGAACACGGGGGGAAAAGCGACTTGTAGCTTATTTTTCATCTAAACTTGATAGTGTTGTTGCAGTTGACACACATGTCTGTGTAGCTGTGATAAATTCTGCTTGCTCTCCCAAGCCAGATTTGAGAGACACACCGATTGCCAAGGCTGATTTGAATCTTTGTAGATAGATCAGCTTCGAGAGACCCTAGCACTGGTAAAAATGTTTCAGGTTTTGTCGTCACATCACTGCAGGAGACAGTGATCGCACATCCTTTGTCATCCTCACATTCAGCTACAGCGGCTGAATTGGTGGCTCTGACAGAGGCATGTAAACTGGCAGAGGGCAAATCTGTAAATATTTACACAGACAGCAGATATGCTTGGGGTGTGGTTCATGATTTTAGACAAATTTGGAAGATTTCTTAACTTTAATGGGGGAAACTAGACTAAACCCCTGCTTCTACTCCTGCAGTCGTGGCTACGGCTGAGATAACAGACCTGCAGATAAGGGCCTCTCCGGCGGAGAAGGTCATTTAGAAAAAAGCAGGAAATACTGTGGTTGATAAAGTGTGGACAGGCCCCGATGGCCTGCCCTGTCTCCCTCGCTATCTTTTTCATTTCTTTGCTAAAATGGTTGATGCGATACGTAGATACTGGTTCACAAGAGGGTTTTCCAGTTATACCACAGAGTTTTGCAAAAGATGTGTGATCTGTGCTACTATACTTTATAGTATACCTTTTTATACTAATACTTTTGATCACTTGCAAATGGATTTCATTGAACTAACACCAAGCAAAGGGAAAAAAGTTTGTTTTGGTGATTGTGTGCATGTTTTAAATGGGTTGAAGCTTTTCCCACAGCTAAACAGGATGCAGCAGCAGTGGCAAAACCGTTGATGACTCTGATAATTCCTAGGTGGGAAATTCCAATTGGTGAGTTGGTGAGTATTGATTTGAGACAACATTGTGCATATCACCCAGCTCTGGAGGGGCATTTGAGAGAGAAAATGCAACTTTAAAAACAAACTTGTGAAAGTGTGTGAGGAGACTAAGATGTCATGGACAAAAGCTCTAGGAGGAGGAACAGAAATGGATTCAGTCCATTTGAGATCTTATTTGGCAGACATCTCAATACCGCGACTGGGCCCGTTAAAAGGCAGTTGCCAGACACTGGTCACTGCGAGGATGAAATGTTATGATATTGTGCAACCTTGTCCTCTGTTTTGTCTGAAATCCACCAACAGGTGAAAGCTGCCCTGCCCAAACCAGCAGAAGAGAAGCTGCATGATCTCAATGCAGGCGACTACGTTGTGGTGAGAGATCTGAGACAAAAGAACTGGAAAGCTCGCAGGTGGAACGGTTCGATCCAGGTGCTTTTGGTGATGGAGATGGCTTACTGACATCCAGTGATGGGTATGGATCGCTCAGACAACACGTCTGGGTGTGTGGCAGACATGTTCATCAGGCACTTCAGCCTGGATGGTGTGGCAGGTGCTACTTGGCTAAGTTGCTGCCTGCTGTGACTATTGTTCCTGATTTGACTCATTTTCACACAGACTATGATCACTACCCACCGCACAGAGCAAGACAAGCTGTGGTAAGGGTGGCCCCTGTGGAGAAGGGTTTTGGGGGTCTCCTGCAAAGGTGGGGAACAGTAAACAATGCACACAAGATTGATGCTGTAGCTGTGGACTTGGAAAATCTCACAGGCAACGTGGCTACAGGATTTAGCTCACTCACACCAGCAGTACAGGGCCTCAGAAATGTGGCTCTGCAGAACAGGATGGCTATGGATTTAGTCCTGGCTAGCCAAGGGGGATTTGTCATATTGTGGGTACTGATTGCGATACATACATACATACATACATACATACATACATACATACATACACACATACATCACTGATAACATGACACATGTGGTTGCTCATCTTAATGACCTGTTGCATCTGGAGAAGAGCTGTGACACTGAACTTGTAGCAGGTATGGACCGGTGGTCCTGGTTTTCTTTGAGTGGATGGAAAGCATTATTGCATCTGTTTGCCCCTGTCATACTGGTTCTGCTGATGCTGTGCATTTTTATGTGGTGCATCGTTCCCTGTGTGAGATCTTTGATTACATCAATGGTATCATCTTCTGTAGGGCGCTACGTGCAGATGGATCTGTGGACTCCTCCTTACAATTCACAGGAGTCACTTGTTTAAGTTTTATTCTGATTCACATTTATGTGTTTTAGTTTAGAAATGTTTTGATCATTAAAGTTGATTCAATAGGAGGTTGATTAGCAAATCACATTTTTACATTACACTCAATTTATTGTTTTGATTTTCACTTTCATTTTTCTATTTTCATTTTTATTTCTCATTTTATTCATCTTTATTTACTTTTATATAAACATTCGCATGACAGTCAGTAAAGCAATGTGTTCCCTTTATTGATTTTACTATTGTGTATTCTCATTAAAGATGAAAATTTTCATTTATGCTTATCTTGCCTTAGCTTAGAGTGTGGCATAAGGGATTTTTGCCCTCATCATATAGAGGTTTTTCCCTTATGAGGTAGAGTAGTTAGACGGACAAGTCTTTTACCCTCTCCTTCACCATATAGGAGGGGGATGTTTGGCTTGCCTGTGCTTATGGCCTGTGACTTCTGCCTGGGTTTTCATCTACCATGTTGGAGGATGGTGATACTGGCGTTTGGCTGGTACGGATGGAACTCATAGGACATAAGGTAGTAAGAGAATTTCCCATGCTAATGGTTTAGCATGAGAATGCTAAAAAGGGTGGAATGTGATGGAAAATTCTGGTATTTGGTATTGCTATGATGTATGATGTGTGTTGCTCATTTAACCCCTACTGTGACAGCAGTGAGAGACACCAAGGTCACGAGCCAGGGAGGCTCAGACACCAAGAGTATGAGCCAGGGAGGACAACAAGTGTCCTTGTTAGTCTGAAGATATGTTGTGTTTTAGGAATGTCAAGGCGCCACATATTTTGACTGTTGATGTGCATGTGTTATGGGAACTATAAAGATAGCAGGGCAAGAAGACTTGCTAGGCACTCGCTCACTGACTGACTGTTCATGCGGTTGTATGTTTGAGTGTCTCCATTCATGAATGCTTATTAAACTCAAGAAAGACAGCCGACGTGTGAAGACTTTTTCATTAAATAGTAGTTTTGCCACCACAGTAACGACTAACAACCAGTCTAACCTAAATTTTTGCCTTCAGCAACTGTGTGTTGAATATGTAACCAGAACAAAAAAGGGATTGCTCCTGTTGCCATGGTTACCATTGATATGAGAAATAAAACCACAAGAGTTTCACGAGACTTAGCGAAAAAGTATTACATCAGAATTTGTAGAAGAGAATGACACGTAGACTGACAGGTCCATCACTCAACGTCAGTACATGATATCCCCGTCTGACTTCATTCTCAACCTACATTAGAAAATTGCTTATTTTACTACTACTTTATATCACTATTACTGAAGTCTGCTGCTAAATTCAGCATGATGTTTTGCTCAGAACAGTTTTTAATAAATCAGAAGTTTAAAAAAAAAAACACGTAAACTGCATCGTTAATGCAGACGAGTGGAGGATTAGCTGGGAAACATCACATTTATTCACTTTACATGGAGCTACAGTTCATACTGAACTATTAAATCTTTGACAGAAGTGTAAGTATCTCTTAATAAGCCATCAGAAATTGGAAATCATCTTTAGTAGGAGTAGATGTTTACCTTAAGCTAGCTCGGGCCATGTCAAACTTAACAATATTTTAACGGAGCAAGGCAAGCTAACTGCTAGCGTGCTCAGTTGCTTTGAGATGGCTGTCAGAGATGGCAGATGTACGATCGCATAATCCCGTTTGAGCTTTAACATGTGGTGTGTTCCACGTTTTATTTCCCAAGAATAGAGTACTGTAAACAAACTGTTACCATTGGAAATCGCAGGTTTCGGTTCTACGCAGGAAGTTGCGCATATAATTATGGTATCATGGGGGCTAGGAATAAGGTGGATGGCTTTAAATTGGACAATTGAACAAGTATGTATATTCTCAAGGCTCTTTCCTCATGAATCACCTGGAATCAGTTCAACAAATTCCCCTTCTCACTTCTGCTTTATTTATTATTTATTCATAGGAGAAATCGACTTACTTTAATGTGGTGACAGTTTCAGACAGTCATCTATTTTCATTGCGTTTCCGTCTGAAAACCTTTTAGGTATTTACGTATGCAATCTTTAACTTGTAGATAGCGAAAGAAGCTATCGTTCTCCAGCCTGTAGTTCATCTGTATGCCACAACTTAATGGAAGTGACGAACTATATCACTGGAATGCCTCTTTAATGTGGGAGAGAAATGTGTCCTTGAATGTGCGGACGCTCTGGAACCAAACGAGTTATGCAAATATGAAATTCTGAGTCAGTGAAACTATGAAAGATAAAGCAGTCTTTGACCTAATTCTGTACAGATAGGATGTGTTAAGAAATCATCTGTCTTTATTTTAAAAGATCAGAGACGTTTTCTATCATCATCCTCTCGTTTTTTCACCAGTGGCCCCAAAAGGAGGATAAAACACTCTGGAGAATTTAAACTGGACCAGGCATAAAACCCACAGTTAAAGCCGAGGACACTGCCGGCGATGCTCTCTGTTATAGTGTGTTATAACTGATGTGTTGCTGTCTCACCTGTGGGTCTCCATCTGGGGCCTCCTCTCCAGAGAGCTCCTGGAGGACTGTGGCCAGACGGCTCAACATAAAGCTGGCACTGTGAGGGAGAAAAAAATATGTATCAAAGGTCTGAGGCTGCAGTGTAAACTAAAATAAGTAGTCTGGCATATAAATCATGTCTCTGCTGCACCTGCGCCAGCGCTATTCTGTAACCCTGTAGATAAAATGGTGGGAGCATAACACCTATGCTGATTCTTCCTCCATCAGTGTGTCTAATTTTCCTCACACAGCAGCCTGGAGTAAAGCCTGTCTTATCGTAATGCAGAGTACATAATGGAGGATTTGTACATTTGCCTTTTTACTACGTCTCTGCAGAGAACAGCTTGAAGTGCTGCCTGATAGCTGCATACACACACAGTCCTAAAGCATACTGTATTTTACTTCTGTGTGCACATACTGTCTGCAAGCGGCCACGTTACTCTACACTGGAGCTGATACTATGAGTCCATTAGTGAAAAGGACGGAGAAATAACTGGCTATAACTACTCAGACAATGGAGTACTTGTTTTTCAAGTCAACATACTTTCATTTCAGCTTCGCAGCTTTGTTGTTTTTCTTTTGCCTTATCTGATAATGAGCAGAATATATTTAGGTTTTGGGGAGGTGGTTAAAAAATAAGCTACTGGATATCAGACTCAGCTTGAATGGCCAAGTGAGTTTACACATAGATGGACTTTGACTCCTGTTTAAAGTTGCTCTCGGTGTTAAACACACTTACAATAGAGAGGAGATAGAAAGAGACATAAAGCTAAAAACAAGGACAACAAAACTGAACACACAAGTGAAATAAACATGAAACTATTGTACTGTTGTACTGTATTATTTCAGATTTGTATTTCTGTTGTTGTTTTTTCATTTTCATCATCATTTTTTGTGCCGTGTGTTTGTTTGTGGCTTATTTTGCTTCATTTTAATAAGTAACGTCATTTTTTTTCTTATTTTAATAGGGGAGGACTTTGGATAAGCTGGTCATGTTTACTCCCTCTCCAGCACTGCAATTATCTCTGTTCTATACGTTTTATATTTTCTTATAATTGTGCAAATAAATAAGCCTAAACCTAACATATTCATACAAGTAGGTAAAAAAAGGGAGAAATCACATAATCATTTGAGGCTCCAGGAAACTATGACTGTAATGGTTTTATATGTTTTATATGTCAAACGATTCATCAGTTAAAGAAGAAAATAATCAGCAGATTAACCGTTAATCAGCTGTTGAATGTAACTAAGTACATTTACTCAAGCACTGTGCATAAGAACAGATTTATAATACTTTTACTTTACTTAAGTATTTGCAACTTTCTACTTCACTGCACTTGAGAGGGAAATACTGTATTTATATGTCACTACAATTATTTAAACTTTAGTTACTAGTTGCTTTAAAAATTGGGATTTTTGCACACACCATATAAAAAACACATGTGCAGCTGAATCCATAATCAGTCGACTGATGAGAAAATTAATTGGCAACTGCTTTGATAATTGTTTTCATTATTTTTCATGCAAAATTATTTCATGTTTCCATCATCTTAAATATGATAATTTTTTAAAGGTTTTTCCTTTTAATTAATTTGATAGATTTTTTTCCAGCATTGAGTGCTTTTACTTTTAATACTTAAATACATTTTTGCGACTGTACATACATACTTATATTTAAGTAACATCTTCAATGCGGGACTTTTACTAGTAACAGAGTATTTTTACAGTGTGGTATTAATACTTTTACTTAAGTAAAGGATCTGAATACTTCCTCCAACACTGCCGTTAATAAACAGAATTGTTGGCTGCAGCTCTACAAATGACATTTCAAAACCCACTGCAAAAACAGGCCTGAAACAAAAAATAAAAAGCAGTATTTTTGGAAAATACTAAGTCTCTACATATGAATTTAACAGTGTAATATGGAGTGTACGTAAATTATTGTTGGTAATACATTTATATTACAGTGTTTAGAATATTCGGGGAGCGTTTCAGAACCTGATAGATTTGCAGAACCAGTTTTAAATAAATAAACTAGCTACATGACAGGCTTACACTAACTCATATTTTCTATTTTTGAGAGTCAACAGACTCTGAGTCAACACACTGGCAATTGGACTAATTCACCTGTCAGCAGATATAATCCCATGACTGATTTCTTATATTTCAACTGCGTAATATGGACTTAAAAGGCACAATCATTCTTTATAACACTGTCAACTGTGCCATATTCTTCAGTATTCTAATTTATTCTTACCAACACCACTCTTGAATGTATATTTAACATATGTTGCACATACTGTATAGATGTTATTCTTATGTCTACTGCTATATATATATATATATATATTGTGTTGTACACTGTAGCAGTATACACATATTTTTACATACTTTGTGACTTATTCTTGTTATTCCTGCTTCTGAGATTCTCTATGCTTTCCATCAGAGCGTCTGTAATGTATCACAATTTCCTGAAAATGATATCGCAACCACAGACTGTATTTTTCTCATGTAAAGTAAAACACTTTGGCTTGACATTCACAACTGGATAAAACTGAATATTTCATCATTTTCAGCTTCTCTCTCCAGAGACAATACTACATTCGGTTACATTTGAGCAACAGAAATGATGAACTCCGTTGTAACTTATGTGTATGTCTAGCAAAATTGTTCACACATAAGAACAGAATCCTGAAATCACCCTCCAACTTTTTCTTGAATAAATTTAAACTGTACACAGAATCTTTAAATCTAATGAAAGGGAATTATAATATATTATAAAAGTTTCCCAAAGCATTAGATAACTGAGTTAGATGTATTTTCTCCTTGTATGTGGAGATATTTGTTTCTATTTTTTTGTTGTTGAATAATTCATTTCTATTCAACTTACAGTTACTAGCACTCCCTTATTAGCATTTGTCAATCTTGTATTACACTACTAATCGTTTTGGCAACTTCTTTGCACTGACCTGTGTCTATATTGAATATGATTGTTGCCAAAGATGTTGTGTACATTCTCAATACAGTTAATCAAAAAAACGCATCACAGTGTCCCCCCAGGGATCAATGAAGTACTTCTGTTTCTCTTTTCCACAGCAACACATTGGCAGACACTCCCCAACCTGTTAGCCGAGTTGGACCGGACAGAACCGACTCCCCCCGAACCTGCTGGACACTCCACTGCGGCTGCGTCACTCTTTTTGTGAACAGCAAAGATTATAGCTAGCTAACGCGAAAATGGACGGCAAACTTTCCAAGCGGCTGGACGACGGTGTCTCCAAAAAGCAGTAGACACACGCGAAGATTAAGCCACGGTGGCGTGAACAGGACACATCCGGTGTTTACTCTGGCTGCAGTTTCTTCCACGGCACAGTAAGTTAGCTAACGCTACGGAGCTAGCTAACGCTGCTCTCTCGTAAATAAGGACTTCAAAAGCTGCTTCGTGAGTTTTTCCCCTCCGCGCGTGACAGCTCTGTGATGCAGCCGTGTGAGTGGCGTATTTTTATGTTTTTTAAAGAAAGGACATTTGACTCACCTGTGCGAGTGCTCCCCAGGTAAATGTATGTGCTTTTTATTTGATATATTTCCTCGGATGGATGTCAGAGCTTAGCCACATCACCAAACATTCCCGGAAACAAAACTTCCCTTGCTCTGATTGGACAGCCGCACATAAGGGACTGTGTGCAAATTCCCAGGCGCCTACTCCTACCTAGGGAGCGTCTACGTGATCATATACGTCTTTAAAAACGAAAAATGAGCCCTCAAGTGAACACTAAGTAAATCTCTACACTTGGAAGCATACAGAAGACACAGCAATGATGGCAGGACATGACCAGAGAGTCAACCGGATCATCAACCATGGCAGGCAGCTGGGGAGGAGTCTGCTGCTGTTGGCCCACTACACCACAGTGTTTGTGGCCTTCGTGGGACGCACTGTGGGCTGGATGGTGGATGCAGTGAGGTGGACCAGCCTGTTTGCACGCTACACGGTGTCAGTGTTTGACTCCATCTACAGACATCTGCACTGGGGGAAGAGGAAAAGTGTCGCCGGTGGTGGTGGTGGTGGTGCCAGAGAGATCTCGAGCACTGACATGCAGCCGCAGTGACTTCATGTTTATTATAACTGTGTTGTCCAGACATGAAGTAAGACAACAAAAACTGAACCTGAAGGAGTGAACTTTTGGGGAACTGATGAAGTGTAAATGAGGCCTTACTGAAGTCAGAACAAATATAGCTTTTTACTTTTTTAAGCTCTTAAAACATAGCTTTTTGTTACATAGTCTTATTAGTGTTATATTTCTATGTGTGGTTACATAACGTGTGTACTCCAAGTTTTGTTATTATCAGGAAAAGCTCTTCCAAAAATGTTGGAAACTGTATTTCAGGCTATTCATTAGACACAATGGAAGGAACAAAACCCCCTGTTGCTGCCATTCATCCCTCATATCTGCTGATATGACTGTTAATGCAAATGTTACAGGGTAATGCAAATATAAAGGAAGCACTGTATGTCCTTTCTGTATTACATTATTGCACTACAGAAGAAGAAGGAGTTTCGATTCAAAGCTACATCACCAGCCAAATTATTTTTTCTACATCTGTGCCTGTCTGAAGCGTACACCATATTTCATTTTGCTGCAGCATCTGTTGGTTTGTTTCTTTTGGAGAGCAGGCCGATCCTTATGTGGCGTGAATGAAAATGGAGGCATGAACAATGACTCAGCGCTCTGGCTACACCGGTTGACCCGTGGAGATGTTGCTTCCTGTAGTTTTCCTGTGATGATCTGAAACTTCTGTTTTGCTTTACGGCCAGTAAGAAACACTAACGCTCCGTTGTGAATGTACTCCAGAGGCAACTAATGTGAGATAAACAAATCCTGGAATGTTGATGTGAGAAGTGACAAAATGAAAAATGACCCGCAGCTGCACTTATTAATGAAGCTTTTATTTTTACTTTTGTATTAATGCGTATATTTCAATCCATAGTTCATATTAACTTTAGTTCAAACACTAACATGTATATAAATGTTATTTGTCTTTTTTTTTTTTTTTACTTATAAAAGAAGTTGAAGAATGCACTTATAGCTGCTGAAGAATACCACTAATACAATATTGCTTTCAAATATGATTGTGAAGATATCTGGGCCCCATTTAGACTTGGGACTTCATTTCGTACAAAAGCACTAAGACATGAATGAACTATTATTTTTCCTTGTTTCTGGTATCGGCATTGAGATCAAAAATGCTTTTTGTGGTGTTTTGTTATTTTAATTTCACAGATTCAAACTGTAATGTTTAACTGACTGTACCAGTCAGCCATGGGTCATGCCCTCTTGGTTTTAAACTGTGGTATCCAAGTAAAATTCTCTACCAAATAATGTTTGGCATTCTATGTTTTATTTGCAGAAACACACGCTACTAAACATTTATTCATTTTATTGAAACTGGGGTCAGGAGAAGTTTGGAAAAGCCTTTAAAAAAGGCATCATTAGAAACACACCCTCCTCCTGCAGCTCCTCCCTCTTTGCCCTAAGCCCCTCCCACAAGACGGCCACAGGCATATGCACCCACATCACACAGTAACCCAGTGTTTCTCATACATGTATTTATTTAATGGTATTTCATTGCAGAGCTGCTCACAGCGCATTCACTCAGCCCCTCCTTGCCCCACTCCATCTCTGTTCAGTAGGGCTGCAACTAACGATTATTTTCATTGTCGACTAATCTGTTGATTATTTCTTCGAATAGTCGAATAGTCTTGTTTCGTACTCACGGCAAAGGGTTTTAGTTCACCGTCATGGGAGAGTGTGTAAAGCTGCCAATATTTGAACGTAAGAAGCTGCAATAAGAGTATTTAGGGGTACTTTTATAGTACTTTGCTATGAAAAATGACTGAAACTGATTAGCCTTATTTTAATAGTGGATTAGTCATCGATTAGTTGACTAATTGTTGCAGCCCTACTGTTTATCAGAACACAAATGAGACAAAAATTACACAACTCACTCCCCGCCACTGTGGACTGCTTCCCCAGGAGGAGAGCAGGCAGCAGCTCAGGAGATGGACCTTCGGTTGGTGGCTATAGCAACTCAAATTCAGCCAGAAGCTTGGGCTGTCTGATCCTCCGGAGCTAGGGTTTCACTGGCTGGACTCAGGTTGCTGCACCTGCTGCCTGCTCTCCTCCTGGTGAGGTGATCTGCAGTGGCGGGGAGTGAGGCGAAGGCACAGCTGCATCATGATACAGTGGGTCCCTGGGTACTGTATGTAAAAGACCCCCTCCCACACCGCTCCTACATAGGAGCAAGACAGACAGACTTTGTCGTTTAGCCTCTTTTTGTGTCGTTGTTTTGCATGTCTTTGTAGTCGTAATGCTTTTTTTTTGGGTGTGGTTTTATGTCTCTTTGTGTTCATGGTTCAGTTTATTGTCAAAGAACATGGAGGAACGAAATTTGTCACCCAGGTCCGGCAGCGTACAGAATAAATAACAAAGAGACAGACCCATAATAAAGGGAAGGACGACAGACTTAAACCAGAGAGTTCATGAGCCCCTGGGACGAAGCTACACTTTAGCCTTGTTTGTGCTTTGAGGCTGCGCAGCCTTCTGCCTGAGGGGAGGGAGGTGAACAGGTAGTGTGCCGGTTGGGCGGAGTCCTTCATGACACATGACGCTCTGCTTCTGCACCTGCTGACCAAAAAGTCCTCCAAGAAAGGGAGGCAGATTTAACCACATGTTGCAGCGCCTTCCTGTCAGCCGCAGAGCAGTTCCCGTACCAAACAGTGATGGACGCCTTCCTCATGATGCTGGCTGCGTTGGTGAGCAACGTGAGGTCGTTATACGCCAGTCGCCAGTAGCTGGGAAGCCGCTGCACTGCTGCGTGGCGCCTTCTTTTGCCTCAGGAAAACCCTTCTTTTTGCATTTTCTTTGCATCTCTTTTTGGTCATATTGAGTCTCTCCCTGGTCAGTACAAGTTCATTTGAGTGACATTTTGCCGGTGAGGGCCAGGGGGGGCCCCTTAGACTTTGGGCCCCTGGACCTCTGCCCTGTAGGCCTGTTTGACACACTGTAATTTGAGGCTTTCACCAATGTTAGCTACATGAATGTGACCTTGTAGCCACAGCTGTGAGCCTTTACTCCAGTTAGCAGAAGGCTAAACTCTTAGCAACATTTTCCCTCCATCTCTAAAAAGCTTTGCTGATAGTGATGTGTTTTATTTTGCTTATTGTCAGGACTTTTTGATGAGTTCATCTTCCATTCCAGCCAATAGGAACGCCTGTCTTCAGACTGCTGGAGGAAGCTGGAGTACCCACACTGACATCCGGCATGGCGAATTCAAACCCAGAACCCTCTTGCTTAGATACAATAACGCCAACCACTGCACCACCGTCCGAAAGAATGCGTCTACAGTAAGCTGCCTGTCTGAGCTGTGATGATGGATCTGCTGAGGGTGGTGTGTTTTGTTGTGTGCACAGTCTTCATCAACAGCTGCACCACTCACACTTGAGTCATCAGTTCAGATGCATGACTGTGGAGGTCGAACACACATGACGGATGAGAGCTGCATTGTGTCCGTCAGCACTTCTCGTGGTAAATATGTCCTTTCACGTGGCGATTATGCTGATCATCTGCATGTTCCCCTGGATTACAGCCAGTGATTAAACCCAAGGAGGGCACAGAGGGGCGTGCACCGCCGTCTGATCCCCAAACACAGGCAGCTACAAAAGGCCCCTGCCTGCCGCTCCTCTCACCCTAAGTCCCGTTGTTGTGTGACTGTGAAGAGGGATAACCTCCGCTTCACAGTAGACCAATTGGGCTGAGAGGTTTGCTGAGCGGCTGCAGAGAGGCTCCAGCTATCTAACGTCTACACACTCAGGTGTCAGGAAGACATGGGTAACTCAACAGGAAGCACCGTGGACGACCTGCAGGCGGTGGAGATGCACCTGTGGTACAAGAAGTTCATGACGGAGTGCCCTTCAGGTCAGCTCACCCTGCACGAGTTCAAGCAGTTCTTCGGGCTGCGAGGGCTGGACCCCGAGGCCAACGCCTACATAGAGCAGATGTTCCGCACCTTTGATATGAACAAGGTGAGATGGTGCTTCTTTTTTTTACCTGCAAGGGTAAATTCAAATTAAGCTGGCAGAGTCTGATGGTTCCTGTGATTTCTAATATGTGCCATGTTTTATAATTGCATTTTTAATCACTTTAAAAAGAGAAATAACGCACACAAAGTCAGCATCATAGAAACATAAAGACCTTTTTGACATGAGTAGAACAACTTAAATGTTTCTTTCTGGCTTCTCACATTGTAACAACTTATTTTTATAACATAATTAATATTGCATGCCTATTTATTTAATACATTTAACATCAGTAGGGAGGCCTGTTTCTTTGTTTTTAAATGTTTAAAATGTGTTCCCTTGAAATTATTGTATTTTCAAATTATTTACTTCACCCTTTAAAACTAAAGAAAAAAAATTGTCCAATGATTCATATTATGTGCTTATTAGGTACTCTTTTTTTTGTTACCTCGCTATGGTTCACAAAAGTACTGGAAAACCAATTGTATGGAGATCAACTGAGGTCAAATATATTTGCAATTATATTTACAAATAAGGCTGCAACTAACAATTTCATTTTGAATAATTTTTCAATTATTTATTCAATTAATTTTAGGATGTATAAAATAGTGGAAGATGTCCATAGTGCTCATAAATACTAAAAAATAAGCATACCTATTTCCATGTGTCCAAAGTGATGTCCTCACATTGCCTGCTTTGTCTGACCAGCAGTATAAAATGCAAAGATATTTCAATTACAGTTATACTTTGTTTTAAAATCCTCTCTTTGGAGATGCTGGAGCTGTAGCTTTTTGGCAATTTGGTTAATAACTGTTTCAGATTTATTTTCTTTCGATAGACTAATTGCTCCAAATCTTTAAGGGGTAATAATTTGGGAAACAGATAAGGGTTGTCACTAATAATTCACTCATTCACTCATTACTTGTTTCTAAATGGAGTGTAAACATGATGAAAAATGGCCATCACAGCTCAGGGTGACATTTTTAATTTGAATCAGTCCAGAAAAAAAAGTTATTAAGTTGATATCTTTGATAAATTGCAGGGTTTCAATTCCTCACATTTGAGGCAATGGGAGCTAATTTCCACCAATCTGATGAAAAAAGTTATTGTCTTAATATTGAAAAATAGTTTTCTCAATATTTTGACTGAGGCCTATTTTGAGATGTGAATTTCATGTCATAATGTCATAATTTTGAGAGTTTCCCATTGTTTTGCCATAGTTATCAATTAGTTTGAAGAAACCTCACGTTATTTTGAGAAACTGAGCCGTTATTTTAAGAAACCTAGTTTAAGATATTGTGTTATTAAGTCATTATTTTACAATGCTAATATTTCAAGATAAGGAGGTCATTATGAGAGAGTTTCCCATTGTTTTTTCCCCATTGTTTTAAGATACTAAATCATTACTCATAATGACTTATAGGATCTTTTTCTGTTCATCATCCCTTCATACAAACCGGTTAATTTGGGCCCTTTTGCCTGAAAAATTATTTTAACAATTACTTTGTGATCAAAATTTGACTAACTGATTAACTGACTAACTACTCAAGCATTCAAATGGATGAAAACATTTGAGTCAGATGCTCTGCTGCTTGACTTCAGAAGTTTGTTGGGGTTATAACTAAAGTTGGGTCAAGAGCAGAAATGTTCTTAAAACTTCAACATGTTGCCTGAACTGAAAAACATCTGTATTATTTATGTTCAAACATAAACAATGCAGGGATCTCCGAGCAACAAGCTTGTACCGGGGTCATCTCAACGTTCATCTCAAGGTCCTTTGTTGATGCAAACTCTCATCTTCAAGGTTCAAACTGCACATGAATGAAAGGATATGGACATTTCAAATGCAGTTTAAATGGTATATATCAGTCTTACCACTGTGCTGGAAAAAAAAACTGTCTTGACTTTAAATTTTGAGGGCGAAGGTGTCAAGGAGAACAACATAAGTAGGCTATAAGCTGTTGGTGATTTGACCTACAGAGAAACATACGTTCCTGACAACATGTCCCCTTAATGTTCCACATTAAGAGGGCATTAAGCCAAGGAGCACAGGACCCTGGGAACATAAATATGCTCCCCTTGTAACCCTCAAATCAGTTTTAATTAAGAGTGTCTCAGAGCGTGCGACGGGGTCATCGCAGGATGTCTCTGTCTGAGAGGCTATATTTAGTCCCTGGTGCTAATCTTTCTGCATGATTTAAACAGTGAGATTATCTTTGAGACAAATGCTTTGATGCTAAGATTGTTGCCCGTGTTCAGACCGTCCCTGGAGATAATCCTCCGTCCTGGCACACTTTGTTTCACACAGATAGCTTTTGGAGTTGAGATGAGGGGGATCTCATTCAAACGAGCGACTGATTCATCACTGAAAAAAGACGGTCATGCATAATAATTTATTGATGTTTGACACTTTTTTTTTTCCAGGACGGCTACATAGACTTCATGGAGTATGTGGCTGCTCTCAGTCTGGTGATGAGAGGAAAGATGGAGCACAAGCTGCGCTGGTATTTCAAGCTTTATGATGTGGATGGCAACGGCTGCATTGACCGACATGAGCTCCTCAACATCATAAAGGTACAGTTTCTACCATGCATCTGCAACTGTGGACTTTACAGCAAGTCCTGGTCTCATGCTGATTTTATTCTGTTCCCGCAGGCCATCCGTGCAATCAATGGGAGTGAGAACCAGGAGGGATCTGCTGAGGATTTCACCAACCGTGTGTTTGACAGGATTGATATAAACGGAGACGGTGAGTGTGTTCTGGCACTGTATAGGAAGATTTAGAGAGGAATCGATCGTGGGTGGACAGTGTTTGGACATTCATCAGCTCCAGTGCTGTCATCAGTCAGGGAACACAACAAGCACAATGAGAAGAGATTCTCAAAGTGGCTGTTGAACATAATAACAAGATGCTAATTTAATTTTTAAGTAAAGACCTTCAAAATGTCCATGAGCGTTACAATGGTATACGGAGGAGTGCAATGCCAACTAAATGGGTATAGTGCTCTTTTAAACCACACTTAAAGTGCGGATCCATTTTTTTCAAGGTTTTATACCACCCTGTAGCTTTCCACTACAGTTCATGTTTTGGCTAAAACGTCCATGTTTGGTGGCACAAAATCCACTGGAAAAGCAGGGATGGGTCAGTCAAAACACTCAACGTCAGAAAAAGCTGCAAAGGGTCAGTAAAAACACCAGGGATCTGTGGCTCAAACGCCAAGAAATTCAGCAAAGGGTCAGTAAAATCACCAGGGATCTGTGGCTCAAACACCAAGAAATTCAGCAAAGGGTCAGTAAAAACACCAGGGATCTGTGGCTCTAACACCAAGAAATTCAGCAAAGGGTCAGTAAAAACACCAGGGATCTGTGGCTCAAACACCAAGAAATTCAGGAAAGGGTCAGTAAAATCACCAGGGATCTGTGGCTCAAACACCAAGAAATTCAGCAAAGGGTCGATATAAACACCAAGGATCTGTGGCTCAAACGCTATTGAAACACCACAAACGGTTGGTAAAAACACCAGGGATCTGTGGCTCAAATGCCATGAAACACCACAAACAGTCGATATAAACACCAGGGATCTGTGGCTCAAACACCCCTGGGAAACTGAAACTAACTGCGGGGAGAAATGGGACTGTGAGCATTTGGTTTGTGGATAAAGGGCTGTCAGAGAAATTTTTCAGATATATGGGACTTCAGAATTTTGGCCTGTCAAAAACAATGGCATGGCACCACCTAGCGTAGGTTTCTGCATGATGACGTTGCTACATATGAATCCCCCAGCCCGCCTTTTGTGCCTATTCGTGACTGAGCCAAACTTTCTTTGAATATTGTGCATTAGCGATCCTTGAAACTAAGCAGTGTTCTGCTGTGGACTTCACATTAATTCTGATCCAGAAGTCAAACAATCACAAAACTAACTGATTGAGGCAGCGGTAGACCAACAACTTCCGTGTTCTGTGAGGTAAAATTACTGTTAGTGTCAAAAGAGTCTGGTTGCTTTAAAGACAGCAATATAACGGCTTCAGGTTCCTGTTGGAACGGGCTGTCTGACGGCAAGGTAGAGTGCTGAAAATATGACACTGACCATGGAGAAGTACCTCAGACAACCCCACTTCAAAAAATTTCAACCTAACCCTTTGATTAATTATCATTATTACCAGCGATTGCTGTTCCCACATACGTCACTGTTTTTTGGTAACAGTTGAGTGGGCATTTTGTTTTGAGAAACTCAAGAGAACACAGATGGACGCGCCCTTCAATGTGAGAAAAAATATATGTATTTAATGTCTTTAAATGTAACCCTTCTCCTCCAACAGGCGAGCTGTCCTTGGAGGAATTCGTGGAAGGCGCTCGCAGTGATGAAGATTTCATGGAGGTGATGATGAAGAGTCTGGATCTCTCCCACATCGTGGCGATGATCCACAACAGGAGGCACAGCGTTTAGGATCTGCCCGTCCACACTACCTCATCCTCATTCATGATTGAACCCGAGAGCCTCGGTACACGGCCTCCGGCAAAAACGTCATTTATAGACTGAGATTTCTATTAAGATTGAATCCAGCTGAATATAAATGCCAGTGTACTGCAAACACTGACATGTCTTGTTTTTAATCTCTCAAAGAGCGACACATACGCACTTTAAATGCATCTGGATGACTCAGTCAACCTTTGCAAACTGGTCATTGTCCTTGTTTATCGATGCACAGCTCTCCCAAGGCCACCTTGGCACGAGGGATGATCTCTCAGACGGTCCACAGATACCCCGCGGGATAAAAGAGAGAGATAGTGGAGCAGAGTGGCAATTATATGCACTCAATGCTCCCCAAATGTTTTTTTCTCTGGGTCTGAGCTGCTCTGCATCCAAATACTTCAATCTGTTTTTACCCATTCTTGCCTGTGGGGTTTACAGGACGAAGCTCTGACTCTGCACTGTGCTCAGCATCCATGATAATTTGATTAAGTCAGAGGCTGTAAAATACAGGAGCAGGTGAAAGTGTCTGAAGACATTTAGCAGTGTGCAGATTCTCAAATGTTTACCTTTTGTAAATAATGTTCATAACCTTTTTTTTTAAATGTTTAAAATAAGTTGAAGCAGAAAGCAAAACACTGGCTGGTGGTGTGTGGGTGTTTCATTGGCTGAATATACAGAATAAATACAGATATAGATTATGTTTGCTGGCTACCTAGACTGGTGCCTTCTGTTAGAGCACAGCCAAATGTGTGTGTTTGTTCAGCTTTTGCTTATTTGTAAAATAAAAATTAATAATTTAAGTGTGCTGTGTGATGTCTCCATTTAATGTACTGGATATCAATGTGCTGCAGGCTTCAGTCCAGCCTGCTGGTTGCCATAAAAACTGCAAATAAAACCTCAGGAAGTGTTTAGACATACATTTCAATTCTGCATCTGACAGCCCAAAAATTGGAATTTTAAAATTTCAATTATCTCTGAAGCACAACCCAGAGATCTGTTGGAAACATTTTACGTTGGCCCTGTCTACATGTATACAGATAGTTCTGGGAATGGCTATTTTCCTCTGCGATTTGGCCTCTTGTCAAAATACAACCAAGAGTTTTAGGGTCACTAAAGCATCAAAATGCTAAACATGTTTTCCAACATCACCTGATGGTGGACAGCCAATTGTTCCAATGCCCCAAAGATATGAAGCCATGTTGGTCCAAAAAATGTCCCAGTGGACCAGAACTTATTTCTCAGACAGCCTGTTATCCCAGAAACACACTTATATTGCTCCTTAGTCCCGTTCCACCAGAAAATACGCATTCCCTGCAATTAGACAACCAGATTGCCGTAAAAAAAAATTGTATTGTACGTTTTTGCAAACCATGGATACGTTACATTTGTACATTATCTTGTATCAGATATGTTGAAACTTTAAATTTCTCAATAAATGGATGTGTGGTTAAGTACAGCACAGGAATCTCTGGTTAAGAAAAGATCATGTTTTGGCTAAAACGTCCATGTTTGGTGGCACAAAATCTGCTGGAAAAGCAGGAATGGGTCAGTGAAAGCACTCGGACACTCAAACGTCAAAAAAAGCTGCAAAGGGTCAGTAAAATCACCAGGGATCTGTGGCTCAAACGCCAAGAAATTCGGCAAAGGGTCAGTAAAAACACCAGGGATCTGTGGCTCAAACGCCAAGAAATTCGGCAAAGGGTCAGTAAGAACACCAGGGATCTGTGGCTCAAACACCAAGAAATTCAGCAAAGGGTCGATATAAACACCAGGGATCTGTGGCTCAAATACTAAGAAATTCAGCAAAGGGTCATTAGAAACACCAGGGATCTGTGGCTCAAACGCCAAGAAATTCGGCAAAGAGTCAGTAAAAACGCCAGGGATCTGTGGCTCAAACACCAAGAAATTCAGCAAAGGGTCGATATAAACACCAGGGATCTGTGGCTCAAATACTAAGAAATTCAGCAAAGGGTCATTAGAAACACCAGGGATCTGTGGCTCAAACGCCAAGAAATTAGGCAAAGAGTCAGTAAAAACGCCAGGGATCTGTGGCTCAAACACCAAGAAAATCTGCAAAAGGTTGATATAAACACCAGGGATCTGTGGCTCAAATACTAAGAAATTCAGCAAAGGGTCATTAGAAACACCAGGGATCTGTGGCTCAAACGCCAAGAAATTCAGCAAAGGGTCATTAGAAACACCAGGGATCTGTGGCTCAAACGCCAAGAAATTCGGCAAAGGGTCAGTAAAAACACCAGGGATCTGTGGCTCAAACGCCAAGAAATTAGGCAAAGGGTCAGTAAAAACGCCAGGGATCTGTGGCTCAAACACCAAGAAAATCTGCAAAAGGTCGATATAAACACCAGGGATCTGTGGCTCAAATACTAAGAAATTCAGCAAAGGGTCATTAGAAACACTAGGGATCTGTGGCTCAAACGCCAAGAAATTCAGCAAAGGGTCGATATAAACACCAGGGATCTGTGGCTCAAATACTAAGAAATTCAGCAAAGGGTCATTAGAAACACCAGGGATCTGTGGCTCAAACGCCAAGAAATTCGGCAAAGGGTCAGTAAAAACGCCAGGGATCTGTGGCTCAAACACCAAGAAATTCAGCAAAGGGTCGATATAAACACCAGGGATCTGTGGCTCAAACACCAAGAAATTCTGCAAAAGGTCGATATAAACACCAGGGATCTGTGGCTCAAATACTAAGAAATTCAGCAAAGGGTTGATATAAACACCAGGGATCTGTGGCTCAAACACCAAGAAATTCGGTTTGCATGTTCTCCCTGTGTCAGTGTGGGTTTTCTCTGGGTACTCCGGCTTCCTCCCAAAGTCCAAAGACATGTAGGTTAATTGGTGACTCTAAATTGCCAGTAGGTGTGAATGTGGGTGGGTTCTGTCTCTGTGTGTCAGCCCTGTTAGAGTCTGGGGACCTGTCCAGGGTGAACTGTGCCTCTTGCACAGTGACCGTTGTGATAGGCTCCAGGAATGAATTGATTAGCGTCTTGGCAGAGCTCTGGCACCTTGTGCACTGTCCGCGGCTGTACTAGCAACCAGACTATGGTTAATATTTTACTTTAACAACATGTCAACAGTTGACATGAGAAATAATGAAACCAAAAGTCTCCCAAGACATAGCTGAGTGGAGAAGTATTAAATCAGCATTTATGGAAGAGAGAGAGACACCTAGACAGGTCTGTCACTCAACATCAGTGCAGTATCTCTGTCTTTCCCCGTCTGACTGCATTTTGATTTCATTTCTATATTAAAAAAACTGCTTGTTTAGAAATAAAAAACGAGTGAGCATCTGAGTTGTACAATATCATAAACCATCTTTTAGAAAGACTAGATATTTACCATGAGCTAGGACGAGCTTTGTTAAATATAACAATACAAACAACTGGCAGACGTATACAACCAGTTGCAGGGGGTCACACACTGACAGTGGTTTGTTTTGACAGTTAGGAACCACTAATGTATTTTAGATTAAAGGTTACAGTTAAAGGAGGACCTGTAACACACTGAACCTTTATAAAAGCTTGTTAATGTTCTCCATTACAGAATCTAGTATTCTATGAGGTCAGTGTACAGCCTCATACAACCACATAAACAAAGATGACACACCACGGAAACAAAATCTTCCCTTTGAGCAAGGACGATGATTCACCTGCATGATGCCAGGTCGCTCTGTGTCAGGCAAACATGCTCAACCTGCATCGTTTTCATCTTGTTTTACCCCATTATTTTAAACAGGATGACCTATATTACAGACAGGCTGGGGGCTATAGTAAAAAAATAAAAGAAATTTCTCGACTACAGTGAGACTCTTTGGACTTAGATAACTTAAAAGAGGTTTTGAACAAAACAAATGTAAAGCAAAATTGCCAATATGGCATTTATTTTATACAGATGCAAATATTTAACATGAACAGTTGTTTTTTTTTCACATTCTGAGAGACTTTACAAGACATACGTAATCTCGTTCATCAACCACAAGGGGGCAGCAACATAATTGGATGAATTTTCCTCCACAAAATTCCCTACAATGGTCTGAGCTCCTCATTCTGCTTATCTCTAAATGTATAAATCCCCCTTTTGTCTTACAGTCACAGTGTGTCATCTCTCCTTTGTTCTCAGCAGCCTCA
Organism: Epinephelus fuscoguttatus; assembly: GCF_011397635.1. Lineage (NCBI taxonomy): Eukaryota > Metazoa > Chordata > Actinopteri > Perciformes > Serranidae > Epinephelus > Epinephelus fuscoguttatus. The sequence continues at coordinate 11,331,041 of NC_064773.1, read as the reverse complement.
CAGGAAGTCATAAAGGTACTTGACAATCTCAAAATTCACCGTCCTGGAAGATAAATCACACAAAACACACTATTACTGACAAAAGAAAGGTCAAGTCACTTGAATAATTGGGCTTTAGCCTCAGTCATATTCACACACACACACACACCTGGAGATGGCACAGATGAAGTCCATAGAAACGGCACATTTGTACTTGGGGGCGTCGAGCTGGTCGTCGTGGCTGACCTGAGTCAACAGCTGCAGGGTCACCAGAGACGAGATCTAAATGGAGAACAGAGGGGAAACATGAAATGACTCTCTGTTCCACTTCTTTAAACACAGCTTTTCCTCACTTTGATGTGTGGCACTAAGTGATAGAGAGAGCCAGTTGCACAGATATGGGTCGGGGCTAATTTCCTAAAACCATTTCATGCTCAGGGCCATAAATAGATCAGCATTTGGCCACGGATCCCGCAACTCATGACCATATGGGTAGAAAACTCTCATCAGAGGCACTGTGGTCATTAGGCTTGGTTTAACACAAAACAGTGTGCCATTAGCACCTAGTAATGGAAAAAATGTCATTTAAAACCCTTATTATCATAGTGTGCATTCTCTTTCATTTGCTTATCTGGAAAACGGGGAAAAAGCATGTATTAAATATTTTTTTTATCTTCGGTAGAAGCCACTTTACAGACCCATTACACTTCCTGCAGCTATGTTTGGGAGCCACAATCACTGGAAAGATTACAAGCGCCGCAGGACTAAATGAAGGACAAAATTAAAGCACTTCAGAGCTCAGTTTAACTCTAACAGAACCGGCCATGTTGAAAAAGCAGTAAGAGGCATGTATACAGACAATTATTGAGTTTGAGCCATCCAAACTACTGAAGTTTTGGATGGATAATTTTAGTGTTGTGCTGACATCGTTCATCTTTATTTTATTAGTCTAGTAATCTCAGACAATCCACAAAAAAAGCACAGCTCAGATCTTTTGAAGAGAGGTTGTGTCAGGTGCATATGCATGGTCAGTGTATTACCTACAGTAGATGATGGGCGGTAGAGCTGGGTGATAAAACTATTTAGAATCAGGATCGCAATAAAATGTATGTCGATGATGATGATAAACTATAGCCATTTTTACTTGATATGGACAGATCTAGATAAATCCAAACAGCGTGTCAAGCAGCAGAAGTTAACACACCGCTGTCAGTCAGTCTGCAGTATTAAGTGATGCGCGTCATTGTACACGCCCATTTTTCCATTGCAAAACTTGTGCTGAGGTGAAGAGGAATTGAAAGTAGCGTGGACATAATGAAAAAAGGGGCAAATGAGTGGAAGTGAGGAGCAAAGCATCAGTGAAGCTGAAGAAGAGCTGCATTATCCTCAAAAACAGACAGAATTGTGGCTAAAAAAGGTTACACAACATCAGTAATTTGAAAGTGGTTTGGCTACTTGAAAGGTGACGACGCACGGTCAAAGACGGTCTGCAAAATATGGCGTCAGTTGGTGCCAACCAGGATGAGAAATACTACAATCATCCCAGCGACTACACTGAGAGCATGACAATCTGGGCCAAAACTGCAGCAAGTCCACCAACAAGTGCTGCTCAACAGCCAAGCACTTCTGCTGCTGTGGGCTTGATCTGTCGTGATAAGACCCAATCAGTAAGCAAAGATGGTTGTCTGTGTCATCGTTTCCAAAGTCTCTGTTTCCACCAATCCAGACTAAAACACAACCGTGGAGTTTACAAACTAAAACAGGGTCAGCAGTGTTTTCAAAGGTCTCCATTTTAGGGATTCCAAAACGCCGAAGTAGTGTGGACACTAGGTGTTAACACAGCAATATTTATGTGTTTTCAAACAAAAATGTATACGTGTGGTTGTAGCCTAAATATGACTGGACGCTGACCTGGGAAAAGATGCTGGCAGTGGGGGCGACTCTGCTGTCCACCACGCTGTAGAAAATGGCAAGCAGGCGGTCCAGAGGAAACGGCTTTGGTCCCAGAAGATGGTTACTTGTCTAGCAAAAGAGACAGAATATATTGATATTAAAATAAGAGGTTATATCTAAAACCTGTGAGTCAAAGCCTGTGTTGATGTTAAGATAATCACCTTTTCATTTTTCTTCAAGAAGTTTGTTTTTCTTATTTTACCGTGGTGCTGTGGGGAGGAAACAAAGGCATGTCAAACTCATCAATTCACACAAGACAAAACAATTTAATCTGCATGAATCACAAATAACCAACCTGCCTCAGAGGGCTTTACAATATGTACAACACACAATACTGTCTATCCTCAGACTCTTGATTCCAATAAGAAAGAACTACAGAGGCATAATTTAACGGGAGATTCTCAAACCTTGTCAGATAAAATTCCTGTACCTTTACAAAGAAGCGTTTATCTGTGCGGGCAGGGTTGTAGGATGCCAGGTAGGCAGCGATCAGCAAGAACTTGGAGTAATAAGGCAGTTCAACATGAGTGTGAGCAGATAAACCTGAGGGGAAATAAATGCAACGCGTCAGATGCACCGTATATCCAGAAAACTAAATATACTTTCACACAGTACATCATGATGTTCAGCGCAACCCTGAGATTTGGTGATAATGTGATTTATATTTGGTGTGATGCACAGATATGCTGTTAAAAATAAGTCACAATTTTAGCATGAATCCAGGGTGTCACTGCACCCTATCAGCTGTTTTACAGTTTAACATCTGCTCTGCAAACGTCACCGAGTGCCACAGCGCTCAGTGTGTGTTGGTACCTCTCACGGCTCCGTTCTCCTTCTCCTCCATTTGCTGCATCTGCTCCCACTGAAGGCTGAACAGAGACAGGAGAGGACAATAACTATGACAATAAAACACAGCGCTCAGTAATCACGCTTGATCGTGTTGTTTGCCAGACGGCCGTAAACAAGCAGAATTACTAGAATGAGTGGAGAGAAGTGACACAGTTCATTAGCAGGCTGATGTAAGGGACACAGACCTGGACACTTCTCGCAGGTAAACAGTCTGCATGGCTTTTTTCAGATGAGGCTCGATGTTTCTCCACAGCTTATGTGTGTCAGTCTCTTTCACTGAGGACATAAAACACAGCAGCATTGTTGTAAAAACACAGTTACAGCATATGACGAGTTCAAGATTTGCTTATTAATAAAGGGATGTAAACAGGAAGGACAAATGGATTAAATGACTGTATGATGTATAAGATGTAGTGAAGGCTGTAGTAATGAACCCGTAGACAGTTATCACCAGACTCAAGTCAACACGTACACTGGAAACCTTGAACGCTTTCCAGCTCCTCCTGGGGGGCCCCAAGGCCAGATGAGATATGTAATCCATCCAGTGTGTTCTGGGTCTGGGTCTTACACCTCTAATGTGAGCAGCAGCTCTCCTCCGAGCTCTTTCCAGATGTCCAACATCCTCACCCCATCTCTAAGGCTGAGCCCAGCCACACCACGGAGGAAACTTATATCGGCCGCTTGCATCCGTGATTTCATTCTGTCGGTCACTACCCCGAGCTCATAACCATAGGTGAGGGTTGGGGCGTAGATGGACCAGTAAATCGAAAGCTTCGCCTTCAGGTTCAGCTTCCTGATCACCATGACAGGCCGCATCTGCGCCCGCATCACTGCAGAAGCTCCATTTTACCCTCACTCATGAACAGGACCCCGAGATACCTGGGCTCCCTCGCTTGGGGCAGTAACTTACCCCCAACCCGAAGGGGGCAATCCAGGATGGGCAAACTCCCATGACCACTCCAGCACCCCTGGTAACAGTATCGGTGTAAAAGTGAAAAGTACCGAACCCTAACTGGCACACACACAAAGTTAGCAACTAGCCGAGATGGAAGCTGATCACCCAGCAGCTAAAGATCCAGATATTTTTGTCACACCAGACCAAGAGGGGACCAAAACAGAGCTACAAGAACAGCATTTTTTCATCTTAAGGTTCATTTACACTTCTGTATTTAGGGGTTTTGCTGTACCTGCGCTGTTTCTGACGTGCCCCTCCTACCAGGTAACCACACGAGGAATGTAAGAACTGTGATTGGCCAACTTATGTTGCTATGTGTATGGAGGATGTGTATATCAGTTTGCTAACACATTCACATTCACCAGCTTTATATGGAGATAATATGTCAACACTGTGTTCAAAGCTTTGCCCCAGTTGGCCAAAAAAATCAATAATGCAATTTTAAAGAAATAACTATTAAAACGTTAAAACAGCTTAAGGGCATTTCAACATGATAGAGAGATCTCTCTTCAAATAAACACAAAGAAAAGGGAGAAATAAGGTATCTTTAAATATTGATCAGCTGTCAGATGAATGAATACGCCTCTGTGTGCTTTACCTTTTCCTTCTGCTAATGGCTCACAGAACTTTGAGAAGTTGAGGGCAGCCTGGTTGAAAAGAGAATAAAGAGAAATCGATGATCAAAGAGTGAAAGAAAATCAAAACAATGAGAAATCTTTACTGAGCTATGAGTGTGTGTGTTGTGTGTGTGTCTGACCAGGTGGCGCAGCTCTCTGAGGTCCCGACAGACCGAGTAAAAGACTCCCAGCAGGATGTTGATGTAGGACGAGTAAAACTCAGCGGAATATGAAGGATGTCTGTCCTGGGACAAAATCTGCTGCAGCTCACCTTCAAATACATGAACACACAGACACACACAGAACACCAATGACACTGAGGTATTATAAAAAGCAATGTCTGGTCTCACATATCGTACACAACGATTCACCCCCTGTAAAGTGCTGATTTTATACAGTGGTGTTTGATAATGCAACGTTCCTCCACAATCGCTGCCTGAAGTGTTAGAACAAAATCACAGGTACAAATCTCACACCGCATCCGCCAAGTGCACGTCATTATTATGCAGCGTGGAGGGAGTTTATTCATGACACTGGCTGATGTAGCGTGTGCGAGCGCATGAACGATAATACCTTTACTGTAGTCGGGGAAATGGAGCAGAAGGGGCTCGAAACAGCCGGTGTTTGGTCTGAACTTGTCCCAGACGATTTCACTGAGCAGGATGACGGTCACGTTGTCCTCAACCTGACGAGGACACAGAGGAAGAAAGACACATATCATGTAACAGTGGCTTGTAAATGTGGACTCAGTGACAGTACATCGCCATGGCTACAGGCATTGCTGTCTCTTTCAATTTATGTTTTATATGTATTTATGTCTAATGTTCTGTGTATTTCATTTAATGCTGGATTGATAAGTCGGTTGACAATTTTGATAGTTAATTAATCATTTAAGTCATTTATGAAGCAAAAACCATCAAACATTCCCAAGTTACAGTTGTTTAAATGTGAGGATTTTGTAGTTTTATCGAGGTTATATGACTGGAGGTTTAAACTCACGTCCTCTCACAGAGTTGGTGATTAAAACTTAACTTCCATCTCCTTCTTCTCGCCTCCTACCTGCCTGTTTAACAACATCAACCCATAAACCTTCCTGAGACAATGCGGACTGAGTGGAGTCAGGCGGCCAGTGGCTGCTTGCTCCACTGCCAATCAGTGGCTAACAAGTGGAGCTAACTGCTAACAGCCACCGCTGCAACTAACAAACTCCACCCATCTATTCAACAGCTCCACCATCTACAGTCAGACACACGCAGCTGATTATTAACTGCTGAATTACAGCTCACAGCTCGCACCAACGGCTGACGCTGCTCTGGTGTGAGTGTTTTCGCTGGCCAGCGGAACATCCTGGCACAGACTATACTGGAGTTTACCAGCCCGTTGCTCATGTGGCATTTGAAAATTGTAAGCACAGCCATTCTCAGCTCTCAATGTCCGATAGTCGACCACAAACATTTTCATCACATCTCGTCAACGAAACTGAAGCATAGATTTTGTCTTATGACACATTCACACTGCCGCTATTTGGTCCACTTAAAACAAACCCTGGTTCGCTCTCATGAATAGTTTGGTTCGTTTGGAGTGATGTGAACGCTCATTCAAACCCTGGTGCAGACCAAAACTGGGGGTCTCGGTTCACTTGCAAGTGAACACACGTGCGGTGTGCTTACAGTGGGAAATGCAAACGGACTACTGGTGCGTTCGTTTTGTACTCGGAGGTCAGAAGTGGGAAAAACAGTTTTTGCATTCTAGTTGACAACGGTGGACAAGTCGGAAAAAAACATAGATGCTCACAAGAAAGCCTTTGTTGCCCTTGCACTTTCCGAGTATAGACAGCTTCAAAACCATCATGCACTCCAACTGAGGAACGCCACAGATGAGGCTGACCTAATGTAAAACAAATAAGACAAAATTGCTATAAACAGTACTTTAGCAGAGTGTTTACTCACTATGTATGTGACCGGCAGCCATCTTGAATTCGTAAGTCGGAGCTGATGCGTTTGCTCCAAGTTTCCGAGTTGGAAATCTGATCTCAAGGTGCGTTTGAGTTTAAACTTCCGACTGGGAACTGGGAATTTCCGACCTCCGAGTACAAAACGAACGCATCATATCCAGCAAACCAAAGAGAGAAAGTGAACCAAAGACAGAAAGTGAACCAAAGACACGAAGTGACGTAGAGCATAGTGCATTTTGGGTAAAAAAAACAAAGAAAGCCAAAAGCGCAAACCGAGAGAAGCAGTTTTGAAATTGTTTAAGGAGAGGATGGAGGCATGCGGATTTAATCGGTAGGCGGATCAAAACTACAACAGCAATATATCAAGGTCCTTGACAGAAGAGGATGGATGTCCGTTTTCGGTCCTGGCCAATCGATGAGCTGGGTTTTCTTCTTCCTCTTGCTTTCTTTCTTCCTGATCAGAGGTCCATTTGGGCAATACCGCCCCCAGACGAGCAGCTGTTGTAACTGCGTGACGTTGTCCAGGCAGTTTGGTCCGCATTAAAAAGTGCAGTGTGAAAGTGAACCGAACCAAATGAAGGTGTGAAACTTTTCGGCACTCCCCGCCCAATCAAACCAAGTTCCCCGGACTATCCTGGTGTGAATGCTTAGTTTTATCAAGATCTATTTTTAGCTCGTCATTGTCTAGTCCTGTATTTTCTTACTTTCTTCTTATTTTGCTGTGGTCCGGATATTTATGGGCACAGCATGCAGGTGAGGTTGGAACTTAGAAAGGTGCCAAAACATAAGCACCATGCATCAAAGAGGAAGCTAGGAAAATCAGACGCACACACTGTAAAATGCAAGTAAAACGAGGCAAAACACCAAGCAAACAAAGCTTGTTCCAAATGACTTATCGGGGCCTGGCTGTCACTTTCACTGGGAATACTGTTTACAAACAGTAACCAACAATTCTTGCATAGTGTCAATTTAAATATGCAAATACCTGCATCGCCATAATCATAAGTAACACACACTCTGACCTCTGCTTGTGCCTTCCTGCTACTATAATAAAATATACTCTAACACTTGGCAGTAAATCTGTCATGTTAACCTTTTTGCATAGATAATGCACTACTACTACTACTACTACTACTACTAACACACATTAGAGACACAACAACCTGTCAACATCCTGTCAGCCTTCACATAGGTGTAAATCCGCATCCTAATTATCACTTCAGATTCCTGCGTGGCCATACTGAAGCGGCATGACATTGAGAAGACCGATTCCTCTAAACACTCACAACCCACCAGCAAACAGCTTTCACAGGAACAAAACACAAATGGTCTTTTGACTCCTGATGTCTTTAATTAAAATGCCATGAGTGTTTACCATTCTTCTCTCCTAACAGCGCTATGAAAGCGCTCCACACACTCTGCTCAAGGTCATTCATCACAAAAGAAGCTCCTTGAGTTACTCTTCATCATCCGCACAGCGCTACAACAATAAAGTGGCTCACTTGATAGATAACACACTGCACTTTCTCACCAGTTCCTGGAGACGCAGCAGAGCAGGGAGCAGATTGGCATCGGTGTCTCTCAGAAGCTCGGCTTTTTCAATCATCTGGAAAATATACATTTGAGTTTACTGTGTAACATCCATATTCAGTAAACTATAGAGGCAGTGAATGGCTGTTTTATCACGGCACATTACTGCTTAATATGCTGCAAGTTCACTTTCCAAAATACTAGATTAAAGGCGCTCCTGTGCTGGCTGAAAATCACATGTACTCTCTCCAGGCTGATGCATCTGCAGCTTTGTTTCAGCATCTATTTGCATGTGTTATTACCACTAATCATATTATCACACAAACATTTCAGTGACACAGCCAAAGAATAAATTATTTGATGTCGTATGGATTACAGTGATGCCATGTTTCAAGTGAGCAGTGATTTTTCGTGGCTGGGCATAAAGTGCACGGCACTCACAATGTATCGCGTCTGCTTGGCAGGAGACTGGGAGCGCTGCTGTCTGTAGATGCGAACAAAGTCAGACAGGGAGGGACTGCGGGGGAGCAGCGAGGCGGCGTCGCAGCCAAAGAAGGACAGCAGCACTTGTTCAAACAGCAACGCAACTGAAACACATTCGACACAGCTGACTGTGGCGTGAGGAAGCTGCAGAGAGGAGGAGGGATGATGAGAGACAGTCAGTTTGATATTGTTAAGTACACATTGTCTTGGCTCTCTGCTTTGTATTTGGTGCACACTGAACATTTACAATCTGTCCTCAGTGAAGCATTAAGTACAGAAACTGTCAAAAATCTCCCCTGCTGTTTTTTATTGTTACAATAGGAGGAGTCAAACATGTCAATCTATCCATACATATCGATTCTGAGTATTTGAAACATCTTCAATACTTGATTCCAGCTTTTTAAATGTCAATATATTCACATTTCTAGGTACTTTACTCTTCTATCACAGTGAATTTAATATCTTTGGGTTGTGGACAAAACATTTGAGGACGTTGTGTTGGGTTTTGCCTTTTCTAACATTTTATAAACAATGAAAATAATAATAACTTGTTGCAACATCTCAAGAAAAAACCTGATTAACCAAAACATAAATTCAACAAAAACAAAAAGCTGTACGTATGTCTGTAATTTGATAATGAGGTGATGCATTAAGCATTCTAACTGTAGTCGGCAAGAAAGACTTTCTGCGCACATTTTCTGTGGCTGTTACTTGTCTATAACGTCTCCCCGAAGGGGAAAAGCTCAAAGTATGGGTGCAAAGGGTGGGAAGAAATCTAAAACAGACACCTTGTGATTCTGTTCATACATTTTAAATCAAGGAAGGAAATATAAGCCTACACACACATTCAAAGTACAAACACAAAGCTTTGTGCACACTGAGAAATGAGATTTCTCTGAGCTGCAATAAAATTTATTAAAAATAAAAGATATATTTTCAAGGACTAAGCGCTCTTTCAGCAGTCTGACGAAGGAGGCTCCGCATGGCTAAAGTACCAGCATCTGTTTCAGGTTTATATGAGCCTGAAGTAGACACTGAGTCAAACTCTTTCATCTGTAACAAACTTTAGTAAATGTCTCTCACCTCAAGTTCCTTCAGCAGGACATGCAACACATGACTCTTCCCAGAAGCCCGATGACCATAGATGAAGATCGAAGGGTAGCTGTACTGGTGTGGCTGTAAGAAGAAACGTTTTCACTTAATACAAATGTGACATTTAATTATGATCAATTACAATCTACACACACAAGTTCATTCTCATACAAAGAACATTAAACATTCTAAACATTTCTAAATATTACTATGTCAACCAATACCCTAATGCAAAATGGACAAATGTAACTTGATTAAATGTTTTTTTTATAACAGGAATAACTATTAATCCGATGAAACATAATTTTATAAAGATATTAAACCCTAACTTTACACATTTACTCTCACAGGCCACTTTATTAGGTACATCTTGCCAGTACCAGGTGGGACCCCTTTTGCTTTCAGAACTGCGGTCATTCTTGGTGTCATAGATTCAACAGGGTGCTGGAAACATTCCTCAGAGATGTTGGTCCATATTGACATGATGACATCACACAGTTGCTGCAGATTTGTCGGCTGCACATCCATGATGTGAATCTCCCGTTCCACCACATCCCAAAGGTGCTCTATTGGACTGAGATCTGGTGACTGTGGAGGCCATTGGAGTACAGTGAACTTATTGTCATATTCGAGAAAACAGTTTGAGATGATTTGAGCTTTGTGACATGGTGTGTTATCCTGCTGGAAGTAGCCATCAGAAGATGGGTACACTGTGGTCATAAAGGGATGGACACGGTCAGCAACAATACTCAGGTAGGCTGTGGTGTTTAAACAATGCTCAGTTGGTACTAAGAAAATCTCCCCCACACCATTACACCACCAGCAGCAGCCTGAACCGTTGATACAAGGCAGGATGGATCCATGACGCCAAATTCTGACCCTACCATCTGAATGTGGCAGCAGAAATCCAGACTCATCAGACCAGGCAACGTTTTTCCAATCTTCTATTGTCCAGTTTTGGTGAGCCTGTGTGAACTGTAGCCACCAACAACCATGTCACGTTCAAAGCCACTTAAATCACCTTTCTTCCCCATTCTGATGCTCGGTTTGAACTTCAGCAGGTCACCATGTCTGCGTGCCTAAGTGCATTGCGTTGCTGCCATGTGATCAGCTATTTGCGTTAATGAGCAGTTGAACAAGTGTACCTAATAAAGTGGCACATGCAAAACCTCTTGCTAAAACAACACTCACACGTTAAACAATCAACATGTTGTTATTGTTACTTACTAATGTAAAAAAAAATCCACCTCCACCTAATACGTGCGCGCTCCCGCGACCAGGTGCACACAGCCTAGTGGGTAACTACCTGAGCGAAACCCCGGCGCTGACAGGACCTGACACCAGCCTACATACCTGCCCCATGAGCGACAGCAGCATCCCCGCCTGGACCTCTCTGCAGGGCAGCTGCTCCGAGACCCTCTGCAGCCTCTCCTCCTCATATCCTGGGTGCTGTAACGGCGCTAACATCCTGGTCTTCCTACTACCAACCACAGCACCGTGTATGTGAAGTACACTGTGAGAGGTTAGTGACAGCTACAAGTTAACGTTAGCTAGTTTTCACGTACAGTTAAAGCACACACGACGGTATTCTGTAAAAATGCGACCAAAACGGGGAAATTTGTAGGAAATTATTCACTGTGAACACGACAGAGTATCATGGAAATGTCCATAACTGAGAATAAAATGTGTAACAAACTCAAAATGCGGTGAAAAGCGACGTTAAAAGTTAAAATCACAAACAAACAGTTGAGCACACTCACAGGAGATTCGCGCGCGCCTTCGGATTACGTCAAATGACAGTCTTCGGTTACTGGCCAATCAGATATCACACACAGAATCATGGGTAATGGAGTCTTTGGCTCTAAAACTAGTTTTGTGGAACTAAAGCTCATTAGATGCTTTAATATACTTTTAAAACACACGCACATACATCTTTATATAATCAGAAGCAAAACAAAAAAGGAAAAAAGTGATTGAGTGATGCATAAGAATAAAAATACGACAAAAATACAAATCTGATAAAGGTAAATTTAAGATAATATAAAAGCTATATACACTACATACACCTTTTTATCAATGTTGGAAAGGTTAATTTTGAAATAAAAATAGGCTTCAGGTTACTAGTTACCCTGTTAAAAATGTGATATGTAATGTTACCATTTTGATGATGTATTACTTACATTTGAATATTTTTTAATTACTTTTCTAACAAATGTTTTAAAGTGGGCAATAAAGCTAAAAAATGCCTGGGAATAGGCCAAAAAACAGGCATTCCTGCACAGGAAAAGATGCAAAGCAACAGAAAGAATGTTACATCCTACATATAAACTTTTTACACAAAAGAATAGGCGATATTGTGGATGTAACCCCTTTTGTAGATATATTTTCTCAGTAGCTATAATTGATTGCAATAACATTTACTGTGTAATTCAATTATACGTAACAAGTTATTTCCCAGCACTGCCTTTCACTTATACAGATAGGCCTACTGTATGTTCATGATTGATAGTTGCACAGGATGATAGTAATGCAAACATGGTGTTCAGTATTTTTACTGAAAAAGTATAGAAATATATATATCCTGCTGAGACCTCATATGAGGACATCACATTTTGGGTTTACTTGGGTTTAACCTAGACTTGTCGTCCTCGTTTGTGGACACTTTTGTCTGCCATCTAGTGGTAGTGAGACCACTATACACTAATGCGTGCTAAAAAAACAACAACAAAAAAACAAAAAAAAAAACAAGATGGCAGCCATCTCTGCCAAGTCAGTCTGCAGCTGATCCCGACACAGAAGTGGACAAGGTCCAAAATCTAATCACATTTTACGGTTGGAACTTGTTTATTCATGATAAGTTATGTGTGTAGTTTGATATGGCAACAAATTTGACCAATTTTTGTAGCAGCAGTAACAAGATGAGACACTGTTAATTAGGAAGTTAATTAGGAAGTACTCATTTGAGGACACTGGGACTTTATTATTGTTGACGATGTTTAGATTTTTATAATTATAGGGTCCTATTGATCCCAGGCCAGGAGAAACTATGGATAAATAAATAAATAAATAAATAATATTATATAATAGAATATAATAATATATTGTAACTAATTTATAATAAATGCAATACTATATAATATTGCAATATTTTTATTATTAATATTTTATAGAGAGAAAATATTGCATATATTATATAACATTTATAATACATAATTAATTTATATAACATATATTTATTTAGTTAGTTTAGTTAATTTAATGATATATTTACATATATTTATATAACAATTTACATATATTATTAAATTTAAATAAATATATAATAATAGTATAATAATATATTATAAATATTATTTAATGTATGCAATATTTTAAATAAAATATTGTATATATTATAACATTTATAAGAAATTAGTATAGGCTACTATGTTATATAACATATATTTATTTATTTACATTTAATAATATATATAATATTTAGATATATACGAGATCGTATAATTATATAATGATAGATATAATCTAAGAATAATTACACAGTGTAATTAATGTGTATATCACATATACGATGTAAATGTTAAATACATATTTTACATCACAGTGGCTATATTTTTGCCAAAAAAAACCCCCAAAAAACCAAGCAATTTCTGGAAACATTATTGTAGTTTTCTGATGACTAGGTCAGACAGACACTGGATGTTAGTTTGTTAGTTTATGTTATTTCTTTTATTACTGTTCTAAATATTATTGCTGAATAGAGACATTTATGTGCAGTAATTCTTGGTGCATGTGTCCACACCCCGCTAACAGGCTGTTGGTGCAGCTGTGGGATTATATGAGCATTACATTTGGGACAATCAGCTCCACTTGTTGTTTTTCATTATTCACTTGTGTCTGTTTAAGATTTCGCGCGTGTTACTGGAACAATACGTCATGCTGGGATTAAGGGATGTGGGCTGGCCCTGTGATATCCGAGGCTATCCTCCTACTCTAATTCAATAGGAGCTGAGCTGCGGCTGTGGCTCTGTCGTCGAGCACACACGGACCATTACAGCGAGCTGTCACACACTGAATCACACAGGAATAACACTCTCCGGCTCTGGACACGACTCTGGCAGCGACATTTTCCACAGGCTGAATGTTAGTGAATATGAGGACAGATGTAGGATGAATCCACGGGAGGATGTGCTCCTGATGATTGTGTTTTTCCACGGAGCGCACGTTTGCGAGAGTGATGAATGAAAACCAGAGGAAAACACAAGGAAAGAAAACCCGAGCTCGCCATGGAGACGAGAGTGCAGTGATGCTGTGGACACATCTGTGACTCAAGTCTGAGAAATTAAAATCCGAGAACAAGTTCTGCTCAAAGCTGTGATTTTTGCCTTTTTCGGATCAGATGCGGCAGATGTGAGTTTGATCCTGAGGACCGAGCAGACCCCCCTTCACACAGACTGGAGGATGATCCCCGGGGCCCCCAGCACCACCACCACCACCATGCTCCCCGCCTCCGAGGCTGCCAAAATCTACCAAACCAACTACGTGCGCAACTCCCGCGCCATCGGCGTCCTGTGGGCCATCTTCACCATCCTCTTCGCCATCGTCAACGTGGTGTGCTTCATCCAGCCCTACTGGATCGGGGACGGCATGGACACACCGCAGGCGGGCTACTTCGGGCTGTTCCACTACTGCATCGGGAACGGGCTGTCCCGGGACTTGACCTGCCAGGGCAGCTTCACCGAGTTCAGCACCATCCCCTCCGGTGCGTTCAAGGCCGCCTCCTTCTTCATCGGCATGTCTATGGTGCTGGTGCTCACCTGCATCGGCTGCTTCGCGCTCTTCTTCTTCTGCAGCACCGGCACCGTGTACAAGATCTGCGGCTGGATGCAGCTGGCTGCAGGTAGGAGGCTCTGCTCTGCTCTGACTACAGGTTGGAGTTTAACAGTTCAGTGTGTCACTGTGCAGGAGCTCCAATGAGATCCCACCAGAGTAAGAAATACAGCTCACTATAAAGGTTTCTCCCTCATCTGTCCACCACTGAAAGTTTGGTATAGCTCAAAATGCAGTCTGCACCTAAAAATCCAGATGTTCTTCATCTTCCCCAGCTCATATGCTTCAATAGACACTCACCCTTGTAAATAACTGACCAGGATCAAAATGCAAACACCTTTCACTTAAATCTACATGTTCCTCTTCCTTCTCAGCTCGAGGGCTCCACTGACTCTGCCACAGAGCCCCATTTTAGCAGATCTCTGTGGTTATTAAAGCCCCTGATAAAACATTATGTAACTGTCTGAAGTGTAGGTGGAGTGAAACACCCTTGGGAGAGCGTAAGACCTCCGACTGAATCAGTGATAAAATAAAACTCCGGATGCCTCTAGAGGTGAATAATGTGCAGATTCAAGAATTTTTTTCAGTTGTATCTTTCGCTGGGGATGTTTAACTGATACCTGCAGGTTAGAGGTTGACTTTGTGGAACAGATTTCTCAGAATAAAATGCTGGCATTGTGTTTTTCTGCAAACCACAGTTACTTTTGTACGTTTCGTACGTGTCATGTCAATGTTTCTAGGTTGACTTCGTCATGGTGAATGGTGTGTGACTTCGGCAGAATGCAACAAAACTGGTTGTTTTTTAGGGAGTCATCGCTGTGTTTCCAGCGGCTTTTTAAACATCAAATGTGGGTGTGTTTAGGGGTTAGTGCCACAGCATTCTCGGAACCCATCGGCTGTATTCAGCGTCTGACTTCCGGCAGACGGCAATACAGCCTCTGGGGGCAGACCCCTGATTTTTTGGCATTCCGGTTTGATTTGGGCGGAGGGAGAATTTCCGTTTCCAACTTCCATTTAAGTAAATATGCCAAACAATTGCGATGGATTCAGAGTTTGCAGTGACGCCAGTTATGTTCTGCCTCGTTAGTTCACCACACGGACCGTTTAACCTGGCAACAACTGCAGCCGGCTCAAACGTGATTGGTCAATATCACACGGACTACAAACAGCCTACAACCGGAAACCAGGGCTCTTCCGCTCTTCTTCCGGAGGCAAGATCTCCAGGGTTTGCCTATAGACTCTACATTCACTGAATGTAGAGTCTGTATATAGAGACTAGTGCCACAGTGACACTTCGACCTTGTCGCATATCGACGTTTGGTCATGGACTCACCACGTCCACATACGATGTCAAAGGTACCCTGGGTGTGTTGGTTGTTGATGTTCTGGGACGCCATGTCAAGTTCTGCCTGTTACATGCATTGTCTTCTTTCAAAATACACTTCGGTTCTCACAGGAAATTTACCGTCTGCATACAGTCTCTTTCAAAATAAAAGCACTACGTTGGTACAACACAAATTGATGTCTTTTTCCTTCAACAGCTAACACACGTGGTTGAGTTTAGGAAAAAAGAACAGGGTTTGGCTTTGGAATCTTACAGGATGCAAACACAGCTCTCCTGGGTGATGGTCTGTGTTTGTTGGACCCATCCACCACCACCGCCCCACCACCCTACTTGGACTTTTACCGCCTTAACTTTCGTTCTTGTCCCACCGTGTTTCCCCCTGACACCGTTGAGCGCCATTAAACTATAATGGCAACCAGCTGCGTATCATGCCGACGTTAAAGAAGGGCTTTTTTTCACCAGTGTCTGATGCTACAAGTCACTGCCCAAGCGCCAGATTTGAACGACTTCATAGTGAGACCGGGGTTGCAGCAAGGGTTTGGCTTTTACTGAGGTGAGATGTCGCTGCATTTCCAGCTGGGCTTGTGCCACAAAAAGTGGTTATCTTTAACCAGGATGTTGCTGCGTTTCCTACCAGGATTGTGCCACAAAAAGCGGTCACTTTTTACCGAGACATTGCTGCATTCTCTGCTGGGATAGTGCCAGTGGATAGTTAGGATGGGCTCCAGTGCACGCTGTTATGACGGGCCCTAGTGCGCCTTAGTTAGTAGTTATTAAGCACACACAGACATTTAGGCGTAACAGTGTGTTTTACTGTTGCTCTTATGTTATATCTGTTTGCAGATGTGCCCAGCTTGTCAGACTTAAGAGATTTTGCACCTAGCTGTGAATCGTATTGTCTCGTCACATGATTAACAGACTTGATAATACCCAGCAATCATCATTGCATATCTGTGTATGACAAAAACTACAAAAGAAAATAGAAAATTATGAGTTTAACTAAATAGTTTTTTATATTTTATATAGAATAAACATACTTTTGTTATAGACTGACTATTTTTCAGACACAGAAAGCCATGATGGAGATGGGTTTGCCTTTTTGAGGGCATATGTAGAAAATCACTCCATTGTTTATTTAACTTGAGTTCTTCTTTGAACACGGGTGTATTTCCAGGTGGCAATTGGGCCCCTCCTCCCCATGGGCCCTAGTGCAACCATACTGCCTGATCTGTCTATATTTACACCCCTGGATAGTGTCAGGAAAAGTGTTTTGCTTTTTGTTGTTATTGTTGTGCAAAACCTAACTTCAGTTAAACCACAGCCGTGTTGAAACATAACATTTCATGTACCAATGTAATGCATCAGTGGTTTGCAGAAATGTACAATGCCAGCATTTATTCTGGTGGTTGTGTTGGACAGTGATATACAGTATATGAAGAATTTCATTCCAGGTGAGGATCATCAATATGAACAAAGATACCAACAAAGATGTATTTTCTGTTTGTTTTTCATCCTAAAGCTCTAATATTCAGAGATTCAATTCTTTTCATGCAACTTATTCCATAGAATTTTGTCACATCAGCCAAAAACTGTAATAAATACGACTTGTCAATATAAAGCTTAAAAACCCCCGACAACACCACAGAAACAGGTAAGTCCTCTGTTTTAGGGGCTTTACATTTTATGGCCCTTTCAACCATAGGAGCATAAATCAAAAATATGCAAATGCTTCTTTTCTTAATGAGAACAGAAGGAGTCTCTCTAACATCTTAAAACCCACCGTGCATATTAAATATGAAAGAAAAACACATGTAAAAAGAAATTAGAAAGGAGAAATCAAAGGAGCAGGACCATGAAGAGTACGACTGACTGAACTACTTTAATTATTTTTAGTCAAATTTCCAGCATCCGCTCTGAAGCAGACACACAGGATCTTGATTTCCTTCCAAAATGATATTTTTCAAATAGCTGGTGCGGCTCAGCTTTTATATCTCAGCCAACTTTTTTCAGCACACAAAGAAAAAATTGACGAGAGACCAAACACAAGAGTTTTACATTTTATCATCTGTTAATTTGGCTCTCAATTAGCTCCAGGCCGAGAGTTCATATTGATATCACTATAAAGAGCCTTTGATAGCACACATACACACAAACTCGGGTGCACATAATCATCACATACACACTTACAAGATGAAATTCAGCAATTGGAATACATGTATGGAAAACACATTTAATTTTGGTTGTATGTAACATGAATATCTCGCACTGTAACAGTTTGTTCTGATGCATATTGGTCTTTTGAACTTGATGTACTTGTAGGTTGTTTAATGTTCACACATTTTAAAGCGTAACCCAGTCACCAGAAAACAATGTTGGCGCTGTACATTTCAGCAAACTATGGATACATTACATTTATATGTTATTATTTAGCAGATACGTTGAAACTTTATGTTTTGGCAACCCTGTGGTTAAAGTGAAGTCAGGTTTCAGCACAACAATAACAACAACAAAAACCCAAACCAACCACTTCTCGTGGCACAATCTCCGCTGGAAATTCAGCGATGTCTCTCAAAATTTAGAAAACCTTTCATGGCACTATTCAGGGAGACAGTAGCTATGTTTCCATCCAAAAGTGATTTGAATCATTGGGAAATGCGCATTAAAAGAAATACGAATCCTGTGTTTCCATTAAATGTACGGATGTTGGTGAAAACTACGAACTCGTGCGAGTTTTCCACAGAACTGGAAACAAAACAAGTCTTGCATTCTTCTTCTTCTACGTTTTCTGGCGGTTGGCAACCAGCTTGTACATGCATTACCACCTTCCCGACCCAGAGTGTGGATATCACCATGGAGAGAGGTGTGCTACGTCAGACTTAATTCGAACATAACTGTTTCCATCCCCCGTTTTTTTTAATCAACCAAAACCCGGCTAAAGTGAGCGTATTTTAGTTTGTGCGAATCAGGGGATTTTAATTTGAATTTTGGCGTTTCCATCATAATTTTCTGATGCGATACTTCTAGATATGCATCTAAACAGGCTGATGGAAACATGGCTCGTGTAAGCAGCGCAGTTGCACTGGGTCCAGTGGGATGGAGGGGCCTGATTGCCACCTGGAAATAAGCCTGTGTTTAAAGAAGAAATCTTGTTAAATCAAAAATGGTGCAATTTTCTTTTTCTTTTCGTGGCACAATCCCGGCAGGAAATGCAGCAATGTCTCAATTAAAGATAACTGCTTTTTATGGCACTATCCCAGTAGGAAATGCAGGAGCGTTTCTGTAAAAGCCAACACCTTGTCGTGGCACTAACCCTGTGGAAAAACAGCAACAGGTTGCCAAACACACCCACATTTGTTGCCTAAAAAGCCGCTGGAAACACAGCGGTGACTCTCCAGAAAACGTCAGGTTTTGTTGCGTACTGCCTAGATGACACACCATTCACCATGACAAAGTCAGCTCATACACTACGTCACCTTGGAGACATGGACTGCAGGCGGTTCATTTTCATGCTCCTCTTCTCTGTGAGGACCAATGACCTGGTGCTCTCCCTTAAGTACAATGTGGACGTAGCGGACTTGTTCCTCACATTTGATAATCAGAACTACTCCAGATTATTGTATTGAACAAAGCTCTCATATTATATACAAGTAAGATTGTGAAACTTCAAAGCTTATTCAACTTAACACTCAACATCATTATTCACACCTCAACAGGCACCTGGTCTGATCTGAGGTCCTCCTCACCGACCTGAAACAGACTCATCTTGCTGTCATAGACCATGTAATAACCTTGAGATTTATGGAAGATAATAAAGTAGCTACATTTGGCTATTGCAGGAGACAACTGCTAAACAAACCAGTAGAACTTAATATTGTTATGAACCTAAAATGTGTTATTTGCCTGCTTTTTTTACTAATAAAAAGTGGTTGTAGCATGCCAATGACTTCTCCATTCAATTCCTAGTGTCAAAATTAGTGGGTTAGTGGGTTCATTTGTCTTTTGTATGTTGTCTGGTGGAGTTATGAAAATCATCATTTTTTAGCAATTAGCTTGGACATCAATTCAAGTTCAAATTCTCAACTAGACACCATTAGAGTCCTAAAAAATCAGGTTACAAAAAAATGCCATGTTGGTTCTCCTGCTAGGCTAACTGACATGACATGTATGAAACGTACAAATGGCTTGCAGGGTTTGCAGAAATGTACAATGCCAGCATTTTCTTCTGCCACTGACGACTGTGGTTATTGTGTGGTGAGGTTTAGGCACCAAAAACAGTTGGTTATGGTTAGAAAAATATCATGTTTTAGTTTAAAATCCATGGTTGTAGTGGCACAGTAACAGCTGAAAACAGAGAGATGTCTTTGTTAAAAACAAGTTTTCCATCTCACTGGAGAAACAGTGATGGGTCGCTAAAAAAAAAACACCCACATTGTTGCCTAAAAAGCTTCGGGAAATGCAGCAGTGACTCACTAAAAAACAGCCGGTGTTGTTGTTTGTGGGTCTCAAACAGTGGTCTGCAGCTCTGCATGCATCAACCCCTCCCAACACATTCTCACTCCAACATCGTCCCATATCGACGTTTGGTCATGGACTTACCACGTCCGGATACGATGTGAAAGGTACCCTGGGTGCGTTAAGTTGACGTTCTGGGATGCCGTGTCAAGTTCTGCCTGTTACATGCGTTGTCTTCTTTCAAAATGCACTTTTGTTTTACTGGAAATTTAACATTTACATACAGTCTCTTTGAAAATAAACGCACTATGTCGGTACAACACCACCAATCAATGTTTTTTTGGCTTTATAATCTTACAGGACACAAACACCCCTCTCCCG
The DNA here is from genome assembly GCF_011397635.1 of Epinephelus fuscoguttatus. NCBI lineage: Eukaryota > Metazoa > Chordata > Actinopteri > Perciformes > Serranidae > Epinephelus > Epinephelus fuscoguttatus. Next base: position 11,310,624 of record NC_064773.1, on the reverse strand, counting down.
GGTGAAAGTCAGTGTTTGATGGACCCATTAGCCACCCCTCCTGCCCACCCCACTTGGACTTTTGTCGCCTTAACTTTCGTTCTTGTCCCACTACGTTTTCCACTGATGCCACTGGGCACCGTTAAACACTAATGGCAACCGGTCGTGTATCATGCCGACATGAAGAACAGCTTTTTCTGTCGATGTCTGACTCTGCAAGTCACTGCCCAGATTTCGACGACTTTGGAGGGAGACCAGGTTGCCCTTCCGCCTCCTTGACCATGTCAAAGTCAGATCGCTTCACTATAGAAAAGTTGACATAATATCCTTGATTTGCAGGAACTTACAATGCCAACATATTCTTCTCACTAAACTCAGGCAGAGATGAAGAGGTTAAGTCTTTTGATATTTGTGTGTCTGAATGTTTGACTCTGCTGTAGTCGCGATTGTTGTGTCACAGTGAGAACAACCTGAATTAATTACCTTCTACAGGAGGTAATTAAGTCATGTAATGTATCCTTTTTTAAAACTACCGAGTCATGTGTTATACATTACTCATTCTGAGTAATGACCCCAGCTGTGGTCATCTGTCAGCCTGTCATTAAAATGACCTTGACTCAATATTCACTGGTGAGAGCGGTGGATTTTGTAACACGCTGCGAAAAAGAGCCATTGTTAATAAACACATAAGAACAACTGTGTAAATGAGGGGAGGTGTAATTTAAACCGAAAACAAGAGATTTCATTGTGTTTCTGTGAGAAAATAACTGGCATCTCACTAATTCACACCCCCACTGAGAAACGTATGGCAAATAATGACTTTTTGAGCGTAATGTATGGTTCGTAATTCTCATCTAAATCTAATTTATGTGTATGAATAATCTCCGCAGTGTCACGCTGTGCATCTTCACGGATGCCTGCTTGTAAAACACAGCTTGTTCTCAAATGGGAATTAAACGTCATACCCAATAACAGTCACATTCATAGAGTCTGCTTTGCCCACAGAAGCACACAGCGGCTGAATATCCACTCTGATTCAGGGTGAACATGTGTCCCAAAAGTCCGCTGATCACCAGTTTGGCAATAAATATCAACCACAGACTCCAGTCTAATTTGTCGTTGCACAAGCCGTTGATTAGATACAGAGGTTAGTGGAGCCATTGGCCAGCTGTGAGCAAAAAAAAAAAAAACTGTCGTTAAAGTATCATCAGTGTCTCAGACGCCAGCAGCTGTGAGTTGGATGTAAAAGCACTACGACGAGCTCTGTCAGAGTTGTAATGAGTGTCACATCCTGGCAGTTTGAGTCTTTGCAGGTTTTTTTTTTTCTTGTCACAGATCAAAGCTGCTTCTTTTTCTTCTGAGTCACATGTTCTTCAGGTTTCCCACCGTGTCAGAGGAGCAGATGTGACAGTGTGCAACACATTCAGGTGAAGACATGAATCAGATTTTCTTCTCTGGTGGTTTCTGTGAATGTGATTCGCAGTGGCGGAGTAACTAAGTACATTTACTCAAGTGTTGTGCTTAAGTATGGGGCTGTGACAAACGATTTTTCTCATTGTTGATTAATCTGCCACACTGTTTTTGATCAATTGTTTGTCAATCAAATGTCAGAAAATAGTGGAAAACACCGTGTGCAATTTATCTTAGCCCAAAGTTACATCTATAAATGGTACGTTTTGTCAGACCAGCAGTCCGAAAATCTAAACTGTTTTGTTTATTATCATGTATGACAAAGAAAAGCATCAATTTAGGCATGTAAGCAACAGTGTTTGTTTCGTTTCAACTTTTGGGTGGGACACATCCCAAATCTACACCTATGCATTTAACGTTAAGCTTTTTTGCCAAAAAAATCACCAAATGATTATTTGATTAGCAAAATAGTTGTCTATTAATTTCCTGTTGACTGACTAATCATCACTGAAGTACAATTTTTGAGGTAGATTTTAGCCGCGTTTCCACCAAACACTTTCAGTATGGTACCAATGGAACCAACAGTAACCCTTCAGACATGGTACGTAGACCCTAGGGTTTCCACCACAACAGTACTCTTAAATGTGGGCTGGGTTGTAGTCACTCTGCTCCGTCCAGCACTCACTGTATTTCCTCCTTTATCAGTCTGCACCTCGTTTATCGTCCACAGAACGAGGCTGCACGCCGACATTTTCTGAACAGAAGAAAACAGGCTGCAGTGAGAGTCTCTCTCCATGAGATATTTAAAAATAGCGGGTTTGTGCATTTAGTCCTTCTCAGGCAAGCTCATGGGTTTAGTGTTTCTGGAGCTCACAGGAACTACGCTCTGCAACACTTTTTTTTCTCTCAAGTGAGGGTTAGAAGATATGCAGCTCACATAACCCAGTCAAAATTAATGTATATAACAGCTGAAGATCTATTACTAAAAGTTGAGTAACATTACAAGTAATCTCTCAAGACAGATTCTGCAATTTCCATTGTAGAATCTGTCAGCAGCCCTGTGTGAAAGACGACTAGAGGGGGGGAGGGCGAGGTTTTGAGTTTGAACGATACTGCGCTTTTGCCAATCACAATGGAGGGGGCGTGGCCGAGCACACAGTTCCTGTCCCCAGGAAATGTGTGCCTACAGAAACAGCAAGCTCCACGTCCATAGCGACCGCTCCACCCAAAACGCCATCTCGTCAACGTGAAAAAAAAAAATTATTTCCAGAGGATGTCTTAGTTACAACATGATTGAGCTAACTGGAGTAGTTTCATGTCGTATCCAACAACGGGAGGCTTTTAACAGATGACGTCCTGATGTTAGCTTTGCTAACTGTCCCTGTCAGCTGCAGCCACTGATGCTTTCTAGACATCGTGATTTCCCATAACTGAATAAATACCACACATAGCAACACAAAACTGCTTTGCTAGCTCAATCATGTTGTAACTAAGATATCCGCTGGAAAAAATATTTTTTTCACGGACCATTTAATGAGTTAATACCTTATTTTTATACAGTCTATGGTTATTACAGACACCGCTAACGGCTAACGTTAACAGCTAACGGTTAGCCCAGCTAATCTACGATAACAATGTTATTTATTACAAAACATGCACACAGAAATAGTAACGTTTGTTCAACCATTGTGTTTACAGACTTAACAAACATCAGATTAGTCTACATGGTGATATAGTGACGTGAAAAATGTGATATATAGCTAAACTCTGCTGGTTTTCTACCCGAAGTATTTGTAAACAACACAGCGATTCCCTGGGGGCACCGCCAGAAGTGAAGGGCGTCAGTGATCGCCGAGGCCCCTGCACTTCCGTTAGTCGAAAAACTCCGGGCTGTGCCTCCAGAGGTAAAGGAAGAACTTTTTTTTTGACCGATGGATTTCCAGATTACATTACAAGTAAACCACCTTAAAAGTTGCCGGCAGTCGGCCCAGTGAATGAAGTTATTTTTTCTCCGACTCCAGCTGCTGTGAGAGGCAGCACAACATCCTTTCATTTTATAGTTACAGTTTACTAATAAACCTCTCCACAGTATGAACAGTGGTTACATGAGCCTCAAAACCAGCCACGACTCAGCCCTGAGCAGAGTGACCGTCCTCTATTGACCAATCAGACTGCAGTGTTCACAGCTCCACCTTTTAGTACCAGATCTGTGTGCTAGGTACCCCAACAGAGGGGGGACCAAAAATGGGGACGGTTAGGAACGCTTCCATTGGTACCATCCACAACTTTACACAGTGGAGACCGAAAGAAAGTGTATTGAACTGAACTGCTCGGTGGAAACATGTAACATTTCAGAGTGATATATTGTACTTTTTAATCACCTGCATTTCATTTGGTATAACAGGTGAAGTTACATTTCAGGAAAGATTTTATATAAAAAAAAACATACTGTGTGCACAGCTGCATGTAAACAGGAACGTTGGTTGATAAATAATTTTCATTAGTCATGTAAACGGCTTAGTATGGATATTGTCTTGTTTGGAATAAGGGCAAAAAATAAGAACATTTTGTGCAGGTATTCATAGTCACAGTAGCATATATATGATAGAGGATAGGGAAAGAATAATAGGTCCCCCTTAAGTACATTTTGCTGCTGATATTTCTGGACTTTTACTCAAGTAGAAATAATCCTTCTTGATCATTGCGGGGCTTCTTTCACTTGTAGTCTCATTCCGTATCTCTACATCTGTCTTATCGTATCTCATTCTCGTCGAGGCCGCCATGAAATCTGCCATTTAAAGGTTTTCTTGGCGACTTAAATAGCCAATATCAAGGTGCTTTTTCTGTCTAAGCAGTCTGAAATCCTGAGGTGATTGTAAAAAAATCCTCCCAGTCAGATGTCATTTCAGGTGGTATGAGGTTGCTGTGATGTGCTATCAAAGGCAGTGCACACAGCTCAGAGGCAGCCCTCCTCTCCTACGATGGGATGTCCTGAATGTTTGATGAGCTCTGCCTTCTGCTAGATAAAGAGGTTTTTACAGAAGAATAATGATGATGGCTGTAATGATGTAGTCGTTTCTTTGCTTCTTTGCAGATGTGGGTAAAAACACAGTCTGGTTTGATGGTCTGTTTTATGGTTTGCACAAATCTTTTGCTTTGCTCAGTAGCTGGCAGACGTATATCAGACGGAGCTGGCATCCCGCCCAAACCTACAACTTTCATATCTTTCTCCTCTGTTACTTACCTTTACTTTTCTGCATGAGCACCACCAGCTCCCCACCTGCTGAATTTTCCAGTTCCTATTTATAACTAAAAGTAGAAGGACACTGTGTCTCGTATGGACGCCCCCCCACTGCTATGTCTTTTGTTTTGGAACTGGTAGTTGTTGGCTGCACATCAGTCCACCAGGCATGGAACCTAATTCTTGTAAGCTGCCTGATTATTGTTTAAAATCAGACTTGATAATGTGGAATCATCTACAACCTTAAACAGCTTAACACAGCGTGAGAATGATGTTGTTGCCAAATGAGGGAATATCTCTTGGAAAAATTTGTGTTTCATCCCTCAGAGTTGTGGAATCTGTGCCAAGGAGCACTGAAGCTCGTGTTTGCTCAAAGATGTTTCATGTTGATTTTTGCCTTTTTAGTTTCCTTTTCTATTTAAAATCTTCCTTTTTTTTTTTTTAGGAATTTGAAGATTACCTCACACTTAAAATGATCATCTGTTAATCATCACCTTGTGTTGCGTTGAATTTGAGTATAATATGAATAAGTTGTTCCACTGCATCCTCTTTTTGTTTTGTCTGATATGATTTGTAGCGTTTGTAGAAGGTGTAGGTTTTGTTGTTTGGTTGAATGTTTTGTATTGTATTTATGTGTTGCATTATATTTTCATATTCATGTGAAACAGTTGATGTCCTGTGACGTGAGACAAATTTCAGAATTTCTTTCTGACAATTACAGAAAAACTTATCTTAAAGCTTTGTTTTTCCAGCATGCCTGAATGATGAACAAAGAATCCAAAAAGTGAGAACTGTGTTTGGACTCTCAGTGAAATGCACGAGCAGAGTCCAAACTCACACATTTGCATAGTTTTTTTAGTGAGGTTTTAGAGAAAATGGCTGTGTTTTTGAAGTACATAGCGTACGACCGGATAAATGAGCCTTGGATTTTACTGCACGACTTGTGTGAGAGTTTGTAAATGGATGTTTTGATACAATTTTGCTGTTGTTAGACGCGGACCCCCTTAAATCCATGAAGAATTTTCTCTGTTTTCAGATTCTTTGTTCACTGGAGCAACAACGGTTTGTATGCTATCTAAGGAATTGGCGCCCCACTATGGGCATCATCACCATATGTACTTTATATAAAGTTACGTACTTAACATAAAGTTACATTGATTGGGTTTAGGAAAAGAAACATAGTTGGGTGTACTTAATGTAAAGTTATGTACGTTAATTTTAGTTAAGTAAAGTTTAGTGGATTAGGTTTAGGAAAAGAAACATGGTTGAGTGTCACTACGTTACGTACCTAACATGATTACGTACTTAACATAAAGTTACGTGGGTTGGGTTTAGGAAAAGAAACATAGTTGGGTGTCGTTACGTTACGTTACGTTCTTAACGTAAAATTATGTACTTAACGTAAAGTTATGCAGGTTAATTTTAGTAAATTAAAGTTACGTAGCTTAAGTTTTGGAGAATTAACATGGTTGAGCATCGTCACTTGATACTTAACATAAAGTTACATAGGTTGGGTTTGGGAAATAAACATGGTTGGGTGTTGTCACGTTTTGTACTTAACATAATTACGTACTTCACATAAAGTTACATTGGTTGGGTTTAGGAAAAGAAACATAGTTGGGTGTTGTTACATTTTGTGCTTAACATAAAATTATGTACTTAATGTAAAGTTATGTACGTTAAGTTTAGTCAAGTAAAGTTTAGTGGATTAGGTTTAGGAAAAGAAACATGGTTGAGTGTCATCACGTTATGTACCTAACGTGATTACATACTTAACATGAAGTTACGTGGGTTGGGTTTAGGAAAAAAAACATAGTTGGACATCGTTATGTTCCATACTTAACGTAAAATTATGTACTAACATAAAGTTATGCAGGTTAAGTTTAATAAATTAAAGTTACGTAGCTTAAGTTTTGGAAAACATGGTCGAGCATCATCACTTCATACTTAACACCCCCTTAAATCCATGAAGAATTTTCTCTGTTTTCAGATTCTTTGTTCACTGGAGCAACAACAGTTTGTATGCTATCTAAGGAATTGGTGCCCCACTATGGGCATCATCACCATATGTACTTTATATAAAGTTACATACTTAACATAAAGTTACATTGGTTGGGTTTAGGAAAAGAAACATAGTTGGGTGTACTTAATGTAAAGTTATGTACGTTAATTTTAGTTAAATAAAGTTTAGTGGATTAGGTCTAGGAAAAGAAACATGGTTGAGTGTCATCACGTTACGTACCTAACATGATTATGTACTTAAAATAAAGTCAGGTGGGTTGGGTTCAGGAAAAAAAACATAGTTGGGTGTCCGTTCTTAACGTAAATTTATGTTCTTAACGTAAAGGTTAAGTATAGTAAATTAAGTTATGTATCTTAAATTATGGAAAACATGGCTGAGCATCGTCACTACATATTCAACATAAAGTTACATAGGTTGGGTTTAGGAAAGGAAATATAGTTGGGTGTCATTATGTTACGTTCTTAACGTAAAGTTATGCAGGTTAAGTATAGTAAATTAAAGTTACGTAAGTTAAGTTTTGGAAGATTAATATGATTGAGCATTGTCACTTCATACTTAACATAAAGTTACATTGGTTGGGTTTAGGAAAATAAACATGGTTGGTTGTCGTCACATTACGTGCCTTCAGTAATTACATTAATATAAAGTTATGTACATAATTTGAGGTACTTAACATAAAGTTCCTTAGGTTAGGTTTAAGAAAAGAAGCATGGTGACGACACACCTTTTTAAAAAACTTGAAGCTCACTTGGTTTCACAGGGGACACAAACACTGGTCTCTTGGGGGGAAGTCATGTATTTGTTTGACCCATCCATTGTTCCAACTGCCTCTTGCTCTTTATACCACTTCCTTCTTTACTGCTGTCAGCAAATTGGTCACCTGATCGCACCCTTCCTGATTACGTAGGTTATACACAAATTACTGCCACATGATTATGTGGGTTACATAGGAATTCTGGTGCATTACTTCCTGTAGGTATACATAGGAACAGTGCATGACAACAGCCTGAATGGAGGCGTGTGCGGAAAACAAAGTTGGCTTTACGAATAAAAAATTAACGGGGTGAGTAATTGACAGATGATCATTTTGAGTGTAGAAGTATTCCTTTAAGGAGCTTGTAAACCAGCAGTCTGGAGGACGCCAAATGGATTTTTCACAACCTCATGACCTGCAAGGTTATTAATGGTCTATTATTTATATATAAAGCCATGATTTATTTGCCATTAATAAATCCATTAGTTACAACGTATGAACCCCTTTTTAAAAGCTACTAAAAACTCCCACCGAGAACAGGACACACAGGGTCCACATCTCACAAACACACACATGAAGATTTCAATGGCATAAATAGCTGCACATTTTCAGCGGCTGTAAATTCATAGAAATCCATAGAATCAGAGATGGGCCCGTTTGCTGGTTGTCTCACCAGCACCATCCTTTGCAGTTAAGTAGCTTTCCTCACGGTGCTAAGTGGTCTCGCATTTGGAGCCAAAACTAAAAAGTCCATTTGGTTGCTGGAGGTTTATTGATCCAAATGTTGACTTCCAGAATATCAGGAAGAGGCTCCAACAGGGGACAGCTGCATGTTCTGTTATGTTATTATCACGCTGTCAGAGTGACAGAGAACATAAAAGCTCTGCTCTCCTTATGTTTGATGGATGATAACACAGTTTGATAAAAACATCTGAGTGACTGATATTACATTATATGAACGCTTGGCGCGTCGTGCGGTATTCAATTTTATACCTCCTCAGAGAGATGTCAAGCGGAACGGGGACGTTCTGCTTATCACCGTCACATTGTGTTGGAAAGGAGAGGGAAAGATATGCGGAGACACTATCACACTTCGTTTGCAGAGGAGCAGGGGAGATAATGAGAAACGATCCAGGGAATGTTTGAAAGCTGAAATCTTCATGTTGAAATGCTGCTCGTCTTATTTCTGTCCATTTAATAATCCAATAAGAAGACTCGTTCACTCCTTAAAATTCATTATCCGTGGTTAGAAATACACATATATTGTACAAATTACACATTATGTTCTATATGATGGATGCATTACAGTGCAATTTCCTGCAATCAAACTTTAATTTTTTGCTTTTTTTATTTATTCATTCTTTCATCTTTTAGTCCCACTTATATTCAGAGTCAGAAAGAACACATTGTAGATCTCTCTTTTACAAGTGTGCCATCATAACTCGAACAAAAAGTCAAGTGAAGGCAAGACAAATGATAGATAATACTGACAATCATACAAAGAATAAGTGCATCATTTGAGCATGAATCAAAAGCATCAATGTGTCAGTCACAGCCGTCATTTATTTATCAAGACATAACCAAAGAATACTCTGAAACTAGGCTAGAAATGCAGCAGGAAATGTCTCGAACTGACATTAAAAACACAAGCTTTATTGCAGCTAAAGCACCAGCTGAAAATGCCATTAAGAAACGCCCACATTTGTTGCTACAAACACAGCTGGAAATGTCCCCGACCTATTGTTAAACACCTGCTTTTGTCGCTAAAAATCATAGCTGGCAATGTCCCGAACTATTGTTAAAAAACACCTGCTTTATTGCAGCTACAATAACAGCTGGAAATGTCCTAAACTGTCATTAAAAAATGTCCACCGTTGTTGCAACAAACACAGCTGGAAATGTCCCCGACCTTTTGTTAAAAACATCCGCTTTATTGGTTTTGATGAGTGGTCTGCTGCTGTCTGCATCCAGGCAGCTGTCTCGCATGGGTCTTTGCTATCCACCATCCCCTCCTGATGAGAAACTCGCTACGTGATTTGAACTGTGTGTTACATATGAAACTTACAAATGTAACATATCCATGGTGTGCAGAAACGTACAATGCCAGCATTTTATTCTGGTGATTGGGCTGCACATTAGCACTTAACGTCCAACCAAACACCAAACTTTTCACATGTACAGTATACAAACGTTGTTGTATCACAGGCCAAGGAAATAGCTAAAATCCCTGATCTAAATAAATGCTGTAAATTCAGCGCTCGTCTCTATAAAAATAGACATTAAATAAATAAATCAAAGTCGGAGTCTGTTGGCTATAACTGGCTGTTGATCAAAGCTAATCTGGGGGAAAAAAACATTAATGTGAACTGCTCTGTGAACACTTGCAGTGTCGCTGAGATGGTCTGGATTTAAAGCAGAGAGCTAATGACATCAGCCCAGCCTTTATCCTCTCACACATATAATGACAGGCCGGAAGAGTCTGAGAGGCTTTACAGTGATGTAACATGACCACACTTGAGACTAAGATGCCGACACACACACACACACACACACACACACACACACACACACACAGAGGAAGAAGCTATTAGCAGAAAAAAAGGAAAAAGATTCAGTGTTCACCTGCAGGTTTTTAGTTGAAACCCTCTCCCCTCTTTCCCTTTATTCCCTCTCTGCACTCGGCTAAGTGCCCAGCTGCTTCCCTCTGGCTGCCTTACAGGAAAACATTTCTTTTTTTTGAACTCAGAAAGGTCACAGTGGATGGACGGTGATTTTTACACAGAGTCAAAAAGAAAAACAACAAAAAAAGAAAAAGCTACAGTGGCATAAACAAAAAGAGAGATGCTGAAGCATGCAGAGTGAATCAGCCAAATTAAAAGGCAGCCAAGTCAGCTGAAGCTCACAGATCTCAAACTACAGACTATTTCTAAAGGATTAAGAAAGTGGATCACCTCCTTTAGCTGGTGATGCTTTTAAAGGGACAGTGGCCGATCTGTGACCTCTGCCAGCATCTATGTTTGACACTCTAATAGCCTCAACATCCCTTTGACAACAGAAACATTAAGTAACGATGCAGAGAAAAGTAGCATAAGGCCCGTTTCCACTGAAGAAGTTCCTGGTACTATGTGGGGGACAGGAACTACTACAGGAACGTCCTCTCGCTCGGCCCTCTCAACCGCCGTGTCTCCACTGAGAGAGTGGAGTAGGAGGAAGGTTCCTGTAAAGTTACCAGGCTCTGTATGTGATGTAATCGTTGCGCGACCATTTTGATTTTTTCCAGCGGATATCTTAGTTACAACATGATTGAGCTAGCAAAGCAGTTTTGTGTTGCTATGTGTGGTATTTATTCAGTTTTGGGAAATCACGATGTCTAGAAAGCATCAGTGGCTGCAGCTGACAGGGACAGCTAACAGCAGCAGCAAAGCTAACATCAGGACGTCATCTGTTAAAAGCCTCCCGTTGTCGGATATGACATGAAACTACTCCAGTTAGCTCAATCATGTTGTAACTAAGACATCCGCTGTAAACTTTTTTTTTTCCACAAACCATATATTGAGTTACTGAGTATTACAGACACCGCTAAGGGCTAACAGCTAACGGTGTCCCTACGCCGCTACGTGGGGTGACGTAGTGGCTTTGCTAGCTCAATCATGTTGTAACTAAGATATCCGCTGGAAAAAATACTTTTTTCACGGACCATTTGAGTTTCTGAAGCTATGCACGAGCTAACCCTCGTCTGCTGCGTTTAAAAATGCCGGCTATTTTGCCGCTTTCTGTTGACGTCACATCCCGTCTTGAGTATATCCAATCAGCACCAAGTAATCCCCAAGCCCCAGCCAGGAGTCTCTCGGGGCCGTTCTGAGTACCTACTCCGAGGCAGTGACTTGTTTGGCCCCTGTAAAAGTTCCAGAACTCTGTCCTTCAGGGGTGGTTCCTGTGGTGGAGACACGCACCAACGGACCGGCCCCATAAAATTACCCCGAAGTTCTTCGGTGGAAACGGGCCTATAATCATGAAGCTGCTGCATCATTGTGCTGCTTCAAGTCATAATTCTACATTTTATTACTTTTACCAATAACATAACTTATCTGCCCACCACCTGAGTTACAGTCTACAGTTTACAGTAAAGGATGTTCATTTTCAAGTTCACACTTGTATCTGAGTCATGTTTATATGCTTTAATGATCAAAAAAACCACTATGCTACTATCTGTGTTAGAACAACTGTATTTACCCTCTGTCTGAAACGCTCCATTTAGAGCACATCTCTTACACCATGTATCAATTTAAGACTCCTAATCCTAAATAAATAAGATCTCTCATTTGGTTGCTGACGCCTGCTTGCAGCGATCCACTTGGGACGCAGTGTTAAAGACCCCACACTGCATCCGGCAAAATGACTGTAATGGAGAATAGCGGATAGTGGCTCTTTCTAATGTTGAAAAACACAAAGCTTTTCTTTTTTTAAAGATATTTTTGGGGCATTTTTAGCCTTTATTTGATAGGACAGACAAACAGTAGAGTGATATGCAGCATAGGGCCGCAGGCTGGAGCCGAACCTGGGCCGCTGCGGCAGCAGCCTTGTACATGGGGCACCTGCTCTACCACTAAGCCACCGATGCCCCAAAAAAACCAGAAAGCTTCTTCACCAAAACTGGACATGCTCCAGCAGGAATGTGATCCGAAATCCATTTTAACAGGTAAAGCTAAAAAAAATTGTGCAGTTGGAGTTTTGATCTTCAGCTCTTCCTTTCCACGTGTCAAAGTGTGCATGTGCAAAACACTGAACTCACATGTTGCTTTTTTTCCTTTCATTATATCATAACATATTAAACAGTTTAATGTTTTGTTAGATGTACATTTAACCCAGTCAGCAGAATAAGTGTCGGCATTGTACATTTCTGCAGACCATGGATATGTAACGTTTGTACATTACTGTGTAGCAGATAGATTTAAACTATACTTTTTTTTTTTTACAATGTAACAACACTGTGGCTTTCGTGTGGTTATGTTTAAGCACAAAAACCACTCAGTTATGGTTCGGAAAAGATCGTGTTTTTGGTTTAAAATACCTGGTTTTAGTGTCTCAATCACAGCTGCAAATGTTGCTGAGGCCACTTTTCTGAGGGTGTCAGCCCCTCTACAGATGGTTGTTCTGAGCAGTGGGATTGGAAAAAAGATGCCCCTTTAAACATAGACATAAAAAATAAAGGCCTAGAGCTTCATGAGATCACGAGATCAACCCCCCCCCCAACAAAAAAAAGCTTAAAATGTGTCCTTTACAAGCTTCCACCCAGACCATCAGTGATCTACTTAATAGAGCTGTCACCCACAGAGAATAAATCAAACAAAAGCGTGGGCGAGGCAATTTAAAGGTGTCCCAGAGGGTGAGGTGTTTTATGAGGTGTGTGGTCTGGTGGAGATGTGAGGTCGAAACATGGTGTCCAAGATGCTGCAATCACAGCCGGACTTGAAGTCCTAATATCTGCCTGTCAGCTGTTCACAAATCTGCTGCAGCCAGTGGAGGACTTTGACATTAATGTGCGCTAACAGTTTCATAGGTAACAGAGTGGTCAGGGCTACAAGCTGCTGCGGGACTGTGCTTTCTCTAACAAGGATTACAGGGTCTCTATGGTTTAATTGTAGTGCTGACCTTGAGAAATAATCAAATATTCTTTGTAAAAGTTCTGGATAAATAACGATAAGAAGTCAAAGTGCTTTATAGATATGAAAACCAGATAAAGACACGTGAACAAAAGTGCATTAAATACATGATAAATATATTGCTAACCAGAATGTTAAGTCTACAGCAATGCCACTTAGGCACAGCATGCTAACATACTTACATGCTGGCACTTAACAGGTGTAATGTTTACCGTATACGATTAGCATATTAGCAATGTTAACATTTATTTTCATTGACTCTTCACTAAGCTTACTCCGCCCAAGCTGTCGGAGTAAGCATGGAGCCCACTCTGACTAACTGCACTCCCTGAAGAAATATTATCACGTTTTTGGAGAAACAAAAAAGCAGTTACATTAATATATGACGTGTCCCAGGCACAATGTTTAGCTTGGAATCAACAAAACCAGCCTGATAATGAAGGAAATCTGAAATATCTGCATTAAAGTCAATGGTGCACAGCCATGTTGTTGTCGGACCCTGGTCTGGGCTGGCGCAATGCAAAGGGTCAGTTAGCAGTAAATGTACAGGATACCCAAAATTGTGAATTTGTTGCCTAACCTAATTTCAGTCAGGAACGCTTAAGAAAACTTTATTTCCATTTGCAGTATTATATTTGGTGGTATGGCTCTGTCCTGGGGCCTCTCTGCCTTTCCTTGGGCCTGTGCAGAAACCCCAAAGCAGAGATAGCATACCTCTCTGCCCTTCCAGGTGAATACAAGGAAGGCCTGAGGCAGAGAGAGCACACCTCCCTGCCCTTCCAGGTGAATACAGGGAATGCCCGAGGCAGAGGTAGCATACCTCTCTGCCCTTCCAAGTGAATACAGGGAAGGCCCGAGGCAGAGGTAGCATACCTCTCTGCCCTTGCAGGTGAATACAAGGAAGGCCTGAGGCAGAGAGAGCACACCTCTCTGCCCTTCTATGCGCATACATGGAAAGCCTAAGGCAGGGAGAGCAGCAGCGAAGACCCCCCCGGGAACAGAACAGAGCAGCATCAATGACAAACAGAAATGACATTGATAAGTCAGACACAGCATGAAAAGGAGGAGCTGGGGAGGAGGCAGGTTACAAAGTGGCTTGCAGAGGAAGCAGCAACCGTAGGCAGGCTGGAGCAGTTTAAATAGGGCGCTATGAGTGAGATTCACCAATTGGTTGCATAGAAAGGAATCATGTGATCTATCAGCTGACTCCCTTCCATCAATCAGCTGCTCAGTTGATTGGCTGTTTGACATCAGAATAAAAAAAAAAAAATCTCATATAATAATGGTATGACTGTGATACGGCAAACCCATGTTTGGTCTTTTATTTTGGTGGTATTTATGGGCCCAGGCATGGCCAGTTTTAAGTACTTTCCTCATACGTACTTTACTCATTTTATAAGCTAGCACGAAAGTAGCGGTATCATGTGAAACTAGACAACCCACGGGATCAGTTGGTACCAACCATGTTATGCTTGTGAATTCAAGAGTGAGCTTTCCTTCATATCTTGCTTTAGAATCACCAGAGAGGACATCGAAATAGTCGTTGTTGGCCTCGATATTCTTCGATCAAAATGTAACAAGGTTGTAGGATTAACCAGAAAGGATGGAAAACTGAAGCTCACTCAAGAGTTTGTAGTGTATGTCAAGTACAGTTGAAGCTGATGGTCATAAACCAAAGAATCAGGCAAATTTTAACTTGATGATGGTGCTCGATGAAAAGTTAAGTGATCACCAAGCTCTGTAGGCTTTATCCTCTACATTTCTGCATAAAATTTCATGGCAATTCATCCAATAGTTGTTGAGATATTTCAGTCTGGACCAAAGAGGTAGATCAACATTGTCATCCATCCTTAGAGCAACCGCAGTTAGATGAAATATGTGATAAATATACATTTATAGTATATAATGAGTGTAAATACAAGCACAAACAGAAAAACACTACACAGATATCGTCAAGGTCACATTGTTTTGAGCCATTTACTGCAGCTTGTTGATGAATAACATGTCATCCCGAGGTGATGATGAGTTTGTCTTTTATTAGCCGAGGCGTGATGGACAGATGGGGCTGCAGGAGCGTCTGGAGCCTGTTCGAGGTAAAACGAGAGTGGTGTGCCTGATTGGGGAATCGCAAGGTATTTAGAGCCTTAAGTGTGACTGACAGTTTTGATTGCAGAGTAGTTACGACGTGGAATGAGCAGAGAGATGGAGATTATGTGAGATGAGGAGACGAAGAAACTGTCAGGGCTGACAGATGAAAATGACATCCAGAGTCCCTCGTTCTTCAAAACGCTCTGGAACTGTAATTATGTTCTGCAAAATGGATACTCCTCTGTTCAGGTTAAATTGCAATGAAATGAGGCACAGTGATAGGGGTGTGAATTTACATGCATAAACAAAACATAATATAATAGCACCAAGGCTATTGTTTGACTGATAGGGAGAGATCATTGCCGCCCTATTACCTTTTTTGTGTGTTAGCACAAAAGATGCTTTTGGAGATTTCAGTGAATGATTAAAGCTGAACTAATCAGTATTTTTTAATTAAGATGTTTAATATTGTGAAAGGTGTGGTTCATAGAAACAAATTATCACCCGATTCTGCAGTTCCTCTCAGCTCTGTGGAGCATTTTAGCAGCTTTCAGCTAATTGTTTTGGTTTTACGGCCCCCAGCTTTACTGTTTCGATTCACTCTCATGGCTCTCATCAACCTCTTTTCTACATGCAGGTGTTTTCAACAAAAAAGCTCAGATTAAAACCACTTAATGCTCCCTGCCATGTGTTAAACAGCAGACAGACAAAGTTAGTTACAAAGGGGAAAAAGGATGAGCCAGTAACATCACGGTCTTGCGATTAAAGACATCCTGGGATAAAAATTTGACAGTGTCAGAAATTTGGGATTACCATCTCACTGTGTGACTGCTGTTATGACCTACGTCTACTAACCAACCAATAGAAATGCAGCATGAAATGACGCATTGATCAGCGCGACAATGCTAAATGCTAGTAGATGCTAATGAATACCCTTCGAGCTCTTGCTGCAAAATTGGCATGCCATGTCCGCGTCCACATTCTCCTCCTCTTCTTCAGACTTTTTCAGGCTCAATTCATGTTTGTTGTCATTTATCTCTTATGGCCACAGCAGCATAGCCTGATGATGTATGCTGACGTACGCTGACGTTTTGCTCTTGCATATTGACATCGTTGGGTCTCATTCATGAAACGTGAGCAGAAGGAATTTGTGTGTTAACTGTTCGCAGACGGAAATTTACGTGCATGTCCGCATCCATCAATATTTTAGTAGCTCCGATCTTTTCGTAGTTACGAACAAAATCTACTCCTGCTCCTGACCACTCTTAGTGCTTGTGTAAATTTAGTAAAGCACATAAATATTGCTTTTCACTATTGGAAATTACAATTTTAATTCGTATTGCGCTCTGTTATGTACACAATACACAGATGCCTTTGAAACACGTAATCTAAACATGACAAAAATATTAAAAATATAACACATTTAGTTAAATTAGTTGGCAATTAGCAGGTTTAAGATCCAGATTAGGTTCATGATTGTGAATTATCTATGTTAATCGACTCAATAGATTACACGTTCTTTCTACATGTTGAATGATGATAATAAAAATATCCGTAAGGACAGCCGGATCACAGCCTCTTCGGCCTCGGTGCCTGGGTTCAGCAGGGGCAGCAGGGGTGAAGCCACGAAGAAGCACGCAGGCCTCCAGGCCTTCGCTTTGTCTGTCCCTGTCACACCACTACTAACTGAAGAAAATAAAATGTTTTTTCTTAAGTCCACTTCACCCAAAATTATTTCGATCTCTGCTTCGGAAAAATTCTTTTTTCTTCCTTTCTCTTTCTTTCTTTGCTCCATGACCGACAGGTCCACTGGATGCACCTACACCTCCTTATATGGTGGTCATTGGCTATTCATGGGTGGGGATTTATGCTAATTGCTGATTACCGGGAGCGCGCTGTCACTTTACGATGGATTGGCATTCATGATCATACACACGTTTACGATCAAATCTGAGTTTCCCGCGGCGTTCCTGAATCCGGAGTAGGTTTTTAGTAGCGTAGGCTTTTATGTGCAAATCTACACACAGATTTACTCACTTTTCATGAATGAGACCCGTTGGACGTACGTCGTAGCCTACGATTCAATAGGTGCTCGTCACTGTACAGTCTGCATACATCAAACTTGATGTCGTACCCAAGTTTATTAGATCCATGTCGCACAGTGCAGCTGCACTAATCTTTTAAGACTGCTAAAATCCCACAGTCTGTGGGAGGATATAGAATGAGCCATTTATATCTATACGCAGCAGGTCCACGGAGTCCGCCATGTTGCTGATATGCTGATATGCTGTCGGAAAAACACAGATTTTCAAACATGAAGCTGCTTTATTCAGTGTTTTTAGCAGTTTTAATCACTTGATCAAATTGTTTTGGAGAGGAGGAGACCTTTGCGTATAATTCTGCTCCCAGTATCAACCTCTTGAACAATGAACACTGAAGGAATTCTAACCAGGAGAAGTTTTAGCTGGTTGCAATCTGCAGTCCTCACTGCTAGATACAACTAAATCCTCCTAAATCTCACACACTGCTCCTTTTAAACCATGAGATGTCGACTTTAGAAACATTTTGTCCTCATCCGTCACTCAGTCTTCACCAAAGTTGGAGTTTAAATATTTCGATTACCCTGGGGAAAAGTTATTTATTACATTTTTTGACATGCCGTACAGTTTTCCTGTAATTGGCTGCCAAATTCTAGTAGTCTATTATTTGACATAAACTGCCATAACTCTTGGACAAATTGAGGCAACATGTGCACACGTTTACTCCGAGCTGTCATGTAAAACTCGACATAATTCACTCTTGTACAATGCCCTAATATTCTCAGAATACGTCCAACACTTCATGTGTTTGAAGCAGATTAAAAACTCGCATCCCCTCCATCATGAGACTAATGTGGCCTCTGTGGACATATGTGCTCTCTGTTCGCTTTCTCTTTGTTTTGAATGCCTTATTTAACATTAAATCGCACTTTAACTGCAGCGTTCTGGACAGTTGCTTTATGGGGACAAGCATCAGAGACCACACAGGCTCCATTACCTCTTCATTAAACCATCTACGAGGAGGCTGGTTTAATGTTCATGTTGTTAGGATATTGCTGGGGGAAATTCCTCAGCATTGCCGTTATTAAAAACTGTCAGAGTTGAACCTCTAATTACACCCTCAATTTGCTTGCATGACGGAGCGATGTGTCTCTCAGAGGCGGCCCATAGCCCCGATTTCTGCAGTGTTTGCCAGAAGTATGGCTTTATACATGTTTCATGAGCTCTGCCTGCTTCTCTCATGTTTCGCTGAGGCTGGAGAAAGAAGCTGCGCAGCTTTGGAAGTCCGTTGGCATTTTCCACAGCTGTGGTGCCCTTTAAATTGGTGAGATGATGATGGGATAGTGTCCAGTTGCCAGACAGAGGGAGCCGATTGTGAAGCTGATGGGGAGATAACGAGGTCTTTCCAGGAGTCTCTGCAGGATGTGGATGTGCTGAAGTTATAGAGCTTAATAACGCTCCTAATCAGGTGCTAGTTATGGAGCAGCAGGAGAGCTAACAGCAGGGGATTTGGACGGAAATGAGCGCGCTGAATGGCGTGAGGAGAGGAAGAGGAGTGATTGGCAGCTCTGAGTTTGACATCCCCGGTGTGTTGTTGTTGAACAGAGTGTCTGTGTGTATGAAAGACAAGAGATTTATTCAGCAAGTGTGTTTCAGCCCGGCTGAGTGGGAGTATCACTGATGCGAGCAGCAGCCGTCGATGTTGTGTTATTTTTTTTTTCTCTCCGCGAAAGAAAATGCTCCCAATCTGCTGTTGTATTATCCCATTGTATTATGTATCCCTGAGGGAGCGTCACTAAATAGCTTGCCCGCTGCACGAGGGATCAGTGACAAATCCCCCAGCAGGGGAAAGTGATAATCTCAAGGAGCATAAGCTCGTCCCAGAGGAGAACAAAATACTCTGTTTTTCCTGCTGCTTTTTAAGTCTTACGGGAAGCTCCGGAATAACACTAACTAACTTATTCGTCAGAGTTGTGGGTATCAGTCTTCTCTGCATATGAAAGGCTACCATGATGGTGGATTTCAGTTGCAGAACAGTTCATATTTTATTCACATTTGTAAAATAAAATAAAAATCTCAGGATTTGAATCATAGTTTATTGATATACGCCCGCCTTGTCTGTATTATGAGGACATTGTAAAAATGTTATTGTGATTGAGCTGCTAAAATTAAATCCATCCATCCCACCACCAGCAGTTTTGGACTCACTCCACTCAGTCAATCACAGCTGGTCCTGATTGATTCCTTCTATTAAGTAATTGCTAAAATCCTTCCAGTCAGACCAGTTTGCAGAACTTTAAACAGGAAAGCCTCCATTATTCAGAGTCCAGTGGTGCATTAGATATATTGCTTTTTTGGCTACTAATATCATAAATTAATGCTGTTCTGTGTGTTGTCTTCAAGAAAATCTCAAAGAAAATTGAAAGCAAAATGCTTAGATAGGGGTTTAATGCACTAAAAATGTAGATTGATGCCTGGTTGAATTATATAAGGCTGAATCCAGTTGTCTGGACTTCACTGCACTTGCAGATTTGCAGACTTTGCGGTAGTGCTGGCTATGGCATAGGTAGTACAGGTGGACGCTAAGGGCGCTGTCATCCATAGGGGGCGCCACACATGGGGGACGGAAAAAAATCAAAATTATTTTGAAATATTACGTAAGGCCATAGCAACATAACTACATAGCAAAGCCTACTAAATAATAGAGAAGCCTTCCGGCCCCCCTCCTCAGCTCCTTACACTTTACCTGCTCTCTGGGGGAGATGGATGCGTTATCTGACATCACATGAACACTGAAACACACTGTATCGTTATCACGTCAAAACGACCAAAGCTCTCTAGTGCCCACTCAACTACCACGACACTACTGAGAGGAGCGTTCGTGGAGAGAAAGAACATGAAATCAGCAGGAGAGCCAGAGGATGCATTGATTTACATTGTGAAGCGTTCCAACTCTATTCAGTAAAAAGGAGTATTGGGTGAAGATAAATTATAACATTCTCATGATGCGTTCAGTGGAATTTTGTAAAATGCTGAGGAGAAACTTGAATAAATACAGCTTTTTGAAGGAGAAATTAGTTGATGTTTTTACAGTAATATGAAATAGATATTAGAGAGGGAATTATGATGGATCATATACAGTAAAAAGGCATTTTGCCTATTTTTTAAAGATGTTTTTCATGTGAAAGAAGGTTATGTTAAAGGTTGTTGCACAAATGTGTATTACTGAATTTGTGCTCACTCGAAGGTCGTGTAATGAAGGACTGGGTGACTTTAAAACTGCATTTTTTGTAGTGTAGATTTCTGTGTTTCCTTGGCACAGAAGAAAAATAAATAACAACAATAAACAAAAGCAACACCAATACTTAAACATAGGTATTGGCTGTTAGATATTGGTATATGTATCGACCCAAAATTTCAAAATCAGTGCATCCCTAGTTCCATTAGTACATTTTATTATTATTTTACAATGTCATATATTATGTTATTGTTTATTCTTCTGAACAAGTTAATTTGTAATTCTTTTTTAATTGATTATTGTGGACTTGTCTAGGGCACCAAATGTTTCTGCAGACTTCCAGTGTGTCCGTCTGGGGTGCAGATTTCATCAGACCTCATTCATTTAATTACCCTGCAATTCACTGCAGATTTGGCGTAGTTTTTCCAACTGCCAGATAAAAAACAAAACAAACCTATAATGAATGTGTAAAACAATTACAGGAATATTTAGAAATAACCTCATATGTATATCATCATATATCAGTATCATCAGCAGGGTAAAACTAACCTGTCTTGGGACGTCTAAACCCAGCTCACGTTCCCTGTTAATGGGTGAACAATCCATTGCATGGTGAATTCTGCTTCTCAATGACAAGAAGTAAAAGACACTTTATTTAGCCATAGTTCAGTCCTTAGTTCCAAACATTTCTATATTTAAATGTGTGTAGATTATATGTTGTATAGAAAGGTATGAATATCATTTTGTTCACTCACGGAAAAGCCTGTGGGATTATTATGTCAGTATCTGTAAGGACAGATGGGCAAACACAATTCAACTTACACTGGTAATATGAAAACGCCGATTACTCTCTACACCATGTAGTTGTCACTGTCACTTAAACGTTTCCACAGCAATGAGTGAAGAGGACTTGAGGCCTGTCTATAATTGGTTTTTGGTTTGCAGTCTTGCTCTCTTGCAGACTTTATGTGAGGACACTGAACACGTGATGTCACAGTATGTACGGATGAAGTCCATAAGCCACCCCCTCTGTGGCTTATGACACCACTCGTCACCCACCTACAATGCAGTCTTGGGATCACTCCCCAGACGACTTCACACCCATTCAAACCTGGTCCCACCTGACCCTAACTACTCACATGGTGGCCTTAACGACTCTGAAACTAAGGTCCCGTTTATACGTCAACAATTTCAACTGAAAACGGTAAATTTTAGTTGCGTTTTGGCTGATCATTTACACGACAGCGGTGTTTTGGGTGCCTAAAAACGCAACGTTCTGAAAACAGGTTCCAGAGTGCAATTTTTTGGAAACGGCAGCGTCTCCGCTGTCATGTAAACTTGCAATATGCAGACTTTTCGCACATGCGCGTTACGGTTCCAGTCACTAGGCATGCGCGAGAAAGCTGACCATCACAACAACAATGCCAAGCTCTGTTTGTGCTGCTCACCGTAGTGAATTTATCAACGCTTCCCCATCATAGTGTAGATTTACTGTAGCAACTCCACCTCGTTGTCTGTCCAAACGCCAACTACTGGCCTGTACTGCAGCGTTATGGGTCATTTTTGCGGATCCGTGTGCACGGCGATTGTTATCAAAAAGTTGTAATCTAAATGCGGAACTTTTCTCAAAACGAAAATGAGAAAAGATTCTGTTTTCAGTGGATCGTTTTTGTGTAAACATGGCCTAAGAGCTCACGTGACCCCTACGACTCTGCAAGGGTTCCCACCCACACAGGGTTTATAGCCTGCAACTTTGTACCAGTCATTTAGAACTGAAGAAGCTTCTTGGATGAGAGGCGAAACGTCTTCAAGAAACGCAAGCAAGTCCAGCTGCCTATGATATTAGCCCTTACGATTACCATGACCTGGATGACTGAGAATCTTCACCGACAACTTCCATAACAATGATCCAGATGTGTTTCACAACGTGATGTAGACACATATTAAATTTAGGATAAACCGATAACTAACGTTGGATTGGTGAATCCCTAGTTTTTGGGAAGCTGTTGTAGCTGCCATTTCCATGTAGTTGAGTTGCGCCTCATAGATGTCTTTGTGAGCGTTCGTAATGCACACAAGAACATGGTGATTTACACCGTTATACTCCGCTCCTGTTGACACAATTTTGAGCTGTTGTACATTATTTGAATGGGTAAAGATGAGCAAGACAGCTGACTTACGTTATGGACCATTGGATGCTGGTAAAGGTTGGAGACTTGCCATACCAATATCAGTTTGCTGTGGGTGTTCCAAGTTTCCCGAGCAGATACACTGGGATGCATTTAGATCAGAAGTTGGGAATACTGAGTTGGAATAATCGACTTCCGACTTGCAATGGATCGCAGGGCAAGATCTTGGTTTTCTGACTTGTACTAGAACGCCACCAACTCAGGTGTGATGTCATTCCCAGCTCTGACTTACGGCATCTGAGGTAAATGGAGGGCAGCATAAGACATGGAGGTATGACATCAGTTGGAACAAATGATTTCATTGGTCAAACATATTTTCACAGCTGATAATCATCTGAAATCAATGTCCTTCTGAATATATATTTTTCCCCATCCAAATGTTCTGCATTCATAAGATCCCATATCAGTTTTTTAAAATTTCTGTAGAAACTATCCGGAAGAAAACCTGTGCTCGGTGTGAATCTGCTTTTACACTCACATCTCTGTGCTGCTCTTTATCAGGGCGGACTGTGTTGCACTCACAGTTTTCAGCTGGACAGCAGTTCTGATGTAAAATGGGTTTCAGCTGCCTTTTCTGTGCACTTTCTACAGAAGCTCCTGCAAATCGACAAAGGTTCAGCACCTCTGTTAGTAGAAACTGTCATGTCAAGCGCAGCACTCAAGTCCTCCACGCCTCATTAAGATTTGATTATCCCGTCTCCCCAGGAGTAATGTAATTAGTGTAACCAGGATGGTTGAGTGGAAAGGCTGATTACAGCCCTGCCCCGCTGCTCTGACCTCTCTGCTTAGACACCTACAGTTATGAGGAGACGTCGCTGAGGAGGTGGTGACCGACGACTTATCATAACCTCAGACGACTCGGAAACTTCTGCCAAAGTTTCACATCAGAGCTAAAAACAAGACTGAGCTTTGAGGCTGCGCTCGCCGTGATGAGATGTGACAGGCTGAATGCATGGAACGAGACCCCCGGACCAACAGGATGCCAAATCGACTGGCGAATGACTTTGTTGCTTCTTGATCCCTCGGGCCTTTTCAATCTGAGCTCACAGTTCACAGTCGAGATATTTTGAACATCACAGTCAGTTCCAGCGACCTCGCGGATTAAGTGCTGCTGTTGTTGTTCTCATTGTCTCTCTGCAGCGGGTCACTTTGATATGAATTATAAATGCAAACACAACGGCTTGTTTGTGAATTAATCATTACACTCTCAGACATGAATGAAAGCCTCGGAGTGTGTCGAGTTGCTCTTATGGTGCAGTTTCTCAAAATTTCAGTCACGTTCGACTCTTACAAAGTAAATATCCTCATTCAATCTGCAGATCGCAACTGTAGGCTAACTACTCCAAATCTCCTGAATGCAAATGAACGTGTAGCTTTACTGGAATTACATACAGTAAAAATACGAACACAAAGCTGCAGCAAAAACGTCCAACTAACAACCTCCTGCCCACCCTCTCCAGCTCTCCCTCCTCCTCCTCCTCCTCAATCTGTTTGTACATACACTGGGTCCAAAGCCGCTCCTCTCCCTCCCCTGCTTCATAATTATGAGATGAAGCAAGTTGAATTCCACCTAATTAGGGCCTGAGGGCAAAGAGAGAGAAATAACTTCACACAATTAATCTCACCCCGAGGGTGACGAGAGGGTGCTGTGTTTTAGCAAGAAAAAAAAAGGGAGACGTGGTGTCTTAACAAGAACACATCATGTTTGTAGGAACATGTTTACTGTGCAGGGGAAGACAATACACCGTGTTAAGTAATTATACTACAAGAGCTCACTATTGTGAAGCGCTTCCATGCTACTAATGATCTAAGCATTTTAATTCACCAGCATGTCTGTGGGCTCACTGGGCTGGCTGCAGCTATTTTCATGTTGGCAGGGAAAATTTGTAAAACTCCCTGGTTCACAATGTGAAAGCTGAAACGCTTTGATTTATTATTTTTTTTCTTATTTTGCTTTGATTTATTAATATCTCTACGACTCAATTGCCAGAAAAAATGTTGGCATTGTACATTTGTGCAAACCACAGATGCGTGACATTCACGGCGCCGTGCCATTGTTCCGATGGCCCAAAGGTCTGCTGCTCCATGTGTCCGAAAATGTCCCATTGGACTGAAAGTTCATTTCTCCGACAGCCCGTTACTGCAAAAAGAAAAGAAAAAACCTGCCAAAATACACACTTCCTGCAGTTAGTTTAAGTTTTTCAGCGGCATTTGAACTTCCAATCCTAGGTGTGTTTACCAACCCTTAGTGGCATTTCCCAGCGGCATTTAAGCCAGTGATCTCGGGTGTTTTTACCAACGCTTCGGGGTGTTTCCCAGCTGTATTTGAGCCACCAATCCTAGGTGTTTTTACCGACCCTTAGTGGCATTCTCCAGTGGCATTTAAGCCAGCGTTCTTGGGTGTTTTTACCGACACTTTGCTGTGTTTCCCAGCTGTATTTGAGCCAGCGTTCTTGGGTGTTTTTCACCACCTCATCCCTGCTTTTCCAGTGCTATCTGTGCCACCAAATGTGGTGTTTTACAGCCCCTTTTCGTGCTACTATCCCAACAGAAAATGCAGCAATGTCGCAGGAATAAACAACAGCTTTCTGTGCCACTATTCTAGCAGGGAATTAAGTGATGTTTCCGTAAAAACAACCACTAATAAATAAATACAAATAACCACTTTCGGGCCACTATCCAGACAGAAAACGCAGCGATGTCGCAAGAGTAAACAAACGCTTTTCCTGCCACTTTCCCATCAGGAAATGCAGTAATGTTGCAGGAATAAACAACCGCTTTTTGTGCCACTATCTTGACAGGAAACACAGCAATGTCCGGGTAAAAAACAACCGCTTTTTTGCCACTATCCCAACAGGAAACGCAGTAATGTCGTGGTAAAAAACAAATGCTATTTGTGCCACTAATCCCACAGGAAAAGCAGTGATGTTTTGGTAAAAGACAACCGCCTTTCAGGCCACTATCCTGGCAGAAAACGCAGCGATGTCATAAGAATAAACAAACGCTTTTCATGCCACTATTCCAGCAGGAAAAACACAGTGTCTTGGAAAAAACAACTGCTTTTCCTGCCACTTTCCCAACAGGAAACGCAGCAATGTCGCAGTAAAAAACAAATGCTATTTATGCCACTAATCCCACAGGAAAAGCAGTGATGTTTTGGTAAAAGATAACCGCTTTTCGGGCCACTATCCTGGCAGAAAACGCAGCGGTGTTGCAGGAATAAACAGCCGCTTTTTGTGCCACTATCTCAGCAGGAAAAGCAGCGTGTCTTGTTAAAAATCACTGCGTTTCATGCCTAGAAATCCACAAAGGGTCACTACAAAAAACCCACGTTTGGCACCTTAAAAGCAGCTGAGAACACAGCAATGACTCACTAAATCACAACCTGATTTGTTGTTTATTGTTCTCGAACAGGGGTCTGCAGCTAGGCAGGCGTCTCACCCAGGTGTCACGCCAGTCCCCTCCCAGTCCCCTCCACCTCCTGATGACAAAGTCAGCTTATATACTACATCACTCTCAAATGATACATATGAAAGATGCAAATGTAACAGATTTGTGATTTGCAGAAATGTACAGTGCCAACATTATCTTCCAAGATGAAAACTTTTAGTCTGTTACCATCTCCAAACAAAAAGTTTGGACACTGGTTGAATACTAAGTGATATCTGAGAGGAAAACAACAAGAAGGAGCTACCAGTTATAACAGCAAAGCAACTTGGTGTACTGGCAGGTTGGTTTTTGTTTGCTGTCTTGTCTCTTACTTTCCGTAAGTGTATTATTGAAGTAAGAAGGGCCATAAAACTAAGGATAAAAGCAAATGACCAGACGGTTGAGTCTTGTGTTTTCTTTCTGTAAAGAAATGAATGACCAGCTATAGACAGCAGCTATATCAAGCTCCCGTTTGATCCATTAGACTTTGCAGCTGTGTCCTCTACAGCGCATCTCTAACTGTCGTCAATACATCTCTTCCTCTGCTGCTCGCTTTCACATGTTTCCCCAGAGGAGGGGCAGGCTTTATAGATTTCCCATCGGGAGTTTATCTTCTTGATCACTGGGCCGGGATGGAGAAGACAGCCATTTGATTTATCCTCCTCCTCCTGAGTTAGGCAGCAGGACAAGGACACAGTGACCCATTTGAAACTATCTGCCTCGGATAAGCCTGCGTGTGTCCGTGCATGCGCATTTGAGTGATGTTCATTTCAACGTGTGCGAGACTTTGAGTTAATGAGTGATGCCGGTGTCTGCTGGTGTCGAGGAGACTGACGCACGGGCTTGGGTCTTCGTCATATATCAGGTTCTGTTATGACACCTGGCTGTCATTGTTTCAGGGTGAATGATGCGCAGATGCTCCTTGATTTATAGAAGAGACACTTCTGTGAAGGCTGCACCACAATGCCCAATTTTAAACTCTGAAAAACAGCTGTGAACTCTCTTTTCCAATGACAGCAGGAGGACGTGACATTAAGAAAGCTGCTTCCACATTTTTGCAGATATTGTGAGTGATGTCAATGAAAAGTGGCTGATATGTCACTGTTGGTTTCTAGTATGTTCCTCATCTTCTTCTGTCATAAACCGCTTCTCACTGACTCAGTCTTACCATCCACCAGCCTACCGGTGGTTGTGCCACTCTTCTTTCAATGTTTTAGGCCGCTTTGACTCATGATAGGTTCCTGCTGTTTGACTGGTTAATGGCAAAAAAATAGCACATCACTCCTCTTCCGCTGCCATATACAGTACCATCACTGTACCACTCCCCACACAGCTTATGTTGAATCTTTACCAACATATACCTCTGCTGGTAGGAAACAGTATTTCTTTTGATTTGTCTGCACATTGAAAGATAAAATAATTATGAAAGATATGATACATACACAAAGACGTACACACTTTTACCCACATATACTCAGATTTACATGAATTTAAAATTTAAAAAAAGCTTGGAAAAGAGTTAGGAAGCTAAAAGCTTGTACAAAGATTCAAAGCAAGCAGAGGAAATGAAAATGATAAGTAATAAAAAGACCAGCCCATGCTTATTCCCACGTCTATAAATGCCAAGGCTTTGTCACACCCCTCAGTGTGGATATCGGCACTCTTCCACAGCATCAGGCTTCCAACTAACTCCAATGTAAACCCAGCTTTGGCAGTACTTAAGGCAGAGAGCAACTAACCTAAGTATAAAGAGCTAGAAGATCAGCGTAGGGTGGGAGGGAGTGGAGGTGGATGGGTCAAACAAGAACAGACTTTCATCCAGGAGACTGCAGTTCTTGTCTCAAGCTGACAATCGGTGTTGTTTCAATATAACTTTACACAATTACACATACGGCCGTCGTGCACTGATGTCACTCAGGTTACATTACGTAGCAAATGTACTTATTTAAACCCAAAAGATGATTTTTTTCTAAACCTAAGGGACTGTTCGTTATTTATGAGGGGGGAGGTGTTGGTGCAAAATGGGGGAGGCATGTCAAATAATTTTCTAAGCACCAAGGAGGGACTTGTGTTTTTTATTTTGGATTAAGACAGAGGCACACAAATTTAAATGGTTGAATTTTGTGTTTATTTTACTGCCGATCTTTAAAGAAAACATGCCATCCAAACTTGTGCTGGTGTGGAAGGCATGCTTTCTTTAGAAATAGTCAAAATTATGCCATTTATCACCGCCAGAAACTGTAAAAAAAAGAAAAAGAAATTATTAATGGATTTTCAAATTTCTGATGGTTCTTGGACACATAATATGCAACGAATGCTTTTGTGTGAGAAAAAAAATATAACTAAATCTGAGCTTAAAATAGTGATATTTTATTGAAGTCACTTTATTCTACACCTCATTTAGAAATTAGCCAAAAATAAACTGTTTGCACGAACTAGCCAGCATGCACGACAAGAGTGTAAAACCAAGGCTTTTTTCAACTCAATTTTGTCTTCTGTTTCTAACTTTTATTTTTCAAACATCAGAGAGTACGTTTTAAAAATCTAATAACAAATTTATGGTGGAGGGAAGGTCATGCATTTTTTGCCAGTCACTCAGGGAGGCTCAAAGAAAAATATTTGTAGCTTCAGGGATGGAAAAAATCTAAACAAAAAAAAAACCCGAAGTCACACTCCAGCCACCCTCCTCCTCTGATGAATAAAGAACAGTCCCTGAATAGATTTTGTTGCCTAAACAGCAAAAGTTTCACACCTGCAACACGTGTTACAACATGTTTCAGCTGTGCTTCACATAGAGATGCCAAAGGTTGCCCTGTGGGTCACTATGAGATGCTAAGGGTCTTGATAAAGTGTCAGGTTTTTTGTTAACTTGGTAATAAGAATAAGTTACAATGGCCTCTATAATTTTTTTTTCATATACATATATTTCTCACCCCAGTCCAACTGTCAAAACTATAATGGGGAAGTTATCTACGGAGCCCCTTAAAGGTCAAGTCGGGAGATTTTTTTTGGACTGACTTTTGCGTTCCCTCAGAATACTTTCTGCATTCCCTCGCAATAAATTTTGCGTTGCCTCACAATACTTTTGTGTTCCCTTGCAATACACTGTGACGCGTTGCATGAGGGTATGCAAAAGTATTGTGAGGTAACGCAAAATTTATTGGGAGGTAACGCAAAAGTCAGTCCGAAAAAAAAAAATCTCCTGACGAAAAAAAAAAATCTCCTGACGAAAAAAAAAAAAAAACTTGACCTAAAAGGGGCTCCGTAGTTACCAATGTTTGTTTAGGGTGTTTTTTTTTAAAGTAAACAAGATGATGAATGATGCACAGTATGCAAGTTTGAATTCCACAAAACACATCACGAACATAAAGGAAGATGACGTTTAGACTGTCTAGTCGAAGGAATGAATGACTGACTTAGTTCAAATAGAAAAAAAAAATATGAAAACGAACATAAGAAGGTGCCAGTGAGGGCTGAAAAGAAATATGATAAATAAATATAAAAGTCTGCAGTTTGTCAACACTAAAGACAATAAAGCTCTGCACTTTATGTGGATCTTTCTGATTACCCGCATTGTTTATTCAGCCCAGCATTCAATCTCTATATACTATACTCTCTCTGCTTTCTCCTCCTCCTAAATGTCCCATTTATGACCCACAATCCCCTGTTCTGGTCATCCCTGCAGGTCTAAAGTGCAGCCACATTTCCTCCCCCAAAGAGCCAAAACAAAACTCACATCCATTAGATCTACTTCTCAGCAGGACATTTCATTTCCAACATCCCATCCTCTCATCAATCAATACCCTCATATCGGATGAAGAAGCTGTTTGATGACTGCAGCCTTTTAGCAATCATACAGACGTGACATCCAGAATATATTACCCTCTGCGGCCTCGGATGATTTAAGTGCTGCACTGGGTCGACTGAGAGGAAACATGACTGGCTGTTATTGAGTAATAAATGTCCACCTGATGTCTACCTGCTGAGATCACCTCTGAATGGACGTGAACTGAGCTGAAATCGGTTCATGGATCAGAGTCGCAAGGCGTCTCCTCCCGCTGGTTTCCCTCCGAGGTAGACGCCTAATTACAGTGATCATCCATTGGTGATTATAACAGTGGTATTGAGCTGCAAATGAGGAGGTGCACCATGCTGTGTGGAAAACATGACTAACAATGTTAACATTGGAAAACATATTGGCAGGGGGACTGAATCAAAGAAAGCTTAGTGAAAACTGGGGGTAGAAGTGGAATACAAATGAGGTTTGAGCTTGAGAGGACATCAAAAGACTTCCCAAGCTCGTGTAGCGCCACAGCAGAGGGTTGTTATTTGATAAACTTAGCAGGGGGAGTTAAGAAGTGTGAGCTGTGGGAGTGTTTGCATCCCAGTGGACTTACTTATGATTACACCGGAGGAACAATACTCCTTGCTGCCCTCGGAGGAGGCTCTCTCAAGTGTTTCCTCAGGTGTGTGTGTGTGTGTGTGTGTTTGTGGGTTAACAGTTGCCTTTGCTCTGCAGTGTGTTTGTTTACAGTCGCCGTTTTTCGAAGGTCACGGATCAGAGAACACGGACTCCGAGTGTGTGTGCAAAGAGAGAGGGGACGTGTGTTGTTTCAGTGATGCGCGCAGACACCTCAGCCACCCATTAATGCTCTTCCTCCCTCCGAGCTTGCCGGTTTCCATGGAAACCACTCTCCGTGCTGCTGCTGCTGCTGCCGCCACTGCTGCTGCTGCTGCTGCAGGCGGCATCCTATCACTCTCACTCGCCAAGAGATCGCCAAGGTGAGCTGCTCAGGATCAACGGGGTCCTTCAGGAGCTGCCGAAAGGATGGGGACGCGATGTGGGAGCTGATGAACCCCTGCTGTGGTTCAAGGTGTCTCCATGGCAACCTACACGAATTCAAGAACAAGGTTCAAGCCGATTTGGCTCCGTAAAAGCCAACTGCTTGCTTCAGGTCACAAACTGCAGGTCAGGAGAGCGTCCCCGGAGCAGTGAAGCATCACAGCTGCATGACAAGTGGCTACATGAGGCTTTTTTTCCGTCTCACATCAGTGCAAGAGTGACATCATTTGAAGAATCTTGTGCATGAATTGTTGTTTACTGTTTGTAAACACAGCATTCAAACCTGACCCCTCCTTCCTACACTGCTTGTATGTTCACTGCAAGCTACTGAACTATTGTAGGAACATTACATTTGGTGTGATTACAAAGCTGATACTTACGCAAGCTAACTAAAATAACCACTGGCACCTACCTGTTTAACAGAAAACAGCCCAATTCAGCGTCACTCATCATCCCGTCCCCTCCTTCAGTCACCAGCAAACGTGAAAGCAAACCCCAGATTCACTCTTGAGCTTTGTCCACTTGTTGGTTCACCTGTATTTGTATTTCTTCTGTGCAGTGTCCACAATTCAGTAGCTGCTTCTTGGATACGTGCTGCTACTACCTGATCTCTAGCATTACTTCTGTATAAAGTCACAACCTCACCTGCATGCTGTTACTGACTGGTGGCTACACACTCTTAAACATCCCAAACATACATGGAAAATAAGAAAATACAGGCAGAGGGCAGATAATCTGTAGATAAATACACCCCCACACACTTCACCTTAATACTTGGCGTTCCACCACATTTTGTTCTACTAAGGACATCTATTTCCCCATCACAGTGTTTCTCCATCACAATGTTTGCCAGGTCACTCTGCTCTAAGACTTCTCCCGAGAGTGAGACTATTCAGGTTTGCTCAATTTTAGTAAACATGTTTTGCTTCTAACTTGAACTTAAGGGTTAAAAGATTGTGTTTTAGACTAAGGCCTAGTCCACACGGACCTGTGTACTTCTGAAACCGTGTATTATTCTCTGCGATTTGGCTGTTTGGCCACACGCAACCACACTTTTGGGTGAAGTTTTTGGAAGACTCCGGTGCCAGCGGTTGCGTGTAGATAGGATAACCACAGTATTTTATTACCTTTCTCCATTGTTTGACGTCAGAGCGACGGTAAATAGCTAGTGAAATGGCAGACCAAACAAACATCCTGGTGCTAACTTTATTTGTGCTATATCTGCTCTCTTTGGATGGCATATCCAGCTGCTCAACCTAGCGACCAACGAAGGAGGCTGCTCGTGTTGCTAGCTACCCCAACTACACTACCAGGAGAGCAGTGACGGGCCTGCCAACGTAGGTTCTGGATCCGGCCGGGTCGACCTCCGTTGGCAGGCCCATCGTGGATCCCTATTCCAGTATTGACTCTGACTTCTGATTGGTTAAAATGGCCTTTCCGTTAGAAGTTACATCGCCACCTACTGCTTTGGCATGTGTATTACATCACGTGGTAGCGGGTTTTGCGGTTTCATGTGGATAGCATATTTTTTTTTATCACACCACTCGTGTGGACGAATTTTTTTTGTAAACTGGAGCCTGAAAAACTTCGGTTTCAGAAGTACACGGGTCTGAGTAGACTAGGCCTAAAAACTATGTTTGTTACACGCAGACAGGGGTGCACTGTCAAGAGAGGCAAACCTTGCAAATGTTTGGAGCCCCAAAATGGGGGCCCCAGAGTCTAGGATTGCAACTGCATACAGGATGTAAGTACATCGTAAAATGGTGCATTATGTTAGGGGTGAGCCCTTTAAATAATATCACAAAATTTCAACGTAATTTAAATGATGTTCTTGACAATATGACAAATTTGTGGGAAAAAATATTAATTTAAGAACACAGAATTACAGCAAAATAAGTGATATATTTTTAGAGTTTGCCTTCAAACATTCAGTGAATATTCAACTGATCTCTCATTTTGTTTAGTTTGTAAACAACTAACTCAGATTCAGATTTTGAATACAATATTAATAATTAAACAAAATAAAATCTGCCACAAATTACACATTTAAACAGCTCCCAAATACAAAAAATATCCCCTGGGTTCTATATCGATAAATCAACAGGGGATTTCCTTCATTTAGTAAAATGGTGCTTAGAGCACAAAAACGCGAGGCAAGTCACAACGCAAAAACTGCCAAAAGCAAATATTACAGATGTCTCATGCATCTTTTCATACACATATTTCATATCTTTGAAAACTTTTGGATCTTTACCAGAATTTAAAGGAAAGTTGTGTGGTGTTAAACAGCAAGAACAGCAACTGAATGCAGCTTGTGGTGAGTTTGTCAACTGCTTTTTCCAAACTCAAGTGTGCATTTTCAGTCTCAACTTTAAAACCAACATGGATGAAAAGAAAAGCACAGGAAAATGAAAAATTACTATGTCTGAAAATCAGTGATGTCAGTATGTAATGAGGTCAGCAGCTCCAAATCAGAACAGTTTTTGTCGACACAAACAAGCAGCCTCGTTCCCAGTGGCCTCCCACTGAGACAGCGTGGTTTAAGAGGTCTCCATGCCTCCATTGTTCTTACCAGCCTGCATCTCTCTATTGGTGCCAGGTGGATTTTCCTCAATTAGACAGTGCTTCAGGAAGAGAGTGAGACAGAGAGGAGCAAGGGGGGGAAGGCTTGAAAGAAAATAAAAAGAGGAGAACATGTACTCTCTGCCATCACCACAGATCAGAGACACATTAGAAGTTACTGAAACGGAGTGGAGCAATCCCCTCGGCTCCACTTCAAAGGCAGCCGGTTTTGGAAGAGAAAATAAGGACAACCGTTAAAGATTCAGAACTGCCAAAGTTGCGTTCAAGAACGCTGTCACCAACATCTGAGAAGGCAAAGAGAGGAGAGAGCACTTAAATGAAGCGATTGATCAAACGTGTAGCGCAACATCCATCGGATCGAATGTCGTGAATAAAACCTGACCGTGTGGGCGTTTTCCTCGCCCTCCAACAGAGAAAATAAAATGTCTTACTCTTGTTTAGTCTTCGCCTGTCACCCGCTGAGCCGTGACAATACTGGGCTTCACTAACATTATCACTGTAGGGGGATTTTAGCTTTACTGACAGTGAGCATGCAAGCTTTAATTTGTGTTGTTCTTAAGTCGTGGATGCAGCGTGGATCCTGTTTGGCAGATTTACTCCTCAGCTTCACCGGTAGGAGCTGTTAATTAATGGGGACACCTGTTCTCGATCCCCCTGTGATAGGTTTTTGGGAGTCCTCCTGTACTTCCACAGAACAAAAGCTGCCTCAGATTATGGTCATACGTGAGGATATGTTGCTCATATGGACATACGGCGGGGCTTTACTCATCAGAACAGATGGACGAAGAAAACGAGACGGGCCTTTTGTGTCACATTCACACCACAGCGCTGAGGTGTTGGTGCAATCCTGACACTCATCCATACAAATCCACATATCAGTCGGAGCGGGGACAGCAGGCGGCCCGTCGCCATGGCGATGCAGCATCTCCCTCATCCAACCCGCCGATTGGATCCTCGGCGTGGGGAGCGACCTCCCACTCCTGAACATGTTTTGTGCTCAGAAGAAAAATCAGAGGAAGCTTTGATTAAAAGCTTGTTTGAAAACTTAGAGGGAGACTGTTCCAACTAGGACCGACTTCAAACGAGACAGGCACCAAATCTGAGGCGCCATCAGTGTTTGGATGCAACTTCTGAAGTCGTCTCCTGTGTACTGCGAGGCAGCAGGGGGGCCTCGTGCAATAGAGGAGGCATCTAAAGGAGGAAAACAATACCTCAGCCCAGGAGGATTATCATAATAACTATTATGCAGATTATCACTAAAATAAGAAGGCTTTGTTTCTGCAGCGCTGCCGTGTGAGAGAGAAGTTTTAAAACGGGCCACCTGAGGTGTCTTAAAATCATCCTAATATGATAACACATTTTCACATCATCACCTTAAGAGGCTTTCAGCCATTTTCACAACATTAACTTACATTATTTTCCTTTGAAGTGGTTGCACCATTCGCCCCTCAGAGTGCAAAGGCCTGAACTATAAATGAATCATCACTGTTACATGTTGGTTCATTTACAGTTCAGGCCTTTGCACTCTGAGACAATATGAGACAAAATGTAAAGACACATTTGCTCCTGTGCATCTCTCCACTAGAGTTACGTCTCCGTCTGTCACCGTTCTCTGCTGGCGTCTTGCGTTTGGCACTGCGGCTACATGAAGGGGCTGAGCTGTCTTCCCTCTCTGTCTCCACACCGTCACTCTTTCTAGCCCCTTGTACATCGCCTCTTCAAGGGGGTTATTCAAACCGTTATGCTGCCTCGCTGTTCTGTTGTTCACGGAATGGGGGAGTGGGGGGATTGTTTCGCCTTTAAGCCGGCATCGGAGGTAGTAACAGTGCCAAAACGATGTCTGTATAAACGGGACAGCCGGCAGGACAGGATAATGGGTGGCACGGGTGTGACATTTTGACAATGTGTTATGTGTGCAACCCACTGCGGGAGATTTAGATAGTGACTGTTAGCAGTTAGCAGCTAACTCAAAGAAAACAAAAAAAAGTGGCTGATAATGTTTGCAAATGAGGAAAACAATGAGATCCAGGAGCTCCTTACCCTCAAGGAAGAGGACAAGTTCAACCCCCATATAACAGGGACATCAAATGATTGTTACTGGCATGTTATGCCATTGTTGTTGTTTATAAAGCGCTACCAACGCATATGTTGATGTGTCACAGTGTAAAAATGCAAAGGTGGCATGAAGAAGGGACTTTGTAGCGGCCCTATGATGTGATCTCACGGTATATATTTTTTTATACATATACTTTGTGAGATATTACGTTAAACACACACATTTTCGGTTTACTTGACCTTTTATGTCATTCTGCTTAACTTAGACCTGTTGTCCTTGTTCGTGGACACTTTTTTTGTGCCATCTAGTGGTAGTAAGTGGACTAATCGATTAGTCGACTAATCGATGACTAGTCGGCTAATCTGTGACTAATCGACTATTAAAATAATCAGTGTCAATTTTAGTAGTCGACTAATTGGTTTGAGTCATTTTTCATAGAAAAGTACTATAAAAGTACCCCACAATACTCTTATTGCAGCTTCTTACGTTCAAATATTGGCAGCTTTACACACCCTCCTATGACGGTGAACTAAAACCCTCTGGTGTGAGTACGAAACAAGATTAGATGACATAATTTTGGGGTTTGGGAGAGACAGACTGACATTTGAACACATTTTTTGATAAAATGGTTAGTCGACTAATCGAAGAAATAATCGACAGATCAGTTGACAATGAAAATAATCATTAGTTGCAGCCCTATTCCCGACACAAAAGTGGACAACGTCCAAAACCTGATCACATTTTATGGTTGAAACTTGTTTATTTATAATTAACGATGTTTGTATTTTGATATGGCAACAAATTTGACCAGTTTTAGCAACAGTAACAAAATAAGACACCATTAATAAGGCAGTACTCATTTGAGGAGACTGGGACTGAATTATCGTTGACAATGTTTCGTTTTTTAGACTTATCTGGTCTTATTGATCCCAAATAGCTAGGAGAAATAAAAAATGCATACAAATAATACAAAAGGTATTATAGCCACCCAAGCAATGTGCATGCTGTATTTGAAATATTTCATCCACTTTACCTCATATACTGATTGTGGCCTTGGTAGACCAGCAACTCCCATGTTCTGCAAAGTAAAATTACTGTTTTTGTGAATAGAGTCTGGCGGCTTTGGAATAACGGCTTCAGTTCCCCTTCAGAAGTGCTGTCTGACAGCAAGGTAGGGTGGTGAAAATATTCCAATTATAGCACACACTTAAACTGATAGTGATTTTTTTAATTATTTTTTTTAGGTTGGCCTCTTTGTAGGTGACTAAATGCTAACCAGGTGAGGCAGCATTTGCTCAGCGCCATTTAATTTTATGTACGTGACGCAGGGTTTTTATACCTTAAAGTCACTGTAAACAAAAGTTATGATCTGGTCATTAAGATTCGTACTATAAAATAATGCTTATACTACAGAATCATTGTCTTTACACCACTACTCACTCCATGTTTACTGTAAAAATGTGCAGAACCGGGGCGCTGGTGGCTTAGTGGTAGAGCAGGCGCCCCATGTACAAGGCTATGGTCGCAGCGGCCCGGGTTCGACTCCAGCCTGTGGCCTTTTGCTGCATGTCACTCCCTCTCTCTCTCCCCCTTTCACACTTGTCTGTCCTGTCCATTAAAGGCTAAAAAGCCCAAAAAAAATCTTAAAGAAAAAAAAAAAAAGTGCAGAACCGCTAAGTAGCATGTTGATAGGTAGCACGTATCGATAGAGCAGCAGCAAAATTGACATTCACTGGCTAGAAATGAGCAGCCTACTTTTGCCTAAAATCAAGGACCCTTTGTGAACTAAAAAGTACTATGAATTTTAAATGATAACTGTCTTTGTGACGATTGTAAACCTCAAGAACAGAAAGCGTAGCAACCTTAGCAAGGCGAGATGTAGCAACAGTAACTAAGGACTGTCAATTAGCTGCTGCTGTGTTTCCTCTATTACATTAGGTTTAAATAAAGGTGTGTATATCCTTGAACCAAGGTCAGCTGTTTTTTCCTTTGATAAATGATAAAGCAGTAATAATATAATAACTCTTGTGTTTGGCCTGCGCTCACTACAGACCCGTGCTGCTTCCCTCTCCCTTCAGAGATGATTAGATTGTAAATTTGATCCTCAATCAATTTTACGGCACTCCCCCCTCCAGGGACCATCCCCAAACTAGCTTGTCTTTGACACAGAGTTAAATTTTATTTTGCTTTCCAATAAATTGAATGAGGACAGCCTAATGGCCGAGGTCATCCTCGCGAGTAAAATAAAGAGTGGATTAGCCAGGTTTTTTTTTATTTTTTTAACTCCGACTCTTGACTTGAAAGCCAGTCTGCTTTATGTCTTTGAAGTGTGGTCTCTCTGTCTGTGTGCCGTTCTCTGATCTGATGAAGGAGCGTGGTCTGTCTGGCGCTGCATTTTTAAACAGCCACTTTCATTCCCTTCATGTCTCAAATGAGGTGCATTGGGATTCCAATCAAGTAACCCGTGTTCCTGCCGAACAGCATTCATTTTAAATCCACACCTGAAAATGACACGTAAATGACACACGTATCGTGATATCAATAACAATCAGATTCTGTCCTGACACCTAATGATTCCTGTCTCATCCTCATCATCATCCTCTTCTTGCCGTCGTTGTCTGTACCTTCCTTACAAGCAAACACCATGCAACCACTTATGTTATTTTTAAGCCTGAGCTGCACCGATCAAGCGCCTCTCTCCTCTACTATTTTTTCCTCATTTCATGTCTTTATTCTTGTCTTTCTCTTTCGTGTCTCTTCATCTTCAGGCTGTGCTTTATCATCCTCACCTCTCCTTCCCCTTCTCCCTCTGTGTCATCATCCACCGTGACAACAGAAACATGGTTGTTGTAGGAGGTGGAGAGGGGAAAGTCTTTTGTTTCAGCCTGAGTGCTGGCATGCATACAGAGTGGCCCAGAGTGACCCCAGTCAGCGTCTAAATCACAGCGAATTGTTGAGGCTGTGTAGTGCAGAATGGAGCAGCTGAAAAGTGTTGTTTCAGCACTGCGGTGCGCGGACAGCTCCTTGTGAGGATTACAGTGTTAGCGGGGAAGTTTAGCTAGACTCTGAATTGAATTAGATATTCTTATCCTCTGTGTTTTGTGTCTTTGCAGTGCTCGCAGTGATAGCCAGACTTGTTGGTAGATTGGTATGTTCAATATTGGGGCATGCATATATAAAATATTGATAGTATTTTTTCATTGGGTTTTGTGTTATGCAAATGCAGTGTGGGAACAAGAACTGTAGCTACAGCTGAGGACTGTTTCAGTATTTTTAGACCCTCTGCATGACTGAAAAGTGAAGCAAGTGTCCCGGTAATTACATTATTTTCAGGAATCTTTCTCAGTAATACATACTCTCACTGGCCACTTTATTAGGTACACCTTGCTAGTACCAGGTTGGACCCCTTTTGCCTTCAGAATTGCCGTCATTCTTGGTGTCATAGATTCAACAAGGTGCTGGAAACATTCCTCAGAGATGTTGATCCATATTGACGTGATGACATCACACAGTTGCTGCAGACTTGTCAGCTGCACATCCATGATGTGAATCTCCCGTTCCACCACATCCCAAAGGTGCTCTATTGAATTGAGATCTGGTGACTGTGGAGGCCATTGGAGTACAGTGAACTCATTGTCATGTTCAAGAAACCAGTTTGAGATGATTTGAGCTTTGTGACATGGTGCGTTATCCTGCTGGAAGTAGCCATCAGAAGATGGGTACACTGTGGTCATAAAGTGTGCCAAGAAAATCTCCCCCACACCATTACACCACCAGCAGCAGCCTGAACCGTTGATACAAGGCAGGATGGATCCATGCTTTCATGTTGTTCACACCAAATTCTGACCCTACCATCTGAATGTGGCAGCAGAAATCCAGACTCATCAGACCAGGCAATGTTTTCCAATCTTCTATTGTCCAGTTCTTGTGAGCCCAAGCAAATTCTGTTTCCTGTTGTTAGCTGACAGGGTGGCACCTGTCAGGTGGTGTGGTCTTCTGCTGCTGTAGCCCATCTGCTTCAAGGTTGGACGTGTTGTTGTTTCAGAGATGGTCTTCTGCAGACCTTGGTTGTAACCAGTGGTTATTTGAGTTACTGTTGCCTTTCTATCATCTTGAACCAGTCTGGCCATTCTCCTCTGACCTCTGGCATCAACAAGGCATTTTCACCCAGAGAATTGCTGCTCACTGGATATTTTCTCTTTTTGGGACCATCCTCTGTAAACCCTAGAGATGGTTGTGTGTGAAAATCCCAGCAGATCAGCAGGTTCTGAAACACTCAGACCAGCCCGTCTAGCACCAGCAAACCATGGCACATTCAAAGTCCCTTAAATCACCTTTCTTCTCCATTCTGATGCTCGGTATGAACTTCAGCAGGTCGTCCTCACCATGTCTACGTGCCTAGATGCACTGAGTTGCTGATTAGCTATTCGCGTTAACGAGCAGTTGAATAGGTGTACCTAATAAAGTGGCCATAGAGTGTATTAGCTTATTTTCTAGAAAAGTAGTGAAGATTACATATCGTAACCAGCTGAAATTCTCCCATGTACCAAGCGCAAGCTCCCGGTTAGAATTCCTTCAGTATTCTTTTGTCAGGGGTCTGCTAGCTATGAAGGCCGGCGCGAAAACACGCTCCCTATGTCAATATAAACGGCTCATTCTAAGGTAATAAAAACACAGTGATTCTTATTTTCAGGTGATTACACACTAGAGGAAACATACTTATTATATTATATTCCATTTCTGCCAAAATATCCCCCACACTGGACCTTTAATTTGATTTCTTTTGTTTATAGTCAGCTTTGTTATAGATAGTTGTGTTTTGCTCCTGTGTATTTTTTACATGATGTTTGCTCACAGTGCAGGGATAGTTTAATGTTTTTTCCTGTAATTATTATCTACATTTTTTATGAACACACATGGGTAACATTATAAATTACAGTTGGCTCGTTGCATCTCTTCATGAGCCTAATGAAGTGCTGAACAAAGCATGTTGCTCATGCCAACGTTCATAAAAGATCCCTGATCATATAGATTTTAATGGGCTGAGTGTGCAGTCAGTTACTCAGACTCTGACTTTCATCTTGCCTCTCTAACTAACTAACTCATGCTTTGTTGTGCACACTGTAAGTTAAAGGAATACTTTATGCAAGAAATGACCATCTGTATACCAATTACTAGCCCTGTCTTACCTGTTTTTTCTAGGGCTGCCCCCCAAAAAGTCTATTTGAATCATAAGTCAGAGACCGTTCAGGCAACTGAGATTCCTTCAAGTTTTATTTTGTTGTGTTGTCAGTTTGCAGAGTACCTCTGCAGACATTTAGACCCCAGATTTAGCTGCAGAGGGAGCGCTCCTCACTTTCACGCTGCTCTCTGGTACAGGCAGCTGCAGACTCAGACCCAAGGTGAGTCTGAGTGAGATGGAGACAGCTGCCCGGAGGAAGAGAGGCTTTGCCCGGTCGGATTCTGAGATAACGTTATCCTCTACGTTCTGTTTAGAAGTGGTGAATTTACAGTTCAGAGTAATTTAATACAATACAGTCTCTGGCTTTTGTTTGATATAATTAATAAAATTAATTAATAATTAACCTGACTCCTGTCTGACTGCTGAGCGTGGACACTTGCTGTGTCTGTCCTTTCAAATCAGATTCCCACATGGTCCAGACATATAGGTTTTGATTTATTTTGACAAGGTGCAGCTCCACCTTTAACACATGCATTTTCGCTAAAACCTTACTATTTAAAAAACAAGGTTCGGTTTGTTTGTTTGTTGGTTTTTTGTCTGTCAGCAGCCTGATTTTCATGACACTTGGTGAAGGGGTCTCTCTGGAAGGAAGAACCCATTAAATTTTTAGAGCAGATAACGGGGCAGATACAACCTGGATGTTTTTCCCTTTCATTAACATTGTGAGTCAGGGCATTTGGCCTTGGCAGAGGTCTGTGCTCTCTGGGTGCCCTTCTAGTTTCTCTTTGTGTGTGTGTGTGTAAGTGTATCATGCAACATATGAGTTTGTGAAACAAGTACGGTGACATCAGAGCAGCCCACTAATCTGCTGAGCCAGCGGTTGATAGCACAGACGGACCCTGTGAATCAGTGGACCTAATACAAGAGGTGTTAATGAGGATGGGGCGTATACCAACGGATTTGTGTTGCAAATCATGCTGCCTCTCCTTTGCCTTATCTCCCAACACACACACACATACACACACACTCACAGTCCTCTGTGGAGCAGAAGGGATCAGGGTAGGGGGGGTGGAGAGAGAGATTTTGTCCTCATACCTTCTTGCATCTGCCAGTTTCTGCCCCAATTAACTCCCATTAATATAATTTGCCGCGGTCCACCTTGATGCCGATGCTCGGTGCATACAGTATGAGCCCTCTGTATCTCTGGCACGCCACCACACATGCACAGATAGAAACACTCCTGCACATGCACTCACAATGTCTTAATAACCATGATGTTTAAAGGAACATGAATCACACAGAGTAGACAGCTACAGCTGGGCCTGTGAAATGCACCATAATGAGTGGCTTCATGTGTGTGTGTGTGTGTGTGTGTGTGTGTGTGTGTGTGTGTGTGTGTGTGTAATAGCATGTGGCGATTGGACACAGAGGTCTAGATTATGACACCTCCTCCTACTCTGATTGTCCCTGATGTCACTGCCAACAGCTGTCAGCTGGGAGGCCTTTAAGAAGAGAGGAAGTGAGTGTTTAGTGTGTGTGTGTGTGTGTGTGTGTGTGTGTGTGTGTATGTGTGTGTTAAGAGAGAAATCAAGGGCATCCAAAACTGTTAAGGGGATGTTTGAGAAACTTTTTAAAGGCGAACTCATTCTGCACGACTTCTGACCTCCACGTGAAAAGATAATTTCTTTCTAGTTGTAGTTTTTTGTCCATAAAACATTACACAATTCTAAAAATGTCCAACTCAAGGTTATTTTGCCACGATCAACAGGCAAATGTTTGGTATTTTTAGCCAAAAAATTACAGAGAGCAGTTTTAGACCCCTAAAAATTTTGGTCTTGCTGACTGCAGTGATGTAGAAGTGTACTCCAGTACACCATGGCATCCCTGTTGGGTAATGCATGACAGATTTTAATCCAGAGTGCTGTTGAATTCTGCTTTCTAGCCTATTAAAAGGTGACTGTGATATTTTTCAAACTGGACCCTCTTTTCCCTTCTTTTTGTGTCCAGTGGGAGCAACAGTTTTTAAGACTTGTCTGACCAATACGGCGCTGCGACACTGTAGCTCCACTCTTCTGCGTCAGATGTCCAC
Source organism: Epinephelus fuscoguttatus (assembly GCF_011397635.1). Lineage (NCBI taxonomy): Eukaryota > Metazoa > Chordata > Actinopteri > Perciformes > Serranidae > Epinephelus > Epinephelus fuscoguttatus. The sequence goes on along the minus strand of NC_064773.1, from coordinate 11,267,818 downwards.
GCGTTCACAGGCAACCTGTTATAAGAGACAACCGGCAGTCACTCGTCCAGAGGGCCATTACCTACTTACACCCAAGTCAAGTTGGGGGATACTCGCTTAATCAGGTAGAGCTCTCAACTCTGCTTGACAGTTATGATGCGCCAAAGTGCTGTGGCTGCTGGTCGCTCCTCTGCGACCACCCCTTAATGGACTGCTGACTGCTGTGCCATTTCCAGCTCTTTGTAGTCTTGCCTCGCTGCCGTCCCCTCGTGCTACCCCTCGAGCCATCCTCTCAGGCCATTCTCTTCTTGGTCCGACACACCATGGCCTATTTATTTCTGCATTTTGGTTGCTTAAACCCTCCTCTCCGCCACCTCATTGGTAGTCGTTTGAAACACTCTTCTCTGGTTGGGTGGCCGCCTCGTCAATCTGCCCAAGACTTTTCTACCAGATGCAGGTATTTGGCACTAATTGACCCTTCACTAAGTCCCGCCTTCGGACGCAGACTGGCCAATCACAACCTATCATCGGGCCAATTCAGACCTCCATTGACTCTAATGCAGTCATTTCAGGTTTCCGTCATTTTCAGGCTGGTTTTGTGGATTTGGAGCTAAATGTTGTGTCTGGGGCACGTTGTGTATTAATGATACTCGTTACCTGGAGAGGTTGGAAAAAGATATACGTTTCTTCCCTGTTCCAAAACCAAAATCAAACCCTGAAAAGTCTAGGGTTAGCTAGCTAGCTACTGAAGATATAGCCTACTGAATGTATACACATGCTGCTTTTGCTTTTTGATGATTATAACAGTGAAACAAAGACCAGTGAAGGGAAGCAAGGAAACTTTACTGATATTCAACCAGCTGTGTGGCATCGCAATGTGCAAACACCGTTCATCTGCACACACTCCGTTGCCACACAGCTGGTTGAATATCAGCAAAGTTTCCCTTTATATTCATTGTCTTGTGTGGTGATCAGCAGTGATGTGGTGGTTCACTTTTACACTGTGATCTGTAGCCTATAGTTCGGCTTTAGCTTCTAACTATCTTTGTCTTTTTAACCTGTTGTTGCTGCTGAGTCAGTTTGACATCCTGGATATATCCTTCAAACACAGACTGTAGACCCCTCTGTCTGCTTCTCTCTGGAATTACTGCTTCATTTTTCCAAAAATATGATCATTTTTCTTCAGAGAGTGCAGTTAATTACAGTGTGGGCTCCATGCTTACTGCGACAGCTTGTCGGACCATCACAAAGGGGCGGGGTCATGTTGTTCCCATGAGTAATTTAGACATAAAAACACAAAGGAATACAGTCCAGGTTGAAAAATACCGAAGTTACCCTTTAATTTACTATTTCAATGATAAATAAATTTTTGAATTGGTTTCAATCAGCCTTCATCACTAGTTTTCTCTTTCTCTAAACCAATCTGAACAGTCGAACATTTCACTATTTGCATTTAAACCAAACCAATTCATTACTCTCGAGGAATCCAGAACATTTGATCTCTTCAATACTGACTGAACCAAAGAGCAAAACATGCCTGGAGTCTCTCTAGTAACGAGAAAGAGATAAAAGAGTGCGATGCAGCGTTGCTTAGTAATTGACCTCCTCTTCCCTCTGTGATGAAAAGCCTTTCCCAGTCGTCCAAGGCTGAACTTCAGCTCATTACTACCCACCTCCTGCAGAGTTGGAGTACTACCACGCTGAATGAAGCCTTCAGTTAAGAAGCCTGTTTTTTAACATTTCTGAACAGCTTGTGAGCTTGTTTTTTTTCCCTCGACCTAAATCATTTGGAGCATTGAACCCATATCGCTCATCTGTTTTCTCCCTATGAGTCCGAGTGTTACCCTGAGCTTCGCAGGTTGTGCAGGTTTAAAACATCACTCATTTAAAGTGTTGAAATCGGCTGACATGATTCCTCGTTGGAGGCTTTCATAATATCTTTCATTATTTATGGTGAGGATTGTGTGCAGGCTGCTGTGGCTGCAGGGATGTTGAGATGAAGAGAATTTATTCATCAGGAGATGAAGAGCCTGACCCCTTTGGCTTACCCCTGTTGTTACTGCATGTTACACTGTAGCTGCATGCCATTTGGAGGATTGTTTGTGGCTACACAATGTTTCTGTACAAGCCTGAAAACAAAACAGTGCTGCCAAAGATAAAAGATTGCCCTCGGCCCACTTTAGAGACATTTGGATGCAGTTTGGGGATAGAGACGATTTCTGTTTGAGCTTTTTTAGCTTTGCTGATAACAGGAGAAAAAAATACATGTCTGTGAAGCTGAAAGATTAGATTCAGAACATTTTGGAAAACAGGAAAAAAGTGTTTTTGCAGGAAGCGTTTAGGTTTTGAGGATAAATGTATGATGATGAGATCAGTCGGTGAGAAGAATGACAATCCTTTAGTCCTTTTATGCAACAGCATGCAAAGAGCGAGGGCTGCACTTCAGCTTTGGTGGCATCAAACCTGCAGCTACAGGAAGCTTAAGGCTGAACCACCACAGCACGGAAATGGGCATTTTAAAACAGTCAGATGAGAGTCAGAAAGACAAACCGGGTGTCTCTTTGATCATCTGTATTTCTCTTTGACTTGAGCTCCGTGGGAGATTTAAGATTTGCCGTTGAGACAGCGTGCAGTTCAACTCATTCTATTAATATTACAGCTGCAAAGCCTGCAGGAGCAGGTTGTTTACACAGGAGAGAACTGTGTGCACTGTACCAAATCCTCTAATATGAATAAAAGGAAATCCACACTAATATACCGTGGAAGACATGGTGAAAGTTTAGCGTTTTGTGAACATGAAAAAACGTTTCCTGAAGATCAGAAGAGTCAGAAATTAAAGACGCGACACATTTTAAGCAGCCGCATTTACACTTTAAAGGGCATGCATAAACCTGCGGGTTTAAAGGTTTGTTAGAGCTGCACTAAATGCGATAGTGGTGGTATCAAACAGTCCTGTAAACGTACCGAAATACTTTGTTGACAGTTTTTCACTGTCTGCACAGAAACACCAAATGTCCTCTTGTGAATTTCAGAGATTACACCCTCAGGTGCTTTGTTTCGAGCTTTGTTGTAGTGCCATGGTGTTCAGCACCGTGTGCAAAGTTATGCTCTAAATCTCATTGTGATCATATTGTGACAGGGATGTGATGATGATAAAACTAGTTAATGCTTAGTTAATGATCAATCTAAAAGAGACTGAGAGCTCTCTGATGCTAATGTTGCTTTGAGCTAAACATTAACATGCTAATTTGCTGATACTTAGCATGTATCTTATTTTAGCATGTAATCAATCAATCAATCCATCAAAATGTATTTATACAGTGCCTTTCAAACAAATCAATACACTTTAAAGTGCTTGAAAGCAAGTGACAAGAAGGATATTAAAAACACATTCATCCACCTCACTGTGAACGGACCAGGGGTCTCATTTATAAATATTTTGTATGGCCTGAAAGAGGCGTATGCCACTTCCCACGCAAAAGTTGTAATCTATAAAAACAGACTTGATAGGAGAAACTTTGACCTATGCTTACAAACATTTTGGAGATGGGAAATTGACGACACACATGGTGAGGTGGAAGCCTGTTTTTAGAACTTGTCAAATACTCTTTGGCTTTCGTCAGTGCGAACATGTTTAGTATGGTTCCTACGCATTGTTTTATAAATGAGACCCCTGGTAATCATTGTGTTGGTCATAATGCATTCAGGAGGTGCATACAGTCTGTAGCACATGATCCTTACCACTCTGTGTCCTATGTTTTATTAAACATTCAACATACAACTGCTGTTTAAAGAGTTGATACTGTAAATGCAGAGAAACACTTTTTTTTTCTCCAAGAAAACCTGCCTGTATGTGTGCCAGATGTGGCTCAGGCAGCACATTTCAGTCCAAACCCAAGTAACTGAGCCCGATGGATTTATTTTACTATTTTCAGCAACTGACAAAAACCCAACACATTTGTGGACTACACTGATCATGATGGAAAGTGACTCGTTAGACTTGGACTGAAGCCCTTTTTAAACAGGAATTGTGCAAATTTGCAGGAAAGCCCAATCAGTCTTCTTTCAGCATTGGCAGTATAAAAACAAAATCGGGGAGTGCAGCAAAATGCTGCCTACCTACTTTTGTTTACACAGAATGCGCCTTTTTCGGGGCAATGGGGGGCGTGAGCAAGTAACAAAACGTGTAGCTCAGCGTGTGACGTAAACAGTGATGTGTGAAGGAAGCCCCAGCTGGTCAGTCCTTCGACGATTCTCTCATAAGTCGGCCCATCCTTTACCGTCCCCGTCATCTGACAGTTAATGGCCTCTTCGTTTGCGAAGACAAGGAGGGCGCGCAATGCCTTGTCTCCCCAGTTGCTCATCTTTACAGTGTCTGTCAGGTTTGTGTTTCCCTCTTGCTACTAGCTGCTCACTAATTCCTGCTATCAGCTGTTTCCTGTTTATCCACCGCCAGTGCACGTGTGGCGTCATCAACAGCTCCTCCCACAAGTCTTCAACAGCCTCTCGTGTAGCAGAAGGCCGCCTCGGTCTGTTTAAACCAAAAAGGTTCCACCAATATGACTACCCTACGAGGCGGAAAATTGGGCACCTCGGATCAACTCGCCAATCCGGCTCTGTGTGTCTAAATGCTCGCAGCTTGCTGGCAAAACGGCCCAACATTCGCCGAAAATCTGGCAGTGTAAAAGGGGCTAGAGTGCTTTGTTTAAGTTTTAGTCAGACTTTGGAGGGAAATATTGATAAAAGCAGGCATGGATTTAGTGTTTTGGGGGCCTGGGACCCCAAACAAGCTGTCTTGCTTTAAAAAGTGTGAGCTGGTAACAACACACTAAAATGACTGTTTATTTAAATGGAGGCTGGTGGGTTTGGCGATAGTGACTTTAGGGTTGTTTTTTGTTAAACAAAAACGATCTAACGCTTTAACCAAACAGTGTTAGATTGTTTAGCCACTGGTAAAGTTTCATTAATCATACCTATAAAAAAAAAAAAGTAAAAGCGTCTCTTATGTAAATTTGAAATACGCACTTTCAGGGCGTTTGGAGGCTGAGGGAAAGAACCGTTTTCCCCTCTCACTCTGCCCTCACTATACCCCCATCTATGATGAGACACTGACTATATCAATGCTAGGAAAGACAGCTCTGCTTATACCACTTTTGTCTGTCTCCTCATGTTGTATCTAATGTTGTAATGCTTTTGTATATTATTGTCATCGTTGGTGTAAGACTGTGAGCTGTGTGTTTGATTTGTACTGTCGCTGACTATATTTTCATGTGGACCGCAAGAATAACTGTTGTATAACAAACAAACTAATCAGTCCTGGAGACGCACCAGTATCTCAGAAATTATCCTCGTCCTTGTTGAATTTCACACATTACTCTCTCGGTTGTTTTCTTTCAAGCTTTGTTTTGGTGGCGAGGTGTTTGGCATGGTGTGCAAATTTGGACTCTCAGTTGTTGTTGCTGTGCGATCACAGGCTGAGTTTAAAAAAGAACTGGAAAATATTAACGCTAATCACTGGGATCTGATTTATGATATGTTCAAGACGACAACTTACATATCTGATAAACTCTGTCTCTCCGTTATGCACCAAACAGGGAACTGATGTGTCTAATAAAAATAACATAAAGAAACTCACTGCTGCTTTAAACAGTTTTTTTCTTTTGGATTTGCTCTGAGAACATTGATCTCCAAACTCAGGAAGGCTGCAGGAAAGTCAATAGACTCAGAGCCTCCTGGGAAATGTAGGCGTCGGATATGGATTAGAGTGCTTTCGCATCAATGCAGGTTATTATTACAGTAGCTTGTTGCTGCTTTTATTGGTACAACTGTGAGAGGGACGGCTGGTTGTGTTTAACTCATGACTAACAGGAAAACAGACATGACCCAGACACCTGTGTGGTTTCAGCTCGTCCTCCGTCTCTGTTATGGACTGTGTATAAAGGTCTCCGTCTCACCGCTGCTCCTCTCGCTATCTTTTCTCATTATGGCGGCCACAAAGAGAGCGCAAGGGGGGAGGGGGAGATAAGAAAGAGGGAAAGCGGAGGGAAGGAGGGACACAAGTCCCTGACATTTCCGGAGATTATCCGTTTACTTAATCTTCTGGCTGCTCACCTTAGTGTGCTAACCTTACACACACACACATTCTTGTACTTCTAATTTTGTGAGGACCTTCATTGACATAATGAATTCCCTTGCCCCTTACCCTAACGGTCATATAACCACTGACTTGAATTACAATACTTTAATTGATATAAATACACTGATGCACAACTTTATTTGAACTCTAATGTCTCTTATGTCTATATGGATTGTTTGAAATTAAGTTTTTTCACCTTTTAAGCACCTACTCTTTTTAACAAGCACTTACCTTTGTCTGTTTTATATTTTTAAACACTTATTAACAGGTCTTTTTGCCCTAGTTCAGCTGATTTATTATTAAACCTGCTTAATAATCGATTATTTTTTTTAACTGATGTATTCATGGATCTATTTATCTATTTATTCATCTCATAAATCTCATCGGCAGTCACCAGGTAATTTCTTCAGAGACCCTGGGGGATGGGAGCAGCGTTAATAAATGACAAATTTCCCATTGCCCACATGTGTAGTGGCTCAGTACACTCAGATTTTATGTTCATGTGGCTCTTCCAACCTCTATCGGGACTCATAAAAGGACATTTTTAAGTATTCCCATCCTACCACTCATCAAGAGCCCGTGTCCCTCGGAGCGCTGTTTTCAGAGTGCTGCGTTTTAGCCCCAACCTAAACGTCTTAACCCTCAAGCAGGCCTTTGAAAAACTGAGGACTGGACAAAATGTCCCCACTTTGCAGAAATGTCCTCACTGTGTTATTTGGTCCTCACTATGTAGCATACACAAGTATACACACACACACTTGAGTTTCCGTACTTGTGAGACACGTGAATGCAGTGACGCTCCCCCTTCTCCTTCTGATGTCCCCTATAGGACATTATTTCTGAAAAGATATGTGCAGTAGTCAACAGTCAACAGAGATAAATAATTGATCCAGTTTGAATTGTACACATATAATGTTTGACAGTTTTAAAGATAATTTTGCAAGCAGTGGTGGAGGAATTAATCAGATCGTTTACTTAAGTAGAAGTACTAATGCCACAGCGTGAAAATACTCTGTTACAAGTAAAAGTCCTGCATTGAAAATGTTACTTATGTACTTAAATATTTAAAGTAAAAGTACCCAATGCTGACAGATCTTAAAAAACAGGACCAGTTTCAAATATTATTGTTCCAATTATTCACTTAGACACAAAAACATGGTCCAGGCTGAAAAATACTGAAGTAACCCTTTAAGTACAAATTTACAGTACTTGAACTTCACTTGAGTTTTTTTTTTTCTTTTTACCCAACTTTCAGTTTAAAAACAAAATCATATTCCACAGTGTTTAACTTTATCATGTATCTTCTTTATCGGCTCATTCCAGTTCATCATTGAAGCATTATGGTGTTGAAATATTCATACCCAAGACTTTGTGTTTTTTATGGCTGTGTGATTCCATCAAAATGTTCGAGGAAATATTCTAGATATCTTTGGAAACTTTGGGATCTTCACTAGAATTTAAATAAAGTTTTGTGAATTTCTGTTCTGTTTCTGTTTCTGATAGCTGGTCGACTAAGTAAAGAAACTTCTTTCATACTCCATGCCCCCAGTGTGTAAGCGCACACCCAAGGGTATTTGTGGTAAAAATACACAAAATATATCCAAACGTAACACCCACTTATGATGATTCATTCCTCAGAGGCAACTCTTTTTCATAGCTTTGTATTATGCCCTCAGATTGCATCTTTTTTGGTCCGATATCTTCATCGTCTCAGACATTATTAATATTTCACCAGAACCAGAACCTATATTAATCATTCTGTATCTGAAATATTGGGACAACTTACCACAGCACAGCAACAACTTATCTGTATCATTACAACATCAAAACCTTCTACTTATGTCATGGAAAGAAACAACAGTTCCTACCTTCAGTATGTGGCTACATGATCTAAGATATATCTTAAAGGGCTTAATATATTACAACTTGGCAGCCCCTCAGATCACATCGTATACAAAGTGCAGTTGTAACCTCTACTTTAAATCATTTTGAGTATGAGTGAGAGAAGGGTAAGGGAAAGTTGGTTTTGTGTGTCTGGGCCTTTAGAGGCAAAGCTCCCAATAAAAGCCCCTCTCACCTCCCTCAAACACTAACCCTAAAGCTTCTTATTTATCCTTTATTTAACCAGAAAGGTCCCATTAAGATACAATATCTCTCCTGCCAGGCAGTGCTGGACGTTGTCCTGAAGTCCCAGCCCTCAATCATCCAACTTCTCCTGCCTTCCCAAAAACGTCCTCACTCTAATTATCTAAAATTAAAATTGGCCCTTGCTGAGACGTAAATTAAAACAAAACCTCTGACATTCAGACTTAGCTTTTGGCAGCGTCGTCAATAAATAAATAAATGCGGACCTCTCAGACCTGTAAATCATCTGATTGCCTCAGCTGACTGTGTGTGAGTGTGTGAATGTGACAACAGTTCCCTACTGGCAGCAGAAGTGTTGTTAGATGACTCTGCTCTCTAACAGCTCAGTCTGTCATTGTCAGCCGTGCAGCAGACGGCTAATGAAGGCAGCGCGACTCGCCACATGGTGCTGTGACATGTTGTAACATATTCTCTCTGTTTCTGCCTCCTTCCTCACCTCCCTGTCCCATTTCTGCACTGCTGTCACCTCTTCTTCTCATACTGCCTTATTTCTTTTTTCCTTATAAAATATATTTCACCCTGTTTCTCTGCAGAGTTCACCTGCTCATCACTCAAGATACAGACCCTCTGCTAATATCTCCTCCATGAATTTACATTTTATTGACTACTTCGTGTCTTGTGCATTTTTCTAGGTTCACAGAGTATCCCAAATCCAAATCCTCTCGTGGTAGCCAACTAACCCGTCTTTCTCTCCTCCTGATCCAGGTACATGTCTGATTCTGGGCTGCATGATCTACCCGGATGGCTGGGACAGCGACGAGGTGAAACGGATGTGTGGCGAGCAGACGGACAAGTACACGCTGGGAGCTTGCTCGGTGCGCTGGGCCTACATCCTGGCTATCATGGGCATCATGGACGCCCTCATCCTCTCCTTCCTGGCCTTCGTGCTGGGGAACCGTCAGGACAGTCTGATGTCTGAGGAGCTGCTGGGAGACAGTAAGAGGATAATGCCGTCATGGCTCAGTGGGCACACACAGGCCATGTGTGTGTTAGGCTGCAGGTTCTGGAATAATGCAGTTGGTCAGGGAGAGGAGAAACAACAGTGCACATACTTTGTGCTCTGATCTGAGGCCGTTTTCATGGTCAGACTCACAGAAACATCCTGTAAATGCCCTCAGATTAAGGTTGTCACGATACAGAATTTTAACTTCAATAAAAAATAGTATAAAAAAATGATACCTCTTTCAGTACCATGGCAAAAAGACGAAAAAGTCCTTGGCACACAGAATGGGAAATTTTATTTTTAATGAACAACCTGCACACAGCGCTGATACAGAAAGAGTTACTGCTTGCCTCCAGTCACGTGGTGGCTTTGTTGTTAGAGAGAAGGCTGTAACAGCCACAGGTTGAGGACCAGTTGATTTTCTTTCCTGTTGTTTCATCTTTCCAGCCTTGGGATGCAAATCTGATTGTAGATCTGTTCGTTTTTTTAGCTTTGATACATTCACTACTATTAAATGTGTAATTAACAGAGATCATGTTGTCAAGTATTAATACTTCTGACAGCCTTAAATTAGACAGACCCAGAAAAGCTGCGATGATTCAAATTCCAGGACTTTCCAGGCCAAGCTCCCTCAAATTTAAGGACCCTACATGGCACAGTTTGGGACAGGACTCAAGATTAATTAGTGTTACAGCAATGAGAAGTTACATAGTGAGATCCAGCAGGATTTACAGAAGCTCACAGGCAGAAAGAATGAGTTCTTCTCAGTTGTGCTGTGTTACAGTGACAGAAATTGAAGCTCTTTTGATAATATCTGCTATCGTTGCATAAAATATATAAATTCAAGCACCTTTAATAACCCATATCTATTAATGTCTGTTATCAAAAATTTTAAAGGCCTTGATTTTTTCCCTCAAGTTCACAATTTTTCAAGGATTTCAAGAATAATGGTAAATGCTTATCAAATTACTTAATAAATTACTTAACATGACCAATTTATTATTTAAATAGCTGCTGTTTTCGTTTTCTTTTAATTGACTACTAACTTTCCTTGGGGTCAGGACCCGTCAGCGGATAACTAGATCCGTCTGAAGGGCCATGATTAAATTACAAAGACTGAATATAGAGGAAAAACAAAACCAAAAACATTTTTGCTAAACAAGTCACATGCATTTTGCTTAATATTTGCTTTTTTTCAATACTTTTAATTGGGTTTTTTGAAGTTAAACAAACAGTGGCAATAGTATAAAAGGGAAAACAGAATTTCTGATACAGAAATGTATAAAATATTCCACAAGTCAAAAATCAGAAATACTCTAAAGGGTGATTTGTCATAAATATAATATTATAATATTATAATATATATAAATATAATATTTACAGATAAAATGTATCGTATATATCATTACAATAAAAAAGAAAATAAATAGACAAATATTTCTAAAAAAAATAAAATAAAATTTGGCAGTGTTTTGTGTCATTCAAACTGGGCTAGTTTGGGGAAGAACTTAGCGCATCTTTCTTTAAGCGGTCTATAAAGGGTTGCCAGATCTGGTAGGGTTTGTTTTCGCACCCTACTAAGGAGAATTTAACCTTCCACCACCATCTTCCATCAAATGATGCGTGCTAGTAAGGTTACAAATACTAACATATATGTTGGGAGCTGGTTAACACAAGATCAGAACCTTAAATACCAAAGAGTGCTGTCAGTGGATCAGAATCTTCAGGTCTATCCAGGACTATCTGGTCCTATCTGGTAGCAACTGAGAAATATTTTGCCAATATACTGTGACTCCTGGGCAGTGCCAGAACATAAAGGCTAGTGAGGCAGGTGATTTTACACAATGGTTGCCCATTGTTGCACACTGGACTAATATTTGGATACATGTTCCTGAGCTTATTTTATAAGTGGAGTCTATGCAAGATTTTAAATTGCAAAAGTCCATGTCTTGCACAAACTGAGGAAAAACGTACCTAATATTTGCTTGTTATCGGTAAACTAGAGAAGTGCTCCACCAGACTGCAAAGTGGTCGCTGCGTCTCTACAGAACTGTTGTAATTTCAGCCAATGCATGTTTCAGAAGCATCCTAGAGGCTAATGAAATACACACCTCGTCTATTTTTGACAGAGCTGCAGGGCGTTTCATGAAGCAGATCGAGTTCTCCAGTTAACAGGCACTGGATGTAAAATAAAGATACAATGTTATTATGAGGATTAATGTATTTTTAATAGCTAAAACACAGGCACAAATCTTTAATCCATGTCACTCATAACTGGAGTTTTAACAGTACTAACTTTGCCTGTAGGCCACAGCACAACAAAGTAAATAACAGCAATAAACATGATTAAAACATAACAGATAAAGAAACAACTGCCTGCTGAGGATAGAAGCATGAATATCAAGACCAAATCAACAAAATCTGCAAGTCTACAAAAACGGGCAGACAAAACCATCCACTTCTGAAACACTCGTGGTGTGGAATGACAGCATGCGTCAGACGAAACAAAACCAGGTCACAGCCATGGCAGCCAAAACCTGGCATAGCTGCGCCAGGTGGCACTGATGGTGTCAAAGATAACGAAAGCAATTGACCTAATCATCTCATATCATACCTAACTTGAAATGATCATAACATATTGGTTTAAAAATAAGTTGTAGGTGCTCTGGTTCAAAATGAGAGAAAACCTTTGTATGGATGTCAGTTTTTGAGCCACGACGATGCCTAAATGCTTTTAGCTGAGCGGATGTCTGGAAAACTTACGGCTCCAACTGGCTGGTTAAAATGAAGAGGAGTCAGCAGTGAGTGACGATATGAAGGAGTCAATAAAACAGGTTTTTCAACAATTGTAAATCACCGCAAGCACAAGAAGTCCTTGAGCATACAGTCTTACAAAATATGAGGCTGGTTGGTCCAGTAGATTGCAAGATTAGCTGTGGACAGACAGATACACATTTACACACATGACCAAATGCACGATCCCCTCCAGGCTTACAGCTGGCAGAGATAAAACAGTGGTTCCCAACTGGTCCAGCCACAGGGTCCAGATTTCTCCTTCCTCATTAGTTCAAGGTCCACACAGTTTAACACATTCAGCGTCATTATTGTGTTTGGCCATTCAGTAGAGCTAGTTTGCTGTCTCTGTCAAGTAGCTGTCCGTGACTCATTCACTCTACAGCAGGAAACAGCACTTGAAAATAAAGGTTCTGTGCCAGATACTCACTGTACTTCAAAGTAAAGTGTGTTTTTTACAAACTTGACACGTCTGCAATCACTTCTGGTCCACTCAGAGTGGACCCATGATCCATTTTTAGACCGCAACCCACCAATTTGGACCCACTTACCTAAAATTTTCAGTTGAATAAGTCTGAAAGGGGAACGTTGCTCTTTGTTTGAACTGCTCGTAACTCGTAGATACCTGCAGTCTGTGAGGAGAAGTCACAAGTAAACACTGCTTTGCCTTAAAGGGTCACGGGCCAAAGGACTAAACGATTCAACTAATTGTTTCAGCTGCAGTCTTGGCACTGAAGTCCCAAATTAAAACAGGCAAGTCCTCTAAAAGTCATAACACATTCTTCACTAGATTTGTCGCCCTTTCGAAATGGAAACCCCAGAAGAGTAATAGTACACTTTGTACATCTCAAAACCCATTTCATGTTAATTCACGGAGCACTTTAACAGAGACAGTTTGGTGCACGACAACATAATAAAAGCTGTAGTGCAATTACACCTGAAATGAGATTCAGGCTATTTTCAAAACAAAACAAAGCAGGTGCCACTAAACTTATTAAAAAATCCATTTGGACGCTGGCCTGAATGTCTGCTCTGTGTCTGAGATCTATTCCACTTTTGGCTTGAGGAGCATCGTGAGGCTCGAGTCCAAGCAAAGTCAAAGTGAGCTACAAGTCTGAATACATTAGATCTGTGACTCGTATCCACACCTCTGCTACGTTTTTGAGCTTAATTGGCTTTACCATTAAACCTCAGTACATTAATGAGACGGCACACATCAAAAATCTGATTCCACATCCCACCAGCAGCTTGAAATTAAAAACTCCTCCTTGCATAATTTCCCATGCTCAGCTTATTCATTTTCATACATTAGATGAATGTTGTACACCACCTGCTTGCTTCTGTTACCAGTGAGATTTTTCTGTCCTGATTGGGGCGAGGTGACAACTGCACTCGGACCCAACGAGAATGATTTAAACAGCGAGGAAGGAGGCAGGAAGAGGAGGAGAATACAGATGAAGAAGGCCGGAGATGAGAGGAGAGACGCACACAGAGAGAAAGATGGGTGACTGAGAGGAAGAATGCACCGATAGCAAGGGTTAATTGAAGCCTGGGGATGCTGGACAGAGTCATGAATTACTAATGGCTGTTTACACAGCTTGCTGCCAGCCTGTCTAAATGAATCACAGCCACCCTATCAGCCGGGACACAGTCGCCTGTTAGCTCATATAAGCAAAAAGACTGGGAGGAAGAAGCCATTATCAACGAGAGACCGGAGAGGGAAGGGCAAGACAGAGAGAGGATAATGAGCTGAGGAAGAGGAAGAGAGGCAGATGTACATGAAATATGAGAATCAAAGTGAAAAGTTGGGGATTCATCACCCAGCAGATGAAGTTTAAATTGGATGTTGTCTTATCTTGTCACTCAGGAGGATGGATAGTGACACCTGTCCAGAGGTGTTTTAATTCATGCAGCCTGTAGAGGAGGAAAAAGTGATGTAGCACTGCCACCTGCTGGTTAAAACGATGTCAGAGCAATCCTCTTTATACTGAACTGGTGTCTCTCTTTTTGTCCCCACAGAGAGCGGCAACAACGCCATATAATATCTGATAATGGTAAAGCACACACACACAGGTAAGGATTATATTTAAGTGTAATGTTGTTTATAGCAACAAATAGAAATCAGAAACATAAATCAAATCCTCCTGAGACCTCATATGAGGACATCACATTTTGGGTTTACTGCACCTTATACTTGATTCTGCTTAACTTAGACCTGTTGTTGTCATCCTTTTTTGTCCCATCTAATGATAGTAAGAGCACAATATACTAATCCATGTAAAAACAAGATGGCAGCCATCTCTGCCAAGTCAGTCTGCAGTTGATCCCGACACAAAAGTGGACAAGGTTCAAAACCTGATCACATTTTATGGTTGAAACTTGTTTATGATTAATAACTTTTGTAGTTTGATATGGCAACAAATTTGACCAATTTTAGCAACAGTAAGAAGATAAGACGCTGCTAGATAGGAAGTACTCATTTGAGGACACTGGGACTTTATTATTGTTGACAACGTTCAGTTTTTTATACATATTGGGCCCTACTGATCCCAAATAGCTAGGAGAAATTAAAAATGCATACCAAACAAAAGTTCAGGTCTCAGGAGGATAAGCTATCACTGAACCTTTCAAGCAATAATCATGTGTTTGCTTAAAATTTCTCCCATTACAAGCCACTTTATCCCCTTAATATCCAGTTTTCCTTTTTCCCCATTTCCTTTTAACCACCGTTCACAACTAAATAAGCAAAAATCAGAGTCAGTTATCATTTATATAGAGCGCAACATTCAAAAACTCCAATGTGATGATAGAGAAAATACATTTAGGAGACTATGTAACTTTTGAAAAAAGAGATTTTCCTCTTACAAGCAAAATGTTAGATTCATGAGCAATAAAACCTCCCTCTCCTCATTTCAATACTCTCAGTCCTGCAGAGAAAGTTGCTATTCCAGCATTGGTAAATACTGTCAACTCTGCAAAGCAACCCAAAAAAGAAGATAGGAGTTGTCAGAAAGACAGTCTGACAATAAACACAATAAAACATGTGTCAGTATCGAAGTTTAAGAGATGGAAAGAAAATGTTCCGCTAATAGTTTAACCTTCTGCTTACCAGAGCCAAAGGCTCAAGGCTGCAGCTTCAAGTTCACTTTTATGTAGCTAATGTTATCTAGAGCTTTGAATCACAGTGTGTCCTCCGCCTCACTCCCCGCCACTATAGAGCACCTTGCAACTTAAATCCAGCCAGTGTAAACCCCAGCTGCGGGGGACCTGACAGCCCTGGATCAGCAAGCTTTCTGTTGCTGCTGTGACACAAGTTAGTCCTGGGTGCTGTCACTGCTGCTGGTCACCAGCCTGCTGGGACACCCAGCGCTGGGGGCTTTATGCCGGCTGAATTTAGCTGCCGACCAAAGTTCCGTCTCCCAAGCTGCTCATTTGTGGTCTGATTAACAAAGAGAAAGAGTGGGATGAGGAGAAGAGTGAAGGCATTGTGCACAACTCTACAATACAATAAGATTAAATAAATCAGTACATGGAAAACACTGGGTTACTGTATGAAGCACGTGCATATGCCTGTGGTTGTCTGGTGGGAGGGGCTGAGGACAGAGAGCAAGGAGGGTGTATTTTTAATTTCTGCTGCTTTTTGCCATTTCCAAATTTCTGCCTACCCCAGCTTTAAATTATGACACCAACAACCATGCCACATTCAAAGTCACTCAAATCACCTTTCTTCTACATTCTGATGCTCTGAATGAACTTCAGCAGGTCGTCTTGACCATGCCAACGTGCCTAAATGCATTGAGTTGCTGCCACGATTGGCTGATTAGCTATTTGCGTTAGGTGTTCATCCTGATTGTGCCTTTGAATCGTCACTAGAGTTTTAAATAAAGTTCTGTGGGTTTGAACAGAACCCAGAACATATTTATGGCGATTAAATGCTCCTCAAGCAACATCAATATAATTATCAGAAGTGGCGCTAATGACAATAATGACATTCATCATCTGATAAACGTCCTCATCATGTAATGAATTGTTTATTTTTTTCATAGCATTTTTTTTTAACACAAATCAGTGCGTAAAATACTGAAATTAAATAGTAATAATAATACCCTAATCATAATCACTTAAAACAGTAGTGGATTCAGCACATCAAAATTGATTTGTTCTTTATTTACAAGTGCCTTTCAGCTGCTGCTGTGCTCATGAATCTGAATTAGAGATGCTTTTGCATTTTAAGTGAATAATTGCTGTTTAAAAGCACGAGGGTGTGTTTCTTTTTTAAAAGCATGTAAGTTCATTTGCACAATAATTGGATGATGTATGAGTGTGAACATTATGAAGCTCCCACCTACTAGGATCTTCAATCAAATGCACGGGAAAAATCATCTGTATCAATTAAATACAGTGCAAACCAGAGGGAATAACTGATCTATATCCACTGTTCTAAATTACATGTATTGCTGCGGATTATACATTATTTTTTCTCTTGCCTGCAGGTTTTGCTGCCTAAACGTGATGTTACTTCAGGATCCAGCTTCCCTCTCCTGGTCCAACCTGTGGCTGGGATGCAGAGCTGATGTGAAGGGAAAGAACAGATCAAAGAGGAGGAGGAAGAGGAGGAGGTCTGAAAGAGGCCACACAACCTTGGTGAACACCAGGATGCCGTTCGTCCTCTCTGAAAGCTCCACCCCTGTAAAATAGCCGTCTCATTCATCTCAAACTGCAGGATGAATTGTCAAAAAGACGTTCTCAAAATTAACCTGTGTTGGTATGTCACTGCATCATCTTACCCAAGCTGTTCAAACTGAAATGTTTGTCCGTGTGGATGTGAGGAGGGCTGCGATGGTTCAGCTGAAAAAAAGAAGAAAAAAAAAAACACTAAAAAGACTCTTAGTGTGGTAATTCAGCCCCGGGATACACATCATGGAGCGACGGCTGCTCAAATCGAATTAAATCAAAACAAATTATACAGACTTTGACCGACACAAATAAGGACTTAACAGACTCGAGGTCAAAGCTGTCAGATCTTCTTTCTTATCAAGTCAACAAACTCCCTGCGAAGGAATTTGGCTTTGACACTCTTTGACCTTTGATTTAAAGGAGAGCGAAGTGAGGACTGACAAAAACGACTGACTGGATAAACCAACAGAAAAACAGTGCTGTTTTGTTATAAATAAATGTTTGATGTGATAGAATCAAAGGTAGTTATTAGAGGTGAAAAAAAAAGATACTAAGCAGGAGAAAACATCAATTGTGACAAGTCTATAATCTGTGTATAGCTCTATGTTGATTAGGTCCCTGTACTTTGTCTTGACTTTGAAATGTACACTTTGAAATGTCAAGCTATTGGTCCATTATTAGTGTGTGCCATACAGTATTGTGTAATCTGACAGTATTGTGGAGTACTAACAGGGAGTAAAAAAAGTTAAACTGAACATGAATTGAAGCTGGGTAAGTTTGACTCTTTGAATCTTTTTGTTGCCTGTCATTCTTCAGTCTCACGCTAAAATAGATAGTTAAACACAAGTAGTGAGTCTGACACTGAAAATGTTCGACACATTTAAAGCAAAAAAATAGACATTTTGGGAAATACGCTCATTCGCTTTCTGGAAGAGAGTAATGCTGTGTATCTGTATATCATTTTAGAAGATGAGAGAACAGTAAAGTAAAGTAACAGTGTGTCTTTTACAATTGTGGTCTAAGGGGAAAATAATTTTTGGGCCGTAGGGGATTTTTTGGCTGCAATACCGCGAGTGGCCACTGGGAGAGATTTGCTGCAAGACTAAGCGGCTTTCCTGGGGTCCTGGTCTCAACCATTTCTGTGGTCTAAACCTAACCATGGGTTTTTGTTGCCCAAACCATGTGCATTAGTTATTGGAGGGAAAAAAATTCAATTCGCATTGTTGTACTGACGTAACACGTTTATTTTGAAAGAAGACAATGCATGTAACAGGCAGAACTTGACACAGCGTCCCAGAACATCAATAACCAACACACCCAGGGTACCTCCCACGTCATATCTGGACATGGAAGGTCCATAACCAAACATTGATATGTGACGAGGTCGGAGTGAGAGGCGAGGTGTTGAGTAGTCTGGCCTATAGCTTGCTAAATTAAAACACTGAATTGGGGGTCTTACACTTCAGGTTTTGTACATATTAAGCAAGCTTGATATAATCTTTTAATTGGTACGCCTTAGAGGTGCTAGTAAGGGGAAGTTTGCATTTGTGCTAACCTCACAAACATTAGGCTAAGCTAACTGACTAACAGAGTCAGAGAAATCAAGCCCCCAGGAAGTGCGCGGCACTTTGAAGCCAACTTGAAGTACAGCTTCTGAGTCCATCACATGATGCCATTCGGCCCAAAAGACAATTTCCCAAAGACTTACGTTGGAAAAGAAACGCCTGTAAATCAGTGGATACAATTTTTTGAGTGATCTTAAGTGCTATGTTGTAGGCAGCCAGACTTGTTTAAGTTTCTTGAAGACGTATTCACCTCTCATCCAAGGGAGCTGAAGGAGCAATAAAGATTACCATGATCTGGATGACTGAGAATCTTCGTGTTACAACCCCCATGAAATGACTTGTTACACTATCCATATGTTCATAGTAACATTTGGAAAGCCTAGAAGAGCCACAAGATTAAGTCATTGTATTCCCATTCAAGTTAGCAGAGCGCTAAACTGAAGTAGCTGGCTTGAATGTTGGAAATCTCTAGTGCACTTGCTTATTTGGCCCAGCGATGGGGAAGCAGTGGCGATCATCCAGGTTACAAGCGGCAGTTCAGCCTTTTTGGCTCCATGCACCACTGAGTGACTTTTATAGGATGGAACAGAGTCTTGCCTCCAACACTGTATCCAGGTGTCTTTATACATCCATTGGACAAACATGAGGGTGGTGTCAATCTTTTAAGCTAGCCAACTCTTCGCTAGAAAACTAACCAGCCCATTTCCCAAAGTGTTGAATTTCTTGAACATCTTTTTTTTTTTTAAACAAAGTAGGACAGTTTTGAGTGTCATGCGGCAATATGATATTTGTGAACATGCCTCCTTTGTGATTTGCTGTTACTTCAGGTGTTTCCAGGTTGAGCTGAAGGTCCTGAGTGTTTGTTACCAAACTGAAATACAGACTGTTACTCCAAAAGGACTCATTGAACTCTCCTGCCCTGTCATCAGGTCACATTCCTGGGCCCAGAGGTGTAAGGTGGAGGTGGAGGTGGAGGTTGTACTTCTTTCTCTCAAGTCATTTTGAGACTATGACAAGATGTTGAACCCTTTTCTGTACGAGTCTATCCAGATGAATAACTTCTAATATGGAATCAAAGTGTGAGATATAATAAAATATGACCAAATTTACTAAGCGGTGTGTGCCTGTGCTTTAGTTTGAAGGTTTTTTTGAAAATGAGATCAAAGAAAAAACATTTTGTAGCTAGATGTCTTGTGGGTTTTTTATGTTTTGGGCGAGGCTCCTTAATTCCAATTAAAGCAGGGCTGTAATAACGTATTTAACATTGAGGGGGACCATTTTCAGTGAAGACCAATGACTGTAAAAAGATGGACAACGCGTCTCAACTTCTCCCTACTGTACAAAAATAAGGCCAAAATATAACAGAAATGGGCGCCACCATCTTGGGCTGGTGACGCCAATTTTATCACAACAACTCATGATGTGACTCAGTAGTACCAGTAGTGCCTGTATGTACTCCCAACAACGTCTGGGCATGCTCCTGAAAAATCAATGGATGGTGTCCTGGGGATCTCCTCCCAGACCTGGATCAGGGCTTCAGTGAGCTCCTGGACAGTTTGTGCTGGATCTTGGCAGCGTCGGATGTACTGATACATAATGTCCCATTACTCAGTTGAATTAATGTCAGGGGAGCGAGAGAGCCAGTCAGTGGCCTCAATGCATTTGTCATCCAGGGACTGCCTACACACTTTGGCCACATGATGCTGGGCATTGTCCGGCACCAGGAGGAACCCAGGGCCCACTGCACCAGAGTAACGTCTGACAGTCGCTCTGAGGATTTCATCCTGGTACCTTACAGCAGTCAGGGTACCGTTGGCTATGACATGGAGGTCTGTGTGACCCTCCAAGGATATGCCTCCCCAGACCATCACTGACCCACCACCAAACCGGTCATGCTGGATGATGTTACAGGCAGCATAACGTTCACCACAGCGTCTCCAGAATCTTTAACACCTGTCACATGTGCTCAGTGTGAACCTGCTCTCATTTATGAAGAGAACGGGGCGCCAATGACGGACCTGCCAATTCTGGTGTTCTCTGAAGAATGCCAATCAAGCTGCACAGTGCTGGGCTGTGAGCACAGGTCCCACTAGAGCAGTGGTTCCCAACCGGGGGGACGCAACCCCCATAGGGGGGTCCCAAAGCTCTCTTGATTTTAAGGGGTGTAAATTTAATGTGTTCTTTGTCAACATTTAGGGGTTGTAGATTTTGGGGCCCCAAAGTTTTTACCATAGTAGACTTTGGGGCCCCAAAGTCTACTATGGTAAAAATATGGGTCCCTCAAGAAAATGGTTGGGAACCACTGCACTAGAGGACATCGGGCCCTCATGCCACCCTCATGGAGTCTGTTTTTGACAGTTGGGTCAGAAACATGCACACCAGTAGCCTGCTGGAGATCATTTTGGTGGTCTCTGACAGTGCTCCTCCTGTTCCTCCTCACACCAAGGAGCAGATACCGTTTCTGCTGATGGGTTCATGCCCTTCTACGGCCCTGTCCAGCTCTCCTTGTGTTACGGCTGCCCTCCTATGTGTGGCCACCATATGTAAAACCTTTCCCTTTTTGGGAGTTGTCTTGTTTTTGCCTTTCCATTGCACCTGTTGTCACTTTGATTTGCACCACAGCAGGTGAACCTGATTCATCATCACTTGTGCTTCCTAAATGGACAGATTGATATCCCTGAAGTTTAACTGACTTGGTATTATACTGTGACCATTAAGTGTTCCCTTAATATTTTTGAGCAGTGAAATTTCTTCTTATTTATCATTATTTGCCTGTGCATGGTCACGGCAGGAGCCCATCTGCTTTCTGTTCTGTTTTGCTCATTTTCTACAGTCTGCTTATTTTAATGTGTAAAGCTTATGTTGATGCTAGATCACAAAAGATTAACTTGTCACTCTGTGAAGTTCACCTTAAAGTGGGTTTTGACATTTAGTGTTACTTTTCATGAGAGGAATGTTCAAAACATGAAATGGATGAAACTAATCATTCTTACATCTCTCAAAAAAAACAACTCAATCTCTAAAGCTGTGTAGATAATGTTTCAGTGTTTATTAAATGTTAAAATACAATTTAAAGACAGATATACTTATCTTTGGCACATTCATTTCTTATGGAAACAGAGGGGAAACACAAGCTTGTGAAGCCCAACATTTTAACAAGAAAAAAAATGCACAAAGCCTGAAATCATGAAGTCATCAGAGGAGAGACACACCACACTAGTCAGTTAATATGTCTGTAAATCAATGCAAAGAAAGAAATGCAGCCGTGAAATAACTGCACATAATAAGGAATGATTAGATAATGAATTCAACAAATCAATCAACAGTTTAACAATAACTGAATTAGTTTCCATTACATAAACCCACTATTGCAAGTATAACATGATATAAAGCACATTTCTAAAATACCAACACCTAAAATATATTTTAATGCCATTACATTGTATTTTTGCACAAACACACGAGGTGTGTAAATACATTTTTGATTTTATCAATCAATACAAAGGATTTAACTGGCATGAAAGTTTCTATAACAATGCTGCCAAAAGCATCAAAATAAAATTTGTCAGAACAC
The DNA here is from genome assembly GCF_011397635.1 of Epinephelus fuscoguttatus. Taxonomy (NCBI): domain Eukaryota; kingdom Metazoa; phylum Chordata; class Actinopteri; order Perciformes; family Serranidae; genus Epinephelus; species Epinephelus fuscoguttatus. The sequence continues at coordinate 11,246,006 of NC_064773.1, read as the reverse complement.
AATTATAGTAACATTAACACAACATTAACATTGATTCATATTAATCATATAGTGTGTGTGTGTGTGTGTGTGTGTGTGTGTGTGTACAGAGTGAGGACATTTTAGCTGGTCCTTAGGTCAGATAAGGGTTAGGGGGTCTAGGGTTAGGCATTTAGTTGTGATGGTTAAGGTTAGGGTTAGGGGCAAGGGAATGCATTATGTTGATGAGGGTCCTCACAAAGATAGAAGAACAAGTATGTGTGTCTTTGTCATTTACTGTCTGTCCGGTTGTTGGACAGCAAAATATGGCCCAGCTCCTTAATGAGTATTTTCACCCATTTTTTCAACATACAAATTTCAAACATTTTTTATGTAAAAAACAAATTTGATTTCTAAAATACTTTGATCTGCTTTTATTTTTTTTACTTGCTATGTGCCAGAATACATCCTTGCCCTAGACGAGAATTCAAACAATTAAAAAATGTATTAAAAGGCTTCAAAATCTAAAAATAACACTATGTACTGACAACAACTGTCTAAAAATGTACTGCTATAATCATCTTTGTTTTAAAATATATTATATTTTCATGAAAATGTTGTCTCTTTAAAGATGTGTTCCAGTTCGTCAGATTTCTACAAAAACATAATTTAATCAGGTATGAAAATGTCAGTTATATCCCGAAGACGCCTGTCTCACTTACTGGTTTTCAAAAAGGCAGGAATGCTGCTCAAGCACTGGTTAGCTTTTTTTTTTTTAAATTCATTAAATGAATTCATTAAAAGTTGTATCAACTTTTTGCTTAATGCATATGATGCTAGCTCAATCAGATTTTTACCTCTGACACCCATTATGTATGCTATTCAAGAAAAATTAAATCACTGGGAGGTTGGCTCATTATAAGGTTTGATAGTCAAGACTTTGATCTTTTAAAATATTTTTTTCCCCCCAGTCTAACTGAAGAGTAAAAATAAAAAATAAAAACTCCAACAAATAAGGTCTTGTCCTAATTCTCAAGAATGTGTAAAAAAAACAAACAAACCAACAACAATAAATTGTGAAGACAATAAAGCCTCCAAAAAATAGCATTTTAAGTCTTGTGTATGATTTATCCTGGCTTCATATGAGCAGAGGAAATCTCCCCGAGGCTAATTTATACAATGTAAAATGCTATAGGCTTGTGTTAATATCGTTAGCATGTTATATTTGTTTGGAAAACATATTTAGTATAAGACAGTTGTTTTGTCAGTGAACCTTGTGAGCTGTAATAGAGCCAAATTTTGTAACGTTACCTTTGTTAAATGTTGCTGTTGTCCCTGGCTTTATATGAGTAGAGGAAAGGTTCACTAGCTGCTAGGCTAATTTATATAATGTAAAATGCCATAGGCTTGTGCTAAAAACGTTAGCATGTTGTATTTGTGGGGAAAATGTGTCCAGATAAAGACAAGTGTTTGTCTGTGAATGCTGCAAGATATTTTCTGAAGGTCTTGCATTCATTGTCATTGTTGTGCCTTTTGACGTGCTTCGTTTAATAAGGTCAGCTTCATATTGATATTGATATTGATATTGATTATATTCTGGTCCGTCTGGGTTTTAATGTATTTTTTTTTTTACTTTGTGAAGCACATTAAAGCTAAAATGGGGTGTTAAGTTGCTCTTTAAACTTTAAATGTAAACCCATATTCCTATCAACAGACCTAGACTCTAACAAGTCTCCATACTTGCTCTTACTCTACTGGACGCAGGTACCCGAAGTTGTTTGTATGATAAACCCAGAGGCCTGGGTAAACAGGCTCAGTGAATGTGGTGCGAAAGGTGTATAAGTGGCTCAGTGTGTTAGAAGAGACCTTGTAGAAGGACAGAGTGCCAGCAGGCTGGTCCAGATAGACCCCAACTCTGCTGCAGCCACCAGAGGGAAAAGGAGTGTGCCACACCTCCCCATTGTGCCATGCTCTAAGTAGGTGTTTGTGAGGTGATGCACACTGGCCAAAAGCCCACGATACGGTATTATTTCCAAACTCAGCCCTTGAACTGCCAGATTTTCTTTCAATCTCCTTGTATGCCACAGCTACATAATTAGATTCCTTAGGACACTGACTAAACTCAACCTCCCAGTAATGGCGCCTGTTTAAGCTCTCGTAGCACAAAACCTGAGTATGTACATCAAACCTCTCCTGGCAATCGGGATATGTCTGCCATTCTCCGCATGTCATCCCGCTTCATCCCGCTCCTGCCCGCTCCCGTTGAATTTCTGACCATTACCGCCTGCAACCGCAATGTGTGTGTTACACTCCCGCCCGCTCCCACAATGTTTATGTCCACTCCCGCCCGTTCCCGCAAAACTCAGAATTTATGCCCGCACAATAATAGAGATGCATTGATTTTGTGTCTTCTCCCGTCCCGCAGGAGAAAACACGTCATTTTATAGGCTATTAATAAAGAGCTTCATTGGGTTGTTTGTTTGTTTCCCTGGTCTGCATGTCTTTTGACGCACTGGTCAGGAATAGCGCTCCTATTTCATTGTTTTCATTTAGTTTGTAATGAAATAAAGGCTGTTTCATATTCTATTCTCCTCCTCTGTATTTATTTATTTTTCTACCTTTATATAATCACGCAGTGATTGAGGTTAGGGCAAGCCTGGCGCCAGGATGAAGTTACTGAGGGGGCGGTTAAAAATTACGAGGGGGCAAATCTTTATTATGCAACATAGGTTCACACAGTGAGTTATAAAGAGCGCGCAGCCGTGCGTAATTGTCGCACGTAATGACAGCTCGACGCCGGTGAAACACAATAAACTGCATGTCTTCTTTCATGTTTGTCTCATGACAGATGGAGCTTACAGACAGACAGACAGGTGGAGCAAGCGGCAAATTGGTACGAAAGCTGGTTCAGGGCATATTCGTCCATTCATGAATAAATATGGAGTGGAAACGCTCATGCATGTGCACCAAGTTCCTACATTAATTGAAAAGCTTTACAAATATGCCGAAAATAATGTGTATATGTCTGGCTTTCTGTTACATCCCGATCCCACAGTGTTTTTTTTTAGCCACCCGTTCCTGCCCGCAGCAAAGTTAAAAAAAAAAAATATTCTTGTGGTTATCGGTTAAACATTGACACTGTTAGTTTTACCAAAAACACATAAAAACCACCAGATCAGATCTCTTCTGTCTGTGATGGTCTCCACTTCAGGCAGTTCGGGCTTTGAAAAGTCTTCAGTGTCCAGGATGCCTTCCTTGTAACGATAGATGGTTGCTCCTTTGTATTTCTCATTTGCAATGGCTGCTACAAGGAACCGGAATCGTTTGTTTTTCTTCTGTGCTTTGGCAAGATCATGGAAATCTTTGGCTTTTTCTCTCATTCTGATGAAAACATCATCGGAGAAGTACCACGGGTCTTCATTGGTGATGCTCAATTCAGGTGAGTTCAGGTAGTTGGTCAACACATCAAGGCAGGGATCGATGCTGCCCAGGGAGGTGAAAACGAAGCACAAAGCATCATCTACACCTGGTGCGAGAACCTCTCTGTCCAGCCCTGACTGATTTGGGACGATCTTTATTCCCTTCATCATATCCACAGAGGATCTGATGACGTTGATCTCTCTCTCCTTATGAAGCAGCCACTTGCTTAGTTTTTCATGACTGAATGGTGACTTGTCTCTGTCTTCAAAGAGTTGCGCTATAGAGCTCTCATCTTCTTTCCCTTCACGGATGGCTAGGAGTTTCTTTGCCATGGTCTGCTGGAGGTTAGACTCATAATAGCCACACAATTTTTGGAAAGTGCGTAACCCTTCTTGAATCTGTGGAAAGTTCTCTACCACTCTGTCTTCTAGAGAATCGTTGCATCTCATTCTCATTTCCCTTAAATCTTCCAGAGCATCCTGTGCCTTCCACACCAGTCCAACACTGATATCACACATCAGATCAGCAGCTTCCAGATCAAAATTCTTCAGCGGCATCAGCCAGACCTTCACTGGAACGCTGTTCTCTCCATTTTTTTCCAGTAGCTGTGGGAGTTGTACGTAGGTCTTCACTGCATCTTCGAATGTGGCAGGGTTGCTGTCAAGAATGAAGTCTCCGTAGAATTTGCAGGAGAATTTGTTGGTCAGGGTTTTTTCCTCATCAGTCAGTTTGATGTCAACTCTTCCCTTAACATCAAATGACGGGATCTTCTTTATCACAGCTTCCATGCTGCCCTGGATGTCCTGAACGCTGTTGTCTTCTAACTTCTCACTGTCAAACACAAAGACAGCATTTGCCCCATACTGAATGCCTGTGACGACATGTGTTGCCATGCCCTTCTTAATGACATCCATGTCTTGGGTTTTCACGGCTCCAAGGTGATTCACTGACAGCTGCTTGAAGCTGGTAGTAGCTTTGAACCGACCTGTCACTCTGCTCTGATTCTTGAATTTCTTCTCATCATTCAGATACTTGGCAGATCCTCCAACTTCAACCAGTCCACACAGGAAACTGGCCCTCAGAGAAGCTTCAATATCCAGCAGAGAGGACTTGGATTCAATGGAGTCAGATGCAGAAATGACAAAATCACTGCTGTGCTGAAGATTTTCAGTAGTGTGCT